>NC_045549.1:13156452-13456452 GCF_009769535.1 Thamnophis elegans
AGAAGTTCAGGAACGTACTTCTGTTTCCTCGTAGGCCGATTTTAGCCCTCTGGAGCATTCAAGAGCCTTCAGAGGCTTCCCTGAAGATCCGGAGGGCAAAAAATGACCCTACTTCCGGGTTGCTCGTAGGGTCGGTTTTAGCCCTCTGGGGCATTCAAGAGCCTTCAGGGGCTTCCCTGAAGGCTTCGGCGGGCAAAAAATGACCCTACTTCCAGTTTGCTCATAGAGTCATTTTTTGTCCTCCTGAGCCTTCAGGGAAGCCTCTGGAAGGCCCTGAAGGCTCTGGAGGACGGAAAACGGTCCTATGGACAAACCGGAAGTCACTTCCAGTTTGCTCATAGGCTCATTTTTTCCCCTCCGTAGCCTTCAGGGAAGCCTCCTGAAGGCTCTTGAATGCTCCAGAGGGCTAAAACCGGCCCTACGAGCAAACCAGAAGTACTTTCCTCATGCCTTCAAATGCTGTTATCTGTCTATAACTTTAAAATATCTTTATGCTTAAAATGTTAGAATTGTACAGACAATTGTGGCACTCTATACAAGTAGTCCTCAACCTACGACAATTCACTTAACCACCATCTGAAGTCATGACAGATTACTTATGACTGTTTTAGAGTACCAATGGCTGCACATGATCCCGTACTCAGTCACATGACTTCATTTTGGGTTCTTGGCAATTAGCTCATGATCAGGGGTTTTGTTGGGACTAGGACTCTGCTTTTTGGGGGAGCCTAGGTCAGAAGAGGGGGGAGGGAGGGAGGAAGAGGGAGAAGAAGAAGAAGAAAGAAAGAAGAGAGAGGAGGAGGGAGAGAGGAGGAGAGGAGGAGGAGGAGGAGAACAGGTCTTGTTGGTTGGCAGGTATAATCCAGATTCAATAATTTGTTATCTCCATGGTCCTTTCCCTGTAGGGTTGGCAGTCAAGCAAATAATTGCCAGGCCCTGATTCCTGCCAAGGAGAACGTTACAAATGAAGCCATTACGATAGAGGGCTTCCTCTTCAGCCTGTCATCTGGCAAAATGGGCAGCTCAACAATGTAATGGTCTTCTCTTTCACACAACCAATTCAATCTTGCTGAGGGCCACCATTTTACTGAGGTGATAAAATTTGTGCTTTCCCCATTCAGAAGGCAGAAAATGCAAAGCCAGGTGAGGGCCTGTGTTGCCAAGCGCCACTTTTTTTGCATCCTGTGGCTGATGTCAAACAACTGTTCGTCCAGATGGCAATTATCACTAGAACAGGAAACAGATTTTTAGTTTTTTGCATATTCCATTACGGTCTTCAAAAGACTAAACATTCTGGCGACAGAGCAAGAGGAGATCTACAGGTCTTCGTTGCACCTGTCGGCTGAGCAGGATGGGCATATGCGTACATTATTGAAAGGCTCCGAAAGCTTCTGAATTCAGCTTTAATTGAAATATGCAGATGGATGACTGAAACAGAGAAGCCCCACAGCGCTGACTTCTCAACTAAGAGTCAAAATAATTGAAATCTTACTTTACTTGCGTTTTTTGACGTTCAGCCGGGTCTGTTAATGAAGTCCCAAGCCCATAACCCATATTGTCTTTGGTCTCTTCTCAACATGAGCATATCTCTATCCATTACCCTTGTGGCTCTAGGAGGTTTAAATTATAAATCAATTTTCACATTTGGTTCTCTCTTATCTATATTGTGTGTCTCGCTGTGTAGCCCACACACTGCACTGTTTGGTTGGAGGCAGTGGTGGGATTCAGCCAGTTCGCACCTATTTGGGAGAACCGGTTGGTAACTTTCTAAATCTCCTTTTGTTTTTTTCCACTTTACAGGGCTAATCCTGTAAGGAAGGCAGGAAGGAAACATTCTGGTGTTGTTTCTAGTCTAATCTTTATTGCCCTGCTTACAGAAACTGCCTCTCCGGTTAACCCTTATTACATTAACAGCTAAGGCGAAGCGCCCATCAACCTGAGTGACATTGAGTTGGCCACGCCCACCCAGTCACATGACCACCGAGCCCCACCTACCCAGATGGTCATTAGGGCAGAGAACCGGTTGTTAAATTATTTGAATCCCACCACTGGTTGGAGGTTAAATGACAGGGTCAGACCTGGAAGCCATCTTTTACATTTGGGCCTTTCAGGCCTGCCACATTTTCTACTGTGGGAAAATGCGAGGGGGGGGGGATTATATGGAGTATTGGTGATATATAGTCAAAATAATATTCTTTTCTCAGAGAGTCAAGGCCACCTTGCCCGGCGGTTGCATTGAGGTGACTGGGGGGCATCTCCAGTTTTGGATGGTGCCTGATTGAACCGTGTGACGGGCATATGGGTAGTAGGCAGGGATTTTGACTTTCTTTTGGGTGGGTAAAACCTGGAAACTTTCAGATTCGGGTTTTTCCAGATGTGCCAATATGGCATCTCTAATAAAATGGAACTTTGAGGAAACTCAGGCCTCGGAGTCTTCTTTCGTTGAGGGTGTTACTTGAAACCCTGACACACAGCAGATGTAAAATGCATATTTTTTTTTGGTAAAAGAAAAATTCAGAACATTTCAGAATTCACATTTGGCCATATGTGTTTTAGGTACCAGTTATGTACCTCAGAAGTGTGTGTTTTTTTTTCCCCAAAAGGCAAGTGGACTTTATTTTTCCTTGAAGATGTTTCACCTCTCATCTAAGAAATTTCTTCAGTTCTGACTTCAAATGCTGTTATCTCTTCTTACCAAGTCTGCTTGCCTTTTGAAAAAACACTTTGGGGACAACCATGACCTGGATGACTGAAAAGCTCCAGAGACATTTACCCATTATATAGCATCCATCATTGAAATTAGGTGAAAGGTTTAAGCAGAAGGCCCAGTAGATTATTTCAGCGGTGGATTCATAATGGCATTTTGATGAGAAATAATGCCTTCCTTATTCCTTCTATCTAATGAGCTATGCATATAAACAGCGCTATTTAATTGTTTGGCTTGAAGCTGAAATCCTAATCATGGTGGGCAGAATGCAGACTTAGTAGATAAACCAAATTAGGACTTATTCTATTGGTTTAAGTGGCTCTATTCGGTGTATGTATGTATGTAAATGACGCTGGGGCTCAGTGGCTAAGACCGCTGAGCTTGTCGATCAGAAGATCGGCAATTCAGCGGTTCGAATCCCTAGCGCCGCTTAACGGAGTGAGCTCCCGTTACTTGTCTCAGCTTCTGCCAACCTAGCAATTCGAAAGCATGTAAAACACAAGTAGAAAAATAGGAACCATCTTTGGTGGTAAAGTAACAGTGTTCCGTGCGCCTTCGGCATTTAGTCATGCCAGCCAATGACCACGGAGACGTCTTCGAATAGCGCTGGCTCTTCGGCTTTGAAATGAGAGAGCACCGCCCCCTAGAGTCAGGAACGACTAGCACCTATGTAGCACTTATTTTGTGTATGATTGAGTCTACATCCAAACAGAGTCTAGAGCCAAGGTGGCGCAGTGGTTAAATGCAGCACTGCAGGCTACTGCTAGATCAGCAGGTCAGCGGTTCAAATCTCACCGGCTCAGGGTTGACTCAGCCTTCCATCCTTCCGAGGTGGGTAAAATGAGGACCCAGATTGTTGGGGGCAATATGCTGACTCTCTGTAAACCGCTTAGAGAGGCCTGAAAGGCCTATGAAGCGGTATATAAGTCTACTGCTATTGCTATTGCTATTGCTAAACATAATTATAATTCCCTTCCTCTTTCTTCTTCAGAAATGTAACTCCAGGAGCTCGCCACCTCGAACAATCATCTTCCTGAACAAGAAAGGATAAATATCCCCACCAAATGCGTTCCATCTGAAACAGTGACTGATCCAAACTCAGAAGAAAATGACTGAGGTGTGTTTTTCTCCATTTAAAAGCAATAACTTGTTTCACTCCCAAGAAACGAATAGATCCCCGAGAATCCATCTTTTAATATGATTGCCGCCTATAAAACTATAGCAGCCACTGACTGCAGACGGTTAAATTGTTGAGATAAATGGCCTCCTGCCCAGCCTCTGCACGGGGATGATAGTGCAGTAGCAAATAAACGGGCTTATTAGATGTTTTTCTGTAGGGGGAAGAGCTTAGTCGAATTATTAATAGACAGAGACTGATTGCCTGTAGCATAATATTCAGCCTGGAAGTCTCTTATGATATACAGTATTCCTGCTGCAACCTGTCTCTCTTGATCCTGCCTGCTGCTGATCCTTTTCCTATTTCCATGCTCCAATCTGCATCCTTCTTACGATTCCCTACGGAGCATCCAGGCGTACAAAATAGGCAGAGACTCGGTTGCCCCTCGTGCCCAACTTTTTTTTTTATTACACTCTGGGGACACTCCTTTTTTTAATAAATAAAACTGGGTAGGAGGAGGCAAGGATTTCGGTGAGAGTGCTTTTGTTGTTGTTGTTAGTTACAAAGTTGTGTCCGACCCATTCATCCATTAATTTTTTTCCCCCCAATGAATGTATAGCATCTCCATGGACAATGTTCCTCCAGGCCTTCCTGTCCTCTACCATCCTCTGGAGTCCATTTAAGCTCACGCCTATTGTTTCGGTGACTCCATCCAGCCACCTCATTTTCTGTTGTCCCCTTCTTCTTTTGCCCTCAATCTTTCCCAGCATCAGGCTCTTCTCCAGTGAGCCCTTCCTTCTCATTAGGTGGCCAAAGTATTTGAGTTTCATCTTCAGGATCTGGCCTTCTAAAGAGCATCAGGGTTGATCTCCTCTAGGACTGACCAGTTGGATCGCCTTGCAGTCCAAGGGGATTTTAGAGAGTGCTAGGTAAACATAATTACCTACAGATAGCATTTTCTATCTGCATTAAACCAGTGGTATGTAAAAAAATACATTTTAGAATGGTATTCAACAACCTTATTTTGACCTCATTTAAAGGCAAGCGTGTAATTTCAGCTGGGCATCCTAATTAGGACTGAACTAATCTGGAAGTGAGCATAATCGCCCCCTTAGCAGAAAACATACTCTAAAGATCTTCAAGCTGGAATTTACTGGACACAAGAATTCACTATTTTAAACTCACTGGGAAAAGGGAGATAAATTTGCATAAGGTTAATTAATCCTCTTCTCTTCCCTCTCTCATCTTCAGTTACAGTTCAGAAAGTGCCTGGTTTTAAATTAGCTTCTTATCCTAACAATGGAGAAGCAAATTTGCTTTAGAGCATCCGGTACAGACCGTGTTTCAAGAGAGCAAATTGTCTTACAATTCTAACTCACCATGTCCTTTGCTAGCTGGAAGAACAGATGCTGTACATTCATTGGGGGAAAAAATTAATGGATGAATGGGAACTCACTGTAATTTTACCAGCAAAAAATTAGACTGTAAGATTATGATAACCCTTGAAAGTTGGCAGGCCAATCCTTACAACTTGTCATTTGGATTCTAATAATGTAAGGAGATAACTTGTACCCAGGATATAAAAGAAGGCAAATAATCCTGATCAGACAGTATGACGGAGCTGTCATTTTTCAGGAAACCTCACTTTGCTGCATAATGTTGAAGTGCCATTTTTAGAACCAGCTTGACGGGAACATTCATGTTAAGTTTGCATTTAATATGAGGCTTTTTTTTTTTAAAAAAAAAGTGCAAATCGTATTAATTGAGATGAATGTAAAGTACTGGGATCCGAGCAGGCATGCAGATAATTCTTCCTATTGAGAAGAATTAAAAACTCCAGAAACATAAACAAAGTACTAGAAAAGCAAATATGAAAACTTAAAAGTGAAAAGCAGTAAAAGTCAAAAGAAGATAATTACTGGTAAAAAGAAAGAGAAAAGAAAAGCATCTAAAGAAGTGACAGCAATTACAAATATAATGATTATTATTTTTGCGCTCCAAATTATATATCATGATCCCCTTCTTCCCATAAAGAATCCCTTTTAATAGTAAATCCTGAGATGCTATTCATTTTGTCCATTTTCAGTAAAAGTCCATAAAGGGTTTTCCAATTCTTTTATAAAGGTAGTTATTGTTCTTTCCCTAATGAGGCAAAGACAATTCAGCCATTCAGTTTGGCCATTCACAAGTCCTATCTTCACAATCCACTCTTGCATTGTGGGTACAGTATTTCTGTATTTTTAAATTTTTGTGCATATAGTGCATATCAAATACGAACGATGAAGTCCACACATGGTCCAATGAAACTGGTTTATTGCTAAAAGGTTTATGCACAGAAATCTTCTCGATTAACAGTTCTAGGCTGCATAAACAAAGGGATAAAATCAAGATCACGTGAAGTGCTAATACCACTTTATAATGCCTTGGTAAGGCCACACTTGGAATACTGAATCCAGTTTTGGTCACCACGATGTGGAAAAGATGTGGAGACTCTAGAAAGAGTGCAGAGAAGAGCAACAAAGATGATTAGGGGACTGGAGGCTAAAACATATGAAGAACAGTTGCTAGAACTGGATATGTCTAGTCTGATGAAAAAGAAGGACTAGGGAGACATGATAGCAGTGTTCCAATATCTCAGAGGCTGCCACAAAGAAGAGGGAGTCGAACTATTCTCCAAAGCACCTGAAGTCAGGACAAGAAGAACTAAGGAGAAATTTCCTGACAGAACCATTAATCAGTGGAACAGCTTGCCTTCAGAAGTAGTGAATTCTCCAAACACTGGAAGTTTTTAAGAAGATGTTGGGCATCCATTGTCTGAAATAGTGTAGGGTTTCCTGCCTAAGCAGGGGGTTGGACTAGAAGACCTCCAAGGTCCCTTCCAACTCTATTATTCTAATTCTAACAGCCAGCACTTGCTTGGAGTTCATGGGCGTTGGACTGTTGGTGACTACATAGGGATTCCAGGTGGATTCCTCTTTTAATTCTGGCTCTAGGTTCTGCCACTTCTTCTCCTACACTGCAGTTACCATATATAAAACCAATTGTCCAAGAATCTTTTATTAAAGGGAACCCCTTCCCTTTATCTTCAGATGAATCCTCATCTTAAACGTGACACTTGATTTGGTTTACAAAAAATAAACCTTTCATCGGAGCACGTGTTTTGTAACTGCATTGTAGTAAGAGATCACAATTGCTTATCGGCAGCAGATAAGATTTTTTTCCACTCATTTTTTTTTTATCAGAGACCCTTTTGCAATATTATCAGCCTGCACAGAATGTCACAAAGTCTTCGGAACTTGGAAACTTTATGTGAGAGAGTTTTTTTTCCTTCACTCAGGCAAAATGTCACAGAGGTGGCCTAGTTAGAACACGAAAGACAAGAGAAGGAAAGCAACCTTTTGAGAAGGTTATGCTCCGCAGCTTTCGACATCACCATCCTTGTCATAATATTGACACTTTGTGGGACTTGTCAAAATGAATGCTCTTTTCTAGAAGGATTTCCTTCAGCTCGGAAGCAATCTGAAGACAAGGGCCAGGAACTGCATTTCAATAAGGGGGTACAATAGGTGTTGCATAATCAGCATTTGGGGTTTCAGAAGAGCTTCTGATTTTCTCTCGCTTTATTTCCCCCCGTTAACCTTGTTGCTTTATCTGAATGTGAATTATTCTTGGAAACTGTAGATTCCCCAGCACCTGCAGCGGTTGAGGATAAAGGGTGGGATCCTACCGGTTTAACAAGTGGTTCGCTTCACTCACGCACCAGGGGTGAAATCCAGCAGGTTCTGGAGAACCGGTAGTGGAAATTTTGAGTAGTTCAGAGAACCGATAGCGAAATTTTGAGTAGTTTGGAGAACCGGCAAATGCCACCTCTGGCTCGCCCCAGAGTGGGATGGGAATGGAGATTCTGCGGTATCCTTCGCCTGGAATGGGATGGGATGGAGATTTTGCAATATCCTTCCCTGCCATGCCCACCAAGCCACGCCATGCCCACCAAGTCACGCCCACAGAACCAGTAGTAAAAAAAAATGAATTTCAACCACTGTCACACATGTGCCAAGACATGCGCTGTGCATGTGCACACTTCAGAGAATACTTAGCTTCCAGATTGCTGCTTGGGAAGGAAAACAGCTGAGGAGCAGCAATCCACTCAGCTAAGAAGATAAAAGTAGCTAAAGCACAGGGGCGAGCAGGTGGGCCCACTTGCTCATGGGACCAAAATTGGTTCACTCCCAGCTGATCTTCGGAGCTACAGGTTCGCCCGAACCGGTTCGAGCTGGTAGAATCCCACCTCTGTTGAGGATTTTCCACAACAAATAGTTGCAGACAAAGATTTTTCCTCAGCACCGCAGTTGAGAAGATAAGGCTGAGATTCAACTCCTTTTTCTTCTCAGTTAAAAGATTTTTTTTTTTCTTGAAGCCAGGTTCAGAAGCTGGTGACATTAATGGA
Organism: Thamnophis elegans; assembly: GCF_009769535.1. Lineage (NCBI taxonomy): Eukaryota > Metazoa > Chordata > Lepidosauria > Squamata > Natricidae > Thamnophis > Thamnophis elegans. Next base: position 13,164,724 of record NC_045549.1, read on the forward strand.
CACATCTGTACAATTTTCTTGAGTTATTATAGTGGTGGTTTGCCATTGTCATCTTCCTTCTTTCTTTCTTTTCTTTTCTTTTTTTCATTCTTGATTACAGCCTTCCTGGTATGTCTCCTCATCCATCCTAACATTTACTAAGGATAATTCTGCTTAGTTTATTTTTAATCAGCTAAGATTAGCTACTATTAATCAGGTAGGTCTCTGCGATCAAGGCAATCTGACAAAATTGCCTCCCCCCCCCCCAAGCTGAGGCCTTTTGACTCTTAAAAGCCTATCATCTCAATGGAAAATCCATTTCGTGTCTCAGTTAGTTTAGCCCATCAAAGTCGATTTGGATGAGAACGCTGAATTCAGCCTCATGTAAAATATCTGGTCATCTAAGTGCACTTTTCTTCCTAGATAATTCAGTTGTTGTGAATTGCCAAGAACAATGCCAGGGTTCCAAACAGCATCCTCCATCAAATAAAAATCCGAGGCTAGAGATTCCTCAAAATTCAAATGTATTAAAGAAGCCATGTTGGCACCTCTGGGAAAACCCGAATCTGAAAGCTTCCAGGTTTCCCCCACCCAGTTGAAAGTTCAAGACCCTCCCCCAGCACCCACATGTCCATCCCACACAAATATCAAAATATTGATTTATGTCTTCTCTCATTTAGCATCAATTTTAATGAAACACCCCCCCCCCCATTTTAATCTCTTCCAAGAAACTATTAGAAGACAGGAAGTTGAGTCATGGGCAACAGGAGTTTTTGTTGTTGGTGATGGTTTGAGACATTTCTTTACCCATTCAAGCCACTTCTTCCGTCTGAACAAGTTGGTTAGGGGAATTTGAGGACGCAGGAAGTCTTTGGAATGTGTCAACTGCTAAATTTCTTAGATGTATTTCCGCATCCACCTCAGGATTTCTTCCCTGAAGTGTGTGGCAAGACATCGGTGAAGATTTTCAGTCAGCCAGGTGGAATTGTCAGAAAGTTGAGTCATGGCAGCAGGACTTATTTTTTTTCTTGCTAGTCTCATTTCAACAATCACATTTCAACAACTCTCTGCTTATTCCACCCCTTACCAACTCGTCCAGACTGAAGAGCTGCTTGAGTGGGCAGCAAAATGTCTCAAGCCAACAAGACAAAAAATATATAACTCCAGTTGCCATGACTCAACTTCCTAACAATTTTACCTGGATGACTGAGAATCTTCATCAACATATTAGAAGACATGTCAAAAAGATAAGATGTATTGCTAATCATAAATCTGATGGCATCTCATGAACTTTATTTTTTAATTTTTAATTTTATTTTATACACATAAACACATCAACAGAACACATAAGCACATTAACAAAAATAACCACATAACTTAAAAACAACATAGGAACAATACGTTCCATCGTATATCATACAGCAGTTCCGAATCGGTTTCTTTGCAGTTAGTGTTTTCGCTTCTATAACATTTCTATCTTGCGTTCATAATCTCGTTATTCATTATCCATTTTATATCCATTTCTTTATTTATTTATACTTAGCTACTTATGATCAAGTATTATTTACCTATATTGTGCTTTATATTTTTACTGTCATTTATTCTCTTACATACAGTTCTAGGTATACATTCACATAGTTATTCTTTTTCTTTGCTATTATTATATTATTATTATTCCATTTAAAAGGATATAAGGTATAATTGGAATGTATTGTTTACCATCCTTCCACACCTGTTATGACACACCTGCTATGCATCTCATGAACTTTAACTGTCTACAAAATATATCAAAGAGTAGAGTAGAGTAGAGTAGAAGAATACAGTAGAGTAGAGTAGAATAGAGTAGGGTAGGGTAGGTTAGGGTAGGGAAGAGAAGGGAAGGGAAGGGAAGAGAAGAGAAGGGAAGAGAAGAAAAGGGAAGAGGAGAAAAGAGAAGAGAAATTCTTTGGCCAAGTGTGATTGGATACACAAGGAATTTGTCTTCCATGCATAAGCTCTCAGTGTACACAAAAGCTATAAATGATAATCAAGATCATAGTCATCATAAAAATACAGTCATCATAATCATAAGATACAACACTTAGTGATAGTCATAGAGATACTAAATAAGCAATCAACATAAATCATACTAGGAAACTAAATAAAACAATATACATTGTAATTATACAAGCAACAAGTTATAGTCATAAGCAGAAAAGGAGATAGGTAATAGGAAAGATGGGGAGAATAATGGTAATACAGCCTTACTACATAGTTTGACAGTGTTGTGGGAATTCGTTGTTTAGCACAGTGATGGCATGGGGGGGGGGACTGTCCTTGTGTCGAGTTGTTCTGGTGTGCAATACCCTATAGTGTTGTAAGCATCCTCACCTTTAAAGTATCACTCTTGTTACCTGTTTATCTCTATATTCTGCAGCATATCCCCCCGCCAAAAAAAAAAAATCTTAATTTTTGGTGCCACAAGAATTTGTGACAGCGTTAATACAATTTATGTTTCAGTGGATCAGAATCTAGGGAGAACTTAAACTTCCACTGGTAGGATTAAAAAGTACAGTGGCCTCAGGCACATCCTCATTTTGACAGGGATGTCAAAGCACTTTCACTGGAGCTATTTTTTGTCCCTACTCCCTTGTCTCTGATATTTCCTACCAGCACTTCTGTGCACCGAAGTAGCATCACTCAATTATCCAAAACAAAGGGAAGAGTCTCTTACAGTCTTTTAAACAATGATAAAAGGGGCAGAGCAGACACTACATAATTTATGGAAGAACGGAGCCAAAGTGACTTGTCAGAAATTAATTTAGGTTTTTTTTTTAACCGTTTGCCTTTTTTCACTTCACTCTTTCCCTCACCTCTCACCGAAAAGTTGATTCATATTTGTTTCAAATAATGATTAGAGCCAGTTTGGTTTAGTGCGATCCCAAAGAGTTGGCCTCTTCAGGGTGCCGTCGGCCAGACAGTGTCGGCTAGCGACCCCCAGGGGGAGAGCCTTCTTTGTGGGAGCTCCTTCCCTCTGGAATGAGCTGCCCCCGGAACTTCGCATAATCCCCGACCTCCGGTCCTTCCGACGCGCCCTAAAAAGTTGGCTTTTCCAGCAAACCGGCCTGGCCTGAACAAAATAAAATAAATGATTGATTTAATTGTTAATTTTAATCTAATTTTTTAAATGTTATTGTTAATATTAATTGGGTTTGTTTTTGGATACTCTATCTAATTTCCTTTTTAACTTTTGTAATATGTGTTTTTTTTTTAATGTTGTACGCCGCCCTGAGTCCTTTGGGAGAAGGGCGGCATATAAATCCAATAAACAAACAAACAAGTAAAACACCTGGCTAGAAAGTAGGACACTGTGAGTTCAAATCCTGCCTTGGCTATGAAAGCCAGACGGGGGTCTTTGGACCAGTCATTCTCTGTCAGCCCAACTCACCTCACTGAGTTGCTGAGTGGAAAATAGGAGAAGGAAAGTGTGTTGGATACGTTCGCCACCTTGACATCATTCAAGTATCATGAGGTTGTTGGACTTTTTAGAATTGCAGTATTGTTGTTTTTGAGCTTTTATGATGGAGGAGGTTCTTGAGAATGCCATAATAAACCATTGAAGCCACTGATTCATCAACAACAAAAAAATTAATCCATAGTTCTCACTCAAAGCAGAAATTGACCAGGCTCAAATATGAACCAGTTGTCAAACATCCAAATTTTGATTACATGACCTGGGGATGTTTAAACAGTTGTGGTTGATTAAGAGTTGAAAAAGACTTGATGATATGTATTCAATCCATGAAAGAGGCTGCATGTAGCATACTTCTGTGATGTGTGCCACAGGTGGCACAGGGAGCCATTTCTGAGGGCACGCGAGGCGTTGCCCTGTCAGCTTCAGCGTGCTGGCCAGCTGATTTTCGGCCTTGGTTTTCGGCCATTTTCCCTGAAGCCTCCAGAGGGCGAAAAACGGTCCAACGTGCAAACCGAAAGTTCGGGAACTGACTTCTGATTTGCGCGTTGGGCTGTTTTTCACCCTCCGGAGGCTTCTGGGAAGCTTCCTGAAGCCTCTGGAGGGAGAAAAATGGCCCAATGGGCAACCCGGAATTCCATTGCCAAACTTCTGGTTTGCTTGTTGGGCCGTTTTTCGAGGCTTCCCTAAAGCCTGGGTAGGGTGAAAAACAGCCCAACGGGACCCACTGAAAGTTCGGGAACGAACTTCTGAGTTGTGCATTGGGCTGTTTTTCCTCCCTCCGGAGACTTCAGGCGGCTTTCAGTGAGGCCTGCGCGCATTTACATGTGTGTGTGTTGTGTGAGCATGCACGGGGGGAAGGCATTGCATTATGGGTGTGTGCATGCATGGGACCTCCCCCCATTCCCTCTTGTTTTGGCACGCCTCGACAAAAAGGTTAGCCATCACTGGCATAGTTCATAACTTTCCATATTCAGGAATCCGGAACAAACAAATGTATATGAGCTTCTGGATCAGAGATAAAAGAACTCAAGGCCCATGGGCTGAAAACAGAGGTGGGGGGGCACACATCCCTCCTGAGCTGTGTTTTCAGCTGCACCGGCTCTCTGCAGCCCTCTGCCGGCAAAAATGGAGCTCCTGAGCTCTGTTTTCGCTGGCAGAGGGCTGCAGGCGTCCGGTGTGATGTTGAGCAAGCCATGCCCACCCGGTCCCCTTATCCAGCCCTCAATGAAATCATGTTTGACAACCATGTTCTAGATTTGACTTCTGGGAGGGCATTAAAAAATGGTTTGCCTTAACAATACTGGCGAAGGAGAACATGGGTCCTCAGCGGAGGTGACCCAGGGAGTTTATAGACAGGAGCGTCAAATTACATACAGGTAGTCCTCCTCTTACAACAGTTTGCTTAGTGACCATTCGAAGATCACCGTTACAGCGGCGTTGCAAACAGTGATTTAGGAGCGTTTTTTCACACAACTGCTATGATTTACAGAGCTTTTTAAAAAAAACTGGCCCAGGAGGGGCCACCCTGGAAATAAGGACGGGCCTGCTGCGTCTGCCAGTGAAAATGTGTGCTGCCCCCCCCCCCCACTCCCCAAGCTCCGTTTTCAGCCGCTCTGGCCTCCTGCAATTCTCTGCCAGGGAAAATGGAGCTCGGGAGGGGGGGGGGGGAGAGGGGATGTTGCCAAGCAAGCTTTGTGCGATTATTTAAAAAGAGGCTCGCCATTCAAGAACCACATTCTAATCAAACATCTATTGTTAGGCTCGTTCAGTGTAATATCCAGAACCTTTAAAGCATGTGCAACCCCGCCAGTAATTGAATTCAATGGCAGTCATCTGGAAAATGTATTCATTTTCCTCCACTAGTTATTATTGAGCACTTGAAGCTTTTTCTCTCCTCCCCCCCACCCCCTCTAGTGAGAAAAGGAAAGCAAAGAAAAAGAAATGTTCTTTGGAAGGTCAGGGTCCTCTAACAGAGATGGATAGACCAATCTATTTCTAGTCTATACCCAGTTCCAGTCATTTGTAAGCTCCTTTTTTTTGCATTAGTATGCAACTTATTGTTACAAAATCAGCATGAACATTTGTGTTTAAAAAGCATTTGAACGTATTTTTCTTTTTCGGATATATATTATATATTTTAACATATTCTTGCAGCATACGTCTCAATATATTTTAGCCTGAAGTGTATCTTTTATACATACCCTGTTTCCCCCAAAATAAGCCCTCCCTGGATAATAAGCCCAATCGGGGCTTTTGAGCGCATGCGCTAAAATAAGCCGTCCCCTGAAAATATTTAAACACGCGCGCAGCCGCTCCCTGCCCTTTCCTCTGGTTGCTTGCCACGCAAACAACACTAGGTGAGGAGGTGAGGCCGGAGTGGCGGAAAGGGAGGGGGGAACATGGCCATGCACCCCACACGCCCTTACCTAACAGCCGCTCCTGCAACCCTAGCCACCGCCCCCCCGTCGCGCTAATGGCTGCCGCAAAAAGAGTGGCAGGCCCAGTGCCGCGCAGCACAGAAGCCATGAGGCGACCACGCTCGCTGCCTCCTGCATCTCAAAAATAATAAGACCTCCCCAAAAATAAGACCAAGTCTTATTTTCATAGAAACACGGTATTTTTTTATGATTTTGGAATTAGAAAACCACATTGTAACATTTGGAAACACATAAAGGCCAAAGGGCTGGGCAGGAACCTACATTTTTCTCCGAGAGGTGTAATTTCTTCTTATTTTTGTCCAACGTGATAGAATATTGGAAATAATATATGTACAGGGGATTCTGATTCTTTTGATCAGTCTGTCTGTCAGCATTCTCATTTCCCAAAAAGAAACAAAACTGTAGTGAAGGGTGGAGACTTAGCAAAAAGAAGACCTTAACTCAAATCAAATCTACTTTTATTAGATTAACTGTAGATGAAACTTGAAAATGGGCTAAATCCAATTTGCAGCTACGAAGAAGAAAAAGCTTCCTGAAAAATGTCTTTAGCGTATCTCTATAGGAGAGACAGTTGAGCCATAGCACAGAAGATTGTTGACTGCTCTGTTCTAAGCCTGCTTCTCTTGTGATTACAAGATCTAGAACATCACATACCGTATATACTCGAGTATAGGCCGACCCGAATATAAGCCGAGGCACCTAATTTTACCACAAAAAACTGGAAAAGTTATTGACTCGAGTATAAGCCTAGGGTGGGAAATGCAGCAGCTACCGGTAAATTTCAAAAATAAAAATAGATACCAATAATGTTTTTGAATATTTATTTCAAAGAAAAACAGTAAACTAGCGGTGTATTCAATGAAATACTTCACTCACCTCATGATGCTGATGTCCCGCTGTGATGATGATGTCCCGTGCAGCCGCGGGAGCGATGTCCTGCCTCCTATGACACACGGCACAGTGATTCCTATCATTGGATCACTGTACCAGAGGAGGTGGGACATCGCTATGTGGCTGCTTGCCATAACAAGGAGGAGGTGGGACATCGTTGCAGAGCGGCAGGAGGGGGAGGAAGGGGAATCGTAAGATAGCCCTGCATTACATTAGAACGTGAGGAGGGGGGATGGTGCGGTGCGCGCTGCGCGGCAAACTGACACAGAGGGAGGGGAAACTCAGGGGTGCTGGGCCATTCACGAGTGTCACCCAGCGGCATGGCCCCGCCCCTTTTTCTCCTCCATTTCGGGCAAATTTTTCACTGACTCGAGTATAAGCCGAGGCGGCTTTTTTCAGCCCAAAAAGTGGGCTGAAAAACTAGGCTTATACTCGAGTATATACAGTATGCAACCTTATGACCTATCCTCGGCTTTCCTGTCCATAGCTACAAACACATACAGAGGTATTCATAGACAGCTATTGCTGGTAAAGGAATTGGAAATAATTCCAGATCTTTCTTTCTTTCTTTCTTTCTTTCTTTCTTTCTTTCTTTCTTTCTTTCTTCCTTCCTTCCTTCTTTCCTTCCTTTTTTCTTTCTCTTTTTTGCTCTCTCTTTTTTCTCCTTCCTTCCTTCTCTCTTTCTCTCTCACACACATACAAATTTCAAAAGCCAAGTTCTGCTTGTTTTCCCTATCTTGTTTTTCTTCGTTATATTTTTAAATATTAGAAATTTAATTCCTTTCTCCTAAACCTGGAAGGTATCTAAAGTCCTCCTCCTCCCCTCTCTTCTTCCCTTCCTCCTCCTCCTCCTCCTCCTCCTTCATCGTCCTCATCTTCATCTAACCACTTAGTCCAAAGTGTGTACCGTGAGCTTTCATAGAAAGCGTAAGAAAGATTGTTCTACGTCTTTTTCAACACATCCAGCAAAGGGGAGCATGCCATATTTCTTGTCCCATTTTTAAAATAGCCTTAATTGTACTGAAACTTCACTAGGACTCCGCCTCCCTGTAAATTAAGATTATTATTCTGTGTCCTGCAGTCTGGGATGATCACGAACAGATCCTGGCTCTCTTCTATGTGATATTCCTTCAGACAGTTGAAGAGCACAGTTCTTTCCACCTAGTAAGGCATTCTGACGGCGACATCCTTTCTGCTCTCCAATTCCTGAGAAGCAGTGTAAAGCAAATAGGTGGTTATGTTCACTTCCCTTAAGTGTGTAAGGGCATGAGCGGTGAAATACATAGCACATTGGTAAGATGCTGCAGCAGCTAATCCTCAACAGAGTGTGGGGGAGACACGGTGTTAAGTTCAGGAGCTGGGAAACGGGGTGACACAAGATCCATAGATGTGCTTACAGCATTAAATCTGAGATTTTTCACCTTTATTTTCAACATATGGCTGCAGACCTGATGCGATTATTGACAAACAAACCCAGTTTCCACTCTATCCCTCTTGCCAACAATTCTTAGGCAAAATGTGGCTTGCCACCACAAACCAGCTACTCCTTAACTGTGGTGAATCCTTGAACCCAGAGCCAAACTTCGACTCAGCCAAATTATTGTTTTTTTTAATATGATCTATTTTTAATTGTTTTAACTGTTACTTAAAGGCTGTGCCTCCTAGGGCCAAGGGCTAATATTCAAATGTATCAGGTTCGTAAATCTTTCTGCGAGTGGGTGAATTATCCATCTTGGCATATTCACTCATGCCTGCTTAACTCAGAAAGCAATAAATTCCTCTTATAAATGTCTACAGAGATTCTCAGTCATCCAGATTGTCCCAAAGGTGCTTTTTTTCTAGAGGCAACTGGACTTTCTAGTTTTTCTTTGAAGATGTTTCGCTTCTCATCCAAAAAGCTTCTTCAGCTCTGACTGGATGGTGAGGAATGGAAGGATTTATACTCCTTGCGGACATCTGGTCATTTGCACTCTTTCGATGAGTCCTTAAGGCCACTTGGAGGTTTATCTGTGTCACCAAGCTCACCTGAGTGATGCAAATTGGTGTGGAGCCTGCTTGGAACTGTTGAAAGGGCTGTGTTGCAGATTGGAGATAGAGGATGTCGTATTCCTTAATCAGAGTTCAAATAGGTGTGGAACTTTCAAGCTGAAAAGACTATGTCGCAAACAAGAGGTAAGTAGTTTCCCATCCCTCCCCCTCTTGAGAGGGCTGCTTAATTTTAATATTCATGTCCCCTTTCAAACCGGTGGTCCTCCCTGTCCAGAATGTGGACTTTGCTGTCTTCAAACGAGTGACCTTTGTCTTTCAGATGTAGATGGACTGCTGAATCTTGTCCTAGTGAGTTTGTTCTCCTGTTGTCAAGAGGAAAATAAACAAGAGAATCCAGATCATCATCATCATTTAATGCAGGGGTAGTCACCCTTTTTATACCTACCGCCCACTTTTGTATCTCTGTTAGTAGTAAAATTTTCTAACCGCCCACTGGTTCCACAGTAATGGTGATTTATAAAATAGGGAAATAACTTTACTTTATAAAATTTATAAAGCAGAGCTACAGCAAACCCCTACCGCCCACCATGAAAGCTGGAACGCCCACTAGTGGGCAGTAGGGCCCAGATTGACTAACACTGATTTAATGACTCCATTATCCTTTGGACAACTGAATGGAGCTAGCAGTGTGTTTAATGGCCGGACGCCCTTCCTGTTGCCAATGCAGAGCTTTATTCAGCAGATAAATTCCCAGTGTGCCCAGAGAGAAAAATATCTGCCTCTACCTAGGATTGAACCCACAGCCTCCTGATTGCAAGGTGAGAGCTCCACCTCTAGGCCACTGCACAGCTCTAAACAAGAGAATCCAGATGCCTTTTGGAAAAGCGACTTTGGATGACGGTGGGAGTTATGGCAGTGTGATTACGGCCCTGGGCTAATGTACCTGCATGGAATGTTGGCAACATATATAAAAAGGGTGGTGCTTCAATTGCAATACCACAAACACCGTATTGATCATTTTGATTGTCTCTGCAAATTCCACCAATTCTTACTGTTGTTGATGAAGACAATGACAATGCTATGCTAAGAATAAGGAAATAGTTCTCTGCCCCTCGTGCTTTATAATCTTTTTTAAAAAAAATGCCATAGGGAATAAAATGGATTAAGCGTCATGATTAAATGACTAAAAAAAAAAACTGAAGCAAATAGTGATAATAATAAACAACATCTGCCTATCCCAGCTCCTTGGGAAGGACTCCATAAGTGGAATAAAAGTGCCAAATCCAGTCTAAACATCTGGCTGATTGTGTGATGAACCATAATCATAATTTATTCAACTTGTACGCCACCCAACTCTCAATGATTCTGGGCAGCTCACAATAAAGAAACAAAGGAATTACAGCGCAATAAAACTTGAAAAAGATTGATGGCTGTCCAGGAAAGAAACCACCTGCGAGTATATCAATTTGTCATAGTAGAGAGTTTTTCGCTCTCATCCAAAATGATCTGGTGCATGGCATGCCTATTCTCTCTCTCTCTCTCTCCTCTGACTTCCTTCACAAGTTGGAAGAAGAATGAGAAGAGGAAGTGAATGGCCAGCTGTGATTGCTTAGGGAACCTCCAGAGGCTCTGCTTCAGGGGCACACAATTGTTTCTGCTCATACAATTGATGTAAGCAACAGAAACTCTAGACCTGTAATGGCAAACCTATGGCAAGCGTGCCACAGGCGGCACGTGGAGCAATTTCTGAGGGCACACAAGGCATTGCCCTGTCAGCTCCAGTGCACACATGAGTGTTGGCCAGCTAATTTTCAGCCTTGACTTTCGGCCGTTTTTCGCCCTCCGGAGGCTTCCCTGAAGCCTCCGCAGGGCGAAAAATCACCCAACGTGCAAACCAGTTCAGAAACGGACTTCCAGTTTGGGAGTTGGGATGTTTTTCGCCCTCCCGAGACTTCAAGGAAGCCTCCTGAAGCCTCCAGAGGGGAAAAAAACAGCCCAAAGGGCAACCCGGAAGTCCGTTCCTGAACTTCCGGTTTGCGTGTTGGGCCATTTTCCGCCCTCCCCAGGCTCCTAGAAAGCCACTGGAGCCTGGGGAGGGCAAAAAACTGACCTACCGGGCCCACTGGACGTCGTAAAACCAGCTGTCTACAAGGAATATAAATTCCTGCATTCCCCACTATCCCGTAAGAGCTGAAGAAACTTCTTGGATGAGAAGCGAAACGCCTTCCAAAGAAAAAAGAAGAAAGCCCAGTTACCTCCTGAAAAAGCACCGTTGGGACAACCATGACTTGGATGACCAAATCTCATATAATTCCAAATAATCTGGAGGTCCGAAGGCTGAAAAAGCCTAGGTTACCCCTCATTATATTTGAACCACAGAATGCTGATTGAATGAAAACCAGTTTCTCTGTAGACACATTTCATGAATTGTATTTTAAAACTGATTGAACATCCAATCCCAACGATGAAGAGATTTCAAAAGATCTGTCACTTGTATAAGCTCCACTAGAGGGAAGTAAAGATATATCTGAAAACCTTCCCATCGAAAAGTTTGTTGCCGTCAATGCAAAACTTCTCTGCTTCCCAAAAAACATGTTTCTCCCACAAATGTATAATCTTTGCAAGTTTTTAAGCACAATAATTATGCTTTAACAGTCTGCATAGGATGCTATCATTCTATACTGTATTTCTATTACAGTTTGTCAGAGACTGGGGTGTAAAATGTTCCAGGAGTCCAGTTCTAATCTTGATAAAAACCTGACTTGCTATATCCCAAAGGTGCTTTTTCAAGAGGCAGCTGGACTTTCTGGGTTTTCTTTGAAGATGTTTCACCCCCTCATCCAAGAAGCTTCCTCAGCTCTGACTGGATGGTGGGGAATGGAAGGATTTCAACTCCTTGCAGATGGCTGGTCATTTGTGTTCTTTTAGCGAGTCGTTAAGGCCACCTGGAGGTCTACCTGTATCCTCGGGGTCACCTGACTAGTGCAAATGGGTCTGGAGCCTTCTTGGAACTGTTGAAAGTCCTGTGTTGTAGACTGGAGATAAATGATATCATATCACCAGCTGTCTGCAAGGAGTATAAATCCTTCCACTCCCCACCTTCCAGTTAGAGCTGAAGAAGTTTCTTAGATGAGAAGTGAAATGTCTTCAAAGAAAAAACAGAAAGTTCATTTGCCTCTTGAAAAATCACCTTTGGGACAATCAACGACCTGGATGACTGAGAATCTCCATAGACATCTGACTTGCTATGAAAAACAGCAAATGGCCAGAGTGTATTTCATACCAACAGCAATAGCACTTAAACTCACCCATATTTTTTGGACTATACGACGCACCGGTGTATAAGATGCACCAAGATTTCAAAGAGGTAAGAGAAATGGACCATTTTTCTCAAAATTGGAGGCATTTTTGCCTTCCCCCAGCCTTGCTGAAGCCTACAGAGTGCTGCTGGGGGCTGGGGGAAGGCAAAAACACCTCCGTTTTTGCAAAAAAGGGTCTGTTTTTCCCAAAATTGGGATGCGAGGGCAGGGCTTCAGGAGGCCAAAAATGGCTGTATTTGGTGTATAAGACACACCAACATTTCCAAGCTCTTTTAGGGGGAGGAAAGGTGTGTCTTATACTCCAAAAAACATGGTATATATCACTTCATAATGCTTTACAGCCCTCTCTAAGTGGTTTACAGAGTCAGCTTATTGCACCCAAAAATCTGGATCTTCCTTTTATCGGCCTCAGAAGAATGGAAGGCTGAGTCAACCTTGAACTGGTGAGATTCAACCTGCTGGCAATGGGCAGAATTAGCCTGCAATACTGCATTCTAAGCACTGTGCCACCATGGCTCAGTTGAAAGGAGTTTCAGAAGTCACCACAAATGACCATCCGCAGATCATGATCGCATCAGAATTTGGAAAATATTCTGCAAAGCTCACTGCTGTTGTCACAAAGTATGTTACACAGAAATTATCATACTTCAGAACATCTGTATGTACCAAACCACGGTAACTCCTTTAAAGCTGTAGCACTGATGGTTGAGTTTGATGATGTTGAATCTGCCTCCAAGGGCTTTTAAGAATTGCCCTCATTTCAAAATAACATCATAGGCAGGGTTGAAATTCAGCAGGTTCTGACAGGTTCTGGAGACTCGGTAGCAAAAATTTTGAGTAGTTTGGAGAACCGGCAAATACTACCTCTGCTTGGCCCCAGAGTGGGGAGGGAATGTGGATTTTGCAGTATCCTTCCCCTGCCATGCCCACCAAGCCACGCCCACAGAACTGGTAGTAAAAAAAAATGAATTTCACCACTGATCATAGAGTTACTAGCAACAGGAATAAAACAGAAATTTAGGGGAAATCTGAAGCCTTAATGCAAATGACTTTAAGAGGGCTTTTGCAAGAACCACAGAATCTATTGGAAATGTCCTGCAATGCTAGAAGAGAGAGTTTTCTAGCGTGACCCGACAAATGCGCGCACGACGAAAGCACACCGACAAAACCGCGGCGCTAAAATCGCAACATCATCAATGCGCCGACAACAGCGCGCCGACAACAGCACGCTGACAGAAGCACGGTTTAAGTTAAGGTAAGGGTTAGGGTCAGGGTCAGGGTCAGGTTTAGGTTTAGGGTTAGGTTTAGGGTTAGGTTTATGGTTAGGTTTAGAGTGCGCTGCTGTCGGCGCGCTGTTGTCGGCGTGCTTCAGCGCTCATTTGTTGGCGCGGTTTAGAACTCGCGGTTTTGTCACCCCGGGTTTCTTCGGGCGCACTTTTCTCGGTCACCCTTTTGTCAGTGAACCATTTTCTAGAACTGATTGACGTTGAGTTGACAGGCATTTTTATGATAAACAGGCTTCTGAAAAAGCTGGGAGTTGTGAGAAACTCTATCCTGGCTTTGGGGGGGGGGGGGAAGCGAAGTAGTGAAGACACAGATTTCAGAGTTAAAATCTGAAGGTTTCCTTTCTCCTATGAACTTCACAATTCACAATTTTGTTAGTCAGTGATGCTGCATCGGCTTTTACCAAGGCTGCTGAAGCGTAATTCAAGGTGTTTGTCTATTTTTCTCACCTATGCAGGATAGTAGAATAATCAATGTTGACACAGGATGATGAGGACAATAATCGATATGTAAAATTCGGGCAATGCATTGAAAAGGCTTTCAGCAGCAGCATCTCCAGGAGATATTGTGGAGTTAAGGACAAAACTAAGATGATTGTCCTTTCTCCAAATGCTGAAAAAGCTTTTTGCTGAAGCATTTTTTAAAAAGCACAATTGTGCTGTGCTCCTTAACGACACAGGATTGGCAAGTCATTCTTGTGACCATCTCCACAGCTACTGAGAGCTTGGCCTTATTTTCGGGGAGGTCTTATTATTTTTGAGGTGCAGAAGGCCCCTTAACTTCGACCAACGGCCCGTGGATCAGCTGATCCAGAGGCGGGAGGAACTTCTGCCTCTGTTTCTGGCACACTATTACCAGTCCTAGCATCGCTGGGCCTCCCGCTCTTTTTGGGGCTGCCACTAAGAGAAGGGGCGCGGTAGCTAGGATTTGTGGGAGCAGCCTCTGCGAGGCCGTTCTGCGTGGATGGCAGGTGCATGTCTGGCGCGTGGGGCACGTTCTCCCCCTTCCCCCAGGAAATGACGGGGACTGGCTGTGCATGCGTTTAAATATTTTAGGGGACGGCTTATTTGGGGGGGGGGCTTATTTTAGCACATGCGCTCAAAAGCCTAATTGGGCTTATTATCCCGGGGGGTCTTATTTTCAGGGAAACAGGGTACTATAGAATAGTCTCTCTCCAGATATTAGATTGGCCCTTGACCTGGCTTCCTTCCATATAACTGTAAAAAATGGGACTAATCCAGAGGGCTTTTGAAAGCTATTTTTGTTCAATATTCGCCAACTGTGGGTATTGTATATATATATAGCTGTTCTGACCCCCCTCTTCCCACACCAACACACTCCGAGTCAAAGATACTTTCCAGAATTTATTAACAGACAGGCAGGTCCTTGGCAGCAAACCAGCACAGATAAGCCGTGGCAGCAATCCAACACAGATAAGTCTTGGCAGCAATCCAGCCTGCCAAGCTCACAATTCTGTTCTCCAACATTAGTTCCTGCGTTGACTTCTGCAAGAAGAGGGGCGTGTGCACAAGAAGTCCTTATTATAGTCTGGAGAGGAGCCTAATGACCGCCAACTGAGTGCAATTACCTCCTGTACTGGCGCAACTGTTCGGTGCCGGGCATCCAGGAGCAACTCACTGCTGGCGTCCGGATCACTCTCCCTTGTCTCCTCCCCACTGGTCCAAGGCTCAGGCACCTTCTGGTGGCCAACCAGCCTCTCTGCGCCCTGCTCGGAGTCGGAACCCTCTCCAGGGTCCTCCACATCCTCCAGAGCCGACTCATAGGGCCCCTCGCTGTTGGAGTCTGATGGCAGCTCCAACGGCTCCTGCTGGGCCACAACATATGGTATTCATTAGTGTTACTGTTTTTATTTTTATTCATCATGCAGGGGTTTTAGCTAACTTTCCCTCCCTCCCTCCATCTCTCCCTGCCTCCTTTCTTCTTTCCTTCCTTCCTTTCTTCCCATAGTACAGCTACAGAGTTTCTGGTCCATTCTTCCTTTATCCTTTCATATTTAACTCTCACATTTTACCAAACATTTGATGATATTCAACCAAAACGAATAAGGCAAAAATAATCTGGCAAAGATAATAAAAGCAGAGAAGATGAAAGAGTGAATACAGTAATAATCCACCTAAATACTGTAGCTTAGTGCATGGTCAACTTGCATTATTATCTGTAATTTATGGTTTTAGTGTATCACTCAGAACCAGAAATTTGGACTAATTGAAAGCAGCTGACACATGTTTGTTATATAATCGTCTGCCTTTTACAAGTTGCTAGTGGCATGAAAAGAGCTACATGTTGGCCAACTAATGGATGATCTATAAAATGCATTCAACTGCTTTAATCAAAATCTATTATAAAAAATAATAATGCAAGGTTTGCACAATACTTTAACCAGTGGTGAAATTCATATTTTTTTACTACTGGTTCTGTGGGCGTGGCTTGGTGGGCATGGCAGGCAAAGGATATTGAAAAATCTCCATTCCCACCAGTGGTGGGTTCCAATTTTTTTTAGAACCTCTTCTATGGGTGTGGCCTGCTTTGTGGGAGTGGCTTGCCGGCCATGTGACTGGGTGGGAGTGGCTTTCTGACCATGTGACTGAGTGGGAGTGGCTTGCCAGCCATGTGACTGGGTGGCGTGGCCAACTTGTAAAATGTGGTGAAATACACTTAACAATGCTCTTGCTTAGCAACCAAAATGTTGGCTCAGAAACTCTGGCATTTGAAGCACGCAAGTCTTAAAGCTGTCAAGTTACAAGACCCTTGCAACCCTAACCCTTTTGAAAAAAAACCCCAGAGGTGTTCAAACTTGACAGCTTTAAGACTTGTGGACTTCAACTCCCAAAATTCCTCCTCTTGCTCTTCATCTTGATGATGTGCGGATGGGCGGGGGGGACGGAGCTGGAACCCGTTCTGAATGGCACTGTAGATTTGTGGAACCTCTTCTATAGAAGAGGTTAGAACTGGCAGGAACCCACCCCTGATTCCCACCCCACTCTGGGGCCAGCCAGAGGTGGTATTTACCAGTTCTCCGAACTACTCAAAATTTCCGCTATTGGTTCTCCACAACCTGTTAGAACCTGCTGAATTTCACCCCTGACTTTAACCCATAAAACATACTATACAAATCACAGCTGAATTTATGCAACATACTAAAGCCATACACAATGCTTAACACACATGACATACTCTTAGGGTTAAAGGGGGTTATGGTTTACTTCCGTGGCTTTCAAATTGAACATCATGACCAATTGTGGTTGATTACAGATCTTCTCCACAGCAGATATTTTAAAAATTGTCCTAACTTGCCTTTAATAGAACAGTCTGTAGAACTATAGAATAAAAGCGAGGAAACTCAGATGGTCAAGAAGCTGCTGAAGTACAGGTCTCAGCCAGCTCAATGGTGATAACTTTTAGCAATGACCTGAAGCCTTAGATAAGAGATACAATAGATTTATACCAGGGTGTCGAACTCGATTTCATTGAGGGCCACATCAGGGTTATGTTTGACCTCAGGGGGCGGGGTGGGCATGGCCAGGGTGGGCATGGCCAAGGTGGGCATGGCCAGCTCAATGTTACTCATTTTGGGGGCGAGTGTGAGGTCTTGAGTGCTCTGTTAGTGAAAATGGGCACCAGAGCTCCGTTTTCAGCCTCCACTGCCTCCTGCAACCCACTACCAGCAAAAATGGAGCCTGGCAGGGTGCGTCCGTTTTCACTGGCAGAAACACCGCTGGCCTTCACTGTTTCCAGGGTGCCCCCGTGGGCCAGATCTAAGTACCCCATGGGCCGGATCCAGCCCACGGCCCTTGAGTTTGACACCCATGATTTATTCAATGTGAAGAGAAACCAGAGTATGAAACGTAATTAAAGGACTGCGTGGGATGTTGAATCAATCTTACTGACCTACCGAAATGTGTTGGGAAAATATGTTCTTTAAAATGTTATCTTGTTGTGAAACAGGATGTATATAATGCATTCTAAGTAAACAGAATACTGTGTAAATTATGCAAATACATAAGAATTTGGCTTTTGACTTGTATATTCACATACTCAAAGGGGAAGCAACTTCTCCCGTTCCATGACTACAGAGTAAATTTTTTTTTGGGGGGGGGAAGCATCTGATCTCTTCTCCAAAAATTTTGGCACCAGCTGTTAACTCCACAGCTGGCCAAAGTCTCAGCAAGAACAAAGGGCTACAAAAAGGCCTTTGCATGTGAACATTTTTTTTTAAAAAAAATTGAACTATAAGATGTGGTTCCTTCTTCTTTTTATGCAGAGAAGAAAGAGCCAGGGTGAAAAGGGTTACCTTTTTTAAAAAAATTTTCCAGAGCAGAACAGATGTGCATCTACAACTACAGTCTCTCATGGGTCATGAACAGAGATTGGCTGTTGCTGCAAGAGAAAAAAATTACAACACTAGCAAAAGTTTTTAAGATCTGCCTTCTCTGCACAACAGCCTGACTTGGATTAAAATACGCTACCATCCGAAGAAAGTTAGTTCAACTTCAGGGAGGAGCCCTGTGTCGAAATCTGCCTTGCAATAAACAATTTTCTTCATCTGTGGAAAAGTCATCTGCTCTTCTATCTTTTTCTCAGGCGGCTCGATCATTTAAATTCCACATCATTTACGTGATTGTTGGAGGGAGGGAGCAGCAAGCAGTGTTTCTGCTGATGAGGTTTTTTTTTTTTCCTTCCTGTTCTGGAACTATCTCTAACTTTCCAGCCTCCCAGGTCAAAGAGTGAATTGAAGGAAGAAGCTAAGAAGACTGGAGGACATCATGGAAGTAATTGAACAATGAAAGACATTTATACATGCCTCTTGGCCATCCGTAAATTTAAGAATAACGATATACGAATTGTTTCACCACAGTTGTTTTTCTTCTTGGAAATTAATTTCCAAAGCAAGTTCTCTCTCATTACATTGAATGAAAATGGGGGAGGGGGCACAACTAAACAGGGAGTGTGTGGGGGGGGGATCCTCAGATGTTCTTTGCCCAGCACTATCTTATAATTATAAGATACTAGCTGATAACCTGGTGCTGCCGGGGTATTTATTTACCCCAACCCTCCTTCCATGAATGTTGCTGCAATTTCTAATGTTGGATTTCCCCTTTTTAACAGAGGGAGCCCCCTTGTTGAGTACTGTGAAACCATTATCATGGCAACTACACAGCACTGCACAGTTGAAGCCATTTGAAGGCACAACAGGCTGTATCTTAACAGAACACCCCCCCCCCGAGAGGTGTTAGGGGTGTCTTACTCTCACAGTATTTTTTTCCAGAGAGTAAGTCATCTGTGTACCACACACACACAGCCATTTATAGATAGATGATAGATAGAGAGATAGATAGAGATAGATAGATAGATAGATAGATAGATGATAGATAGATAGATAGATAGATAGATAGATAGATAGATAGATAGATAGATAGATAGATGGAAAACTGTTTGAAATGCATGATAACAACTGCATAGAGGGATCTGGTGACACCTTCAAGACTAATCAATTTTATTAGGGTATGACTTTTCACAAAAGTGCATGTCCTACGAACGTTTATCAGTCTTGAAGGTTCTACTAGACCCCATGTGTAGCTAGAGATAATGCGAGGTTCAAAGTAAAATTGATAAAATATACGGTCTAGATTACATATAAGGTGGGAAATCCATGACTGGATCTGATTTTGTCACAATCAAGGAGGAGTTAAGATTTGACTGGATTGTTGCAATGGGTGGTGATGAATATGGGTGGTGAATATTAAACTCCCCCCCCCTCATTCCCTAAAGTTAATTTATTCACTCACATTGGTAGTAATTCTGCAGAAATTTTATCCATGAGACTTCCTTAGGACAAATAGTTTGAGCATGGTATAAATTAGTTTATGAAAGATCAGAAGACGTAGAGAGAGCTGGCCCATAGAATCGCCAGGACATGGGACTTAATTGCATTAATAACATCATCAGCACAAATTAGTTATTTTAGCCATGTAATAAATATTACTTTAGTAGGGAAGTTGTTGTAGAATGAGGTTGCTGATTAAACTTATTTAATTATGACAGATAGAGATAGCTAGATAGTTGGATAGCTGGATGGGTGGGTGGTTAGACAGACAGATAGATGGATGGATGGTAGACTGATGATAGATAGGTAAATAATATGTAGATAGGCAGGTAGGTAGATGATAGAATGTTTTATCTCACTTTTATTATTATTTACATAAATAACTCAAGGTGGAATATGTTCTTTCCTTTTATGCTTCACCTCGAATCCGATCAGTGTCATAAATTGTAAATACCCGTATTTTTCGGAGTATAAGACACACCTTTTCCCCTCAAAAAAGAGGGTGAAAATCTGGGTGCGTCTTATACACTGAATTCAGCATTTTTGGTCTCCCGAAACCCCCCCCACCTTCAGAAAAATGGATGTGCATAGACTTTAGGAGGCTTCCAGAGTGCTCCTGGGGGCTGGGGAGGGCAAAAATGAGCAAAAAACAGGATGTTTTTTGCTCATTTTTGCCCCCCCCTGGCCCTTTTGCATGCCTCTTTTTGACAAAAAAACAGGCCTGTTTTTGCAAAAAAACGGGCCGTTTTGTGGAAGTCTGCAGAGTGCAAAAACTTTTTTTTTAAAATTGCCTCTTCAAAATCATGTTGCATCTTATATTCCCAAAAATACGGTAACTCATTGTATTTCCTATTTATTTATTTTAGGTTGCCTGAGTTAAACTCCTGTTATTTTATTGTTTGCATTTTCAGTCAATTACATACAATCGGCAGCTGACTATTGATGTTCATGAGGTTATAGGGCTGAGCCAGTGACAGTATGAATGGGCAGAAGATGCAGTTATGAGAGATAGAAGGTCTCTCATATCTCTAAGGTCATATACAAAAAACTTGGCCTATAATAGGTGCCACCATAACGATACCAAAGAATCTTCCCCAGTGAGAAAGAACCACATCTCAGTCTACTTACATCTTTAATCTTCCTGAAAGTGCCTCCTTCGAATACCATAAAGTGCTATATAGAAATTATATTGTATTCAATAAAGATTAAATGGTAAAACATGACATGCATTCATTCCTTTGACAAGCTGCTCATGGATGAAGAATCTTTTGATTATTTTTGCTAACCATATAGATTTACTTTGTTAAAAAAAAATACTTGCTATAAAAGACGGGAGCAAGGAATTCCATCAAGTTGATTGCTGTCAAACTGTTAATTTTAAAGTGATTGCAGTGCACAGAACATAGCCGTTAAAACTAAAGAAGCCAGGCTTAATTTCTAAGATTATCTCCCAAAATTGCATCCGGTGAATGAAGTTCAAGTGAAAGTGTGGAATCTAATTTATGCAAGTGGTTCGTAATGAAGTTAATCACTCCATTATTGGTATGTTGACAATTGCCAGGCAGAGAAATAGTAATTTCGTTAAGTCCATTTTTTCTAGACTGACATTTCAACACATTTTCTACTGATTTCGTTTCTAACCTTTCTCCATTAAACTGGAGAAGAAACGCACACGATCCAGCTCCTAATGAGAGAGTTATACAGGCTTACAGCCATTAACAGAATATGGAAATCACAATGCCATGGTTTCCTTATTCACTGATCACTGAATAAACAATAGCTGAGTCCAGTCATTACATTAAGACCAAACTCATCATTTACAAGCCAATATGGCTGGTCTTAGCTAAATCATTATTGGTTAACGACCCCAAACCGCAGGGTGGAATCTGGCCAACTCAATGGAGCTAGCAGAGCGTTTTAATGGCCGGATTCCCTTCCTGTTGCCAATGCGGAGCTTTATTCAGAAGATATATTCTCACTGTGCCCAGAGAGAAAAAATATATGCTTCTACTTAGGACAATGATGGTGAACCTTTTCAGCACTCAGTACCAAAAAGGGAGCACTTCGTGTGTACACCCTTGTCTGAGCCGTGACCAGGACTGCCCCCCCTCCCGGCATGCACGTGCCGGAAAATGAACCTCTAGTTTCTGGCACGCACATGTGCGCCAACCAGCATGTTTTTGCCGGGCATGTGCACACACCGATCAGCTGGCCAGCGCACATGCTGATGCCGGAAAACAGAAAACCAGCTCGCACAAAGGCCAGCTGATAGTCGGGTGCGCATTAGCGCCAGAAACCCAGAAGAGGAACAGGCAGCGCCACATGTGCCAGGTGGCATGGATCCGTGTGCCACTTTGCGCATGCGTGCCATAGGTTCACCATCAAGGACCTAGGAGCTTAGATAAGTGGTCCTAAATAAGTGAATAAGCAAAAACAAAATAAATTGCATTCTACTTTAGCATCACGTGTGAGTTCAGATCATTAAAATAAATCCTTAAAACGAAAGATCTAACTTTAGCTACTACTGTATATTCTAATGAAACAAGCCAGGCAGCAACAGTCTTTCTCAAACAGATGTCCATTTAACAACAGCAGTCAGTGGAAAATCAAAAATATGTTTTGGTATGATGATGAAAAGAGGGTTGTTTTGGTCCAAAATAGTGCTTCAAGAAGAGTTGTACTGAAATACAATTTGACAGATCTTTGGAAAAATACTATTTTCTTCCGACTTTCTAAAATAGAAAAAAATCATAAAAGAGAATTGCTGTAGTAATTGTGGTAGTCCATTTGTCTCTCCTCCTTTTGCTTCTAATGTAACAACTAGATAATAGTTCTGTTTAACTACTGAAAAGGAAGTTGTTGTGTCTATATTGCTTCCTTACTAACCAATGACTTTTAAAATGTCATCAACCCTAGTTTAAGACACATAAGACTTTGCTGTGATGGAAAAAAAAAAAGGCTCTGAAAGCATAATTTACTCCATAATTTTAAACCTATTAAATGATCGCCTAAGGCATTAAAAGATCAAAACATTTCAAAGTTTTTCCTTAATGTCTTCTCATTGATCATGAAATTCATTCAGATAATTTTTAATGTACTGAAAATTAGCTGATTGATGTTTTCTCAGAAACATTATTACAGCCCCCTTCACTGAACTGTAGATAGAAAATAGCAGGACATCGATACAGTTTTACAATTAAACATAATAGCTATTAAAAACACATTAAAACACACAACCGACTCTATAGAACACTGAAATGGATGTAAACCTAAACAATGGACCTTAGATAGGTTACTGGATCTAGCTGATTCAATAAAAAAGCAATATATTTATTTACAATATAACAGCATGATTTAGATATTTTTCTCTCTCTCTAATTTCATTGCGGCTTGTCTAGGATTGTAGAATTGGAAGGGACCTAGTAAGGCCATCAATAATAATCATTGCAAGAATCTAAATTATTCAGCATAGAATGGAGCAAAACTGCAAAACTGCAAACCATTGAGCTATTGTGATTAAATTTCATCAAATCACATCTATTAAAATTCCGTTTGCCTGTTGGTAACTTTAACTGAGTAAAACAGTGCAAATAGGGGAACAATTTTTGAATCAAGGTATCTAAAATTGGCTAATTTTAAAGATTGCATCCAAAATTCAGGACCCATTAACCCTGTGGGATTGAATTTTCAAGGATAGTATTATGGCACTAGCACTTAGACTTATATACTGCTTCATAGTGCTTTACAGCCCTCTCTAAGCGGTTTACAGAGTCAGCCTATTGCCCGCAACAATCTGGGTCCTCATTTTACCGACATCGGATGGAAGGCTGAGCCAACGTTGAACCTGGTGAGATTTGCACTGCCAAATTGCAGTCAGCCGGCAGTCAGCAGAAGTAGCCTGCACTACTGCATTCTAACCACTGCGCCATCACAGCTCTTGTATTGTTTGTATTGGCAAAGTTTTAGCCACCACATCATTATTGTGCCACCTGCAGTGTTGCCATGTTGCCCTGGTCAGGTGATCATGATTGTTCTGATCTAGGTTTCCCAAGAAAGTATAAATCACAACCTTAGTCCCCCAAACCCTCTTTTATTTATACGACTGTAAATTATGGTTGTTAACAGTCCGCAAGGCTTCATAAACAGTCTGTGAAGGTGCCGACAGATGTCTGCTCGAGTTGCCAGAGTTTTTCAAGGGAATGTTGATAAACACCCACGTTATCTCCCTTGGAATGCTGCCAGAGACCCAATTGCCAAATGCAGAGCAAGGCCAAACTTAGCACAGAGTCAAACAGAACTTTTCAAAGCTTGAACTGACCAGATGAACTAATTGCTTCCTGCAAAAGATCACATCCCATTTGCTCCTCTTTTGTATCTTATGGGCCAATCATCTCCAAGCCTTACTCCCAAGTTGACCGTTTTCTTAATTGTTTTTGCCTTCTGGCAGCTCTGTACATGCGCACACTGGGAACAGGCTCCTACTGTTCTTCTGCCTCGCTAAGGTCAGACTCCGGAGGCTCCAGAGGTAGCAAATAACTACCAAATGGCCTTGGCCCCCTCTCTGCCTCCGATGCAGAGCCCTTGTCAGAGCCTTCCCCAGACTCCAGGACTGGCCCACGCTCCTCCCCAACCTCTCACTGTCTGAATTTGCTGCCAGCTCTGCTGGCTACAACAATATTACCTAACAATATCCCCTAACCATATTATGGATAATAAGAAACGGTATTGCAAATAGATCGGCCAATATCACAATGACCATATAAAAATCAGTGGTGTGACCACATCTGGAACATTGTGTATGGTTCTGTCAGCGCAGATGACAGATTTATTGGAGCGACAGAAGATTTGGAAAAGTTGTTGAAAATCAGGCAGTATATAAATGTAATAAATAATAATACAAATAATAAATACCCCGTTTCCCTGAAAATAAGACCTCCCTGGATAATAAGCCCAATTGGGCTTTTGAACGCATACGCTAAAATATGCCCTTCCTGAAAATATCGCAATACAGAAGTGATCACACTCGCCACCTCCTGCACCTCAAAAATAATAAGACCTCCCCAAAAAGAAGGCCAAGAGCTTATTTTTCACTGGCAGAGGGTTGCAGGCGGCCATTGCAGCCGGAAACGGAGCTCCGTTTTTGCTAGCAGAGGCACTGCGGGCCAGTCCTTCACTGTTTCCAGGGTGGCCCCCACAGGCAGGATCCAGCACCCGGGACTTGAGTTTGACACCCCTGATCCAATTAAATGAATACATAAATATATACATACACAACTCAGAATTCACTATGAAAATAATTGGTACTGGATGCAAGCTTGGATGGCTTCAAAAAAGAGTTGGACTGACTCATGGATCAATGACTATAGGTTTTGATAGCAGTGTAAATGCCTCCGAAGACCATATATGCAGGGAGATTAGTTGGCTTCCTTATGGAGTTGGTTGGCCAGCAAGAGAACAGGATAACAGGATGCTGGACTAAATGCGGCAGGGGTCTGACCCAGTGGTGGGATTCAAATTTTTTTTTACTACCGGTTCTGTGGGCATGGCTTGGTGGGCATGGCAGGTACTGTAAAATCTCCATTCGCACCCCACTCCAGGGGAAGGTTACTGCAAAATCCCCATTCCCTCCTGATCAGCTGAGACTCGGGAGGCAGTGAATAGATGGGGGCGGGGCCAGCCAGAGGTGGTATTACTGGTTCTCTGAACTACTCAAAATTTCTGCTACCGATTCTCCAGAACTGATCAGAACCTGCTGAATACCACCTCTGGTCTGACCCAGCACAGCACCACTTATGCTCTAAATGTTCTAAACTTCCAAAAAGCAACAACTATTTCTCTCCTCCTAACAATAATTCAGTAGAAATTAACGTAATTAGCATAGGCACCCCACACTTCACATTAGGCCAGTGTCTACTGAAATGAATCAATTAAATCAATGTTCCTAAATAAAAGGAAATTGCAACCAACTCTATTTCCATGGGCCGAAAGCTCCAAGGTTGCCATCTCTCATTCAAGTTCCAGCAATATTCAGATTTCTCACTGAGGGCATTGTAATGGTATTACAGTATTTTCCAAATATCATCCCCCTCATTTGCCCTTTTGCCATCAGCTGGATCTTCTTTGGCTTTGGTGCACAATGGCACTTTGTAGGCATGAGAGGCTATTCTAGAAAAAAGTCATACAGAGCCGTTTTTGTCTCTTCTCTGCCTTGTTGCCCTTTCGATTTTAAAAAGCTAACGGCGGGGGTGGGGATCCATGGTCTCTTTCCATAGATTGTAATTTATTTTTATTTTTATTTAAAGATGTATTTTTAAAGTACCTTAATGCAGTATTAAGTTGTCTCAACTGAAAGATAGTTTCAAGCGATGGCACCACTTTATACTGCACTGGTGAGACCACTCTTAGAATACTGCATCCAGTTGTGGTCACCAAGATACAAAAAAAGATATTGAGACATTAGAAAGAGTGTAGAGAAGAACAAAGAGAAGAGCTAAGCCGTATGATAAACGATTGAGGGAACTAGGTTTGTCTGGTGTGTCAGTGTGTAAGAGAGTTCATGACTTGGAATAGGCATAGTAGCTAAGTCAGCTAATGAGGGCTGTTTGGAAATGGAAATAGGTATTTGCTGGAGACAGCTAGGAGCCTGGGCGTGGCTTAGTTCTGTAGCTCGGGAGTCTGTGCTGAGCTCTAGTCTAGTCTGTTGCTCTGAAATGAAACTGAAACTGTTCTCTCCTCTGCCTGTGTTTGCTTGTATTTGCTACCACAGTGAAAAACCTGCTTTTGGTATTGTATTTTTCCCCCCATGTGTTATATATAAAGGGAAGTTAATGAATCCTGCTGAATCAGTTACCTGTGTGTGCTTTCTGGATGTGATTGCCGCAACAAACTCTTGACATAGTGTAACAATACCAAAAAAGAACTGGGCTAATATGATAGCAGTCTCCTGGTATTTGAGGGGTTGTCACAGAGAAGGGGTCAACATTCTTTTTTTAATTGAAAATTTTCAAAAGCTTTTACAAATATTTACCTCCCCCCACCACCCTAGCCCATCTCCCCCCCAACCCCCCCCCCCGACTTCCCAGAACAAATACAGGGTATAAATCTTTAACAATCAAACTAAAAGAAACTTGGCATCATCTTTCATTTGTGCTTTAACTCCTCTTTTGTTAAGCTAACTAAAAACAAAATAAATCATTCCTTGCTTTTTCAGTCATAAGCTATCTGGAATTTCTTAGTCCCGTATTTATTTTGAATATAGTCAATCCATCTTTTCCAGTCCAGTTTGTATTTCTCATCTGAGCGATCCTTAAGATATGCTGATTATTTTAACCATCTCTGATAAGTTTGTTACTTTTAATGTCCATTCTTGAATAGTAGGCAAGTCTTCCTTCTTCCAGTATTGCGCCACCAACAGTCTCGCTGCCATTGTTAGGTTCAAAATCAAGTTAGTCTCTATAACAGTACAATCAGTAGTTATACCTAACAAGAATAACTGAGGGGTAAACTTTATCCTCTTTTTAAAAATGTTTTGCATAATCCACCATATTTTTATCCAAAATGCTTTAACCTTTTTGCAAGTCCACCATATATGGTAATATGTAGCATCAACACCTCCAGCATTTAGGTTGTAAATTCGGATACATGCAAGCCAATTTTTTAGGATCCAAGTGCCATCTATTAAACATCTTATAAAAGTTCTCTCTCAGGTTTTGGGCTTATTCTTCAACGCACCGGAGGGAAGGGCAAAGAAGTCATTGAAGGAAGATCATTAGAGAGAGATCCAATGAGAACGAAGGGGGAAAAATCCTGACAGTGAGAACTATGAATCAGTGGGATGACTTGCCTTCAGAAGTTGTGGATGCTCCCTCATTGGAGGGTTTACAAAAAGACTGGGCAGTCTTGTCTGAAATGGTATAGGTCCGTGATGGGGAACCTATGGCATATGTGCCACAGATGGCACGTGGAGCCCTCTCTGCAGGCACGTGAGCTGTTACCCCAGCTCAGCTACACAATGCATGCGCACACACTTTCCTCCAGCCGCCTGATTTTGGGGTCTCTGCTGTGCATGGGCGGGGGGCAGGTGCATGTGGGAGGGGCATGTGCATGCCCGGTGGGGGGAGTACAGGGGCATTCGGTACCCTCCCCCCGTGGCATTTTTTTGTCCCGGAGGCTTCATGGAGGTCTGCCAGGCGGCTGCAGTGGGGGATGCGTCCACATGCATAGGGATCATGGGGGGTCATGCATGCATGTGCAGGGGTTCTGGGCGCGGAGGGGCTGTCGCGCATGCATTGCTTTATGGGTGTGGGCATGCAAGTGTGCTGGCGCGCGTAATCTTGGCACGTCAGGACAAAAAGGTTAGCCTTCATTGGTATCGGTATAGGGCCTGGTGCTTGGACTAGAAGTAGAATAGAATAACAGAGTTGGAAGGGACCTTGGAGGTCTTCTAGTCCAACCCCCTGCCTAGGCAGGAAACCCTACACTATTTCAGACAAATGGC
Source organism: Thamnophis elegans (assembly GCF_009769535.1). NCBI lineage: Eukaryota > Metazoa > Chordata > Lepidosauria > Squamata > Natricidae > Thamnophis > Thamnophis elegans. The sequence goes on from NC_045549.1 coordinate 13,192,421, forward strand.
TATCCAACATGTTCTTAAAGACTTGCAGTGTTGGGGCATTCACAACTTCTGGAGGCAAGTTGTTCCACTGATTAATTGTTCTAACTGTCAGGAAATTTCTCCTCAGTTCTAAGTTGTTTCTCTCCTTGATTAGTTTCCACCCATTGCTTCTTGTTCTGCCCTCAGGTGCCTTGGAGAATAGTTTGACTCTCTCTTCTTTGTGGCAACCCCTGAGATATTGAAACACTGCTATCATTCAATCCATTAATTCATCAATCCAAGATGCATACTTCTGGATAGAACTCTAACTACCCTGGCATCACATCTAAAGAAAAAAACAGGTTTTTACTTTTTTTTTTCCTAAAGGCCAACAGGGTCAAATCCAAATGTTTGCCTGGAGGGAGATCACTGAAGAAATCAGGGAGCACAATGGAGATGCCTTTGTCTCCCCGATATGTTAATTCTATAGAGTTTGTGGATAGGTCTTCTTGTTACATAATTAGAAACCATTCCACTTCTTTTATTTTCCTTAAACATGGGGTCACAAACTGGATTTCAAACACTGATAGTTTTTTAGACACTGAAAAAGACCAGGAGCCTATATGTTAACACTCAAATCCTGATTGTTTAACACTCAAATCCTGATTTTTTTTTAGCCCCCAATGGTAAAAACAAAATCAATGATCCTTTGTGAGTTTTAGTTTATTTTCATATTCATTTGAGCAGGATAAGAAAGGTAATTTCCTGAGTAAGAGTGGGAATTGCCACAGAACTTGCAAGAATGATGGTCCGGTTCCACCACAAAACCGCGGTAGACTAAAGCGCGCTCGACGAAAGCACGTATGTGACGTCATCACAGCGCGACGAAAACAGCACGCTGTGAGCGGTAAACTTAAAATTAACGCGTAAATCTAAACCTAACCCCCCCAAACCTAACCCTAAACCTAAACCTAACCCTAAGCCTAACCCTTAACCTAACCCTAACCCTAACCCTAACCCTAACCCTTAACCTAACGCTAAACCTAACGCTAACCCTTAACCTAACCCTAACGCTTAACGTAACCCTAAACCTAAACCTAACCCTTAACCTAACCCTAACCCTAACCCTAACCCTTACCTTTACGTGAATCGGCTTGCTTTAATTTAATTTTAATTTTAATTTAATTTATTTTTAATTTTATTTGTCGTACTGCTGATGACGTCACGTACGCGCTTTGATCGGGCACGCTTTAGTGGACCGCGATTTTGACGGGTCACGGATGGTCCAGCTAAATGCGCAACATGAAGGCATTAACCTTAAAAACGATGAATGAAAAGTTTTTCCTAAGGAGCAGCTTCAGACCAAAAGCTTCTTCTCCTGTGTTTAGATCAAACTTTAAACTGCCAGAGTATAGCCACATTCTTGGCTTTGGCCAAAAATAAGTCATTATCAGTAGGTGTTTCTGGTAGTAGCCACCATATCAAACAGATGGGCCTGGATCTGTGACTTTCCACTGAAGGAAGTTAAAACCCACCCCTCTGCTAGGAAAATGAAATATCCTGGGAAATATTGAAAAGGCAGAATATTACACTTCCCTGGATCAGAAATGGAGAAACATGTTTTTAGGCAGGAAGCAGACTCACTCTTAATAGCCCCCATCTTTGTCAATGGGCCATTAAAATGCCCGAGCCAGTCTATTCTACATAACAAAGATCCCCCTTCAGCTCCAGGGTGATGGGATTAAGGCGTGGTAGTATTAGCCCTTTACTCATCTAACCACAGGGCACCTGGGAACACAACCAAGCTTGGGACTCAAAAGACACACAACCTACAAAGTTAGTTAAGACCACCCCGTTCCTGGGAGTCTGACAACCAATCAGAATACATTTCTTACACAGGAACAGGAAATAGAGAGGTGGGGCCAACAGAGAGTATAAAAAACTCAGGAACTCTCAGCAAGCCCCTTCGCTTCTTTTTCTTCACTCAACATCTTCGAAGCATTTGATGCCCTTTTTTGCCTAGGACCTTAAACCATGTGGTCCTGTCTACTATTAAAACCATCTTTCCAAACAGCCTCCATGATTCCAGTCTCTTTTTCCCCACTTGGAACTGAATCCAGAGGGACATTTCTTCCAACACCACCTTCACCTAGCATGTTATCTGCTAAGAGTTTCACCTGAGCATATTGGTTTTACATCTAGGTACTCCAACTCTCAACCTATTCAGGGTCCAACCAGGTAGCTTAAGGGAAATCAGATCTTTCAGCCATATCCTTCTATAACGTTATTCCTTGTTCAATGGTGTCCTTCCTCCATCTTCTGATTTGATTTTGTTCTTGTGTACCCTCAAGAATATTTCTTTGTGCCATTGAACTATTCTTAAATCTGAGTCGATGGGCTTGGGGCATACCATCGTTCAGAGGATGCCAAAGATCATTCTCTTGTTTAGTTCTCTTGGCACCTGCTGCCACCTCATCTTAGGTGGGGCAATGCCAGCGAGACAATATATTTTCCCCATTGGTGTAGGTTTGAGACAACCTGTTACTAAGGGCACTGCTTCCTGACCAATAGCTTAGCACCGCGACGGCGAACCTGTGGCACGCAGAGCCCTCTGTGGGCACACCAGCCATTGCCCCAGCCCAGCTGCACCGCGCATGCGTATGCACCTCTCGCCGGCCAGCTGGTCTTCGTGCGTCTGCCACGCATGCACGGGGGGCAGTGAGCATGCAGTGGACGTGCACATGCGGGGGTGGGGTATATGCAACATTGCATTTTGGGCTCTTGCACGGTGCCCCCGCGCCCTGTTTTGGCTTCCAGGTTGATGCAGACGGCTTTCCAAGCCCAAAACTGTGGGCATGGAGGGGGGGGGCGTGCACGCTTTCAGCACACAACGACAAACGTTTAGCCATCAACTGGCTTAGCCAGTTTAATGCATGATAGTAAATTTGAGAATTATCAGCAGAACGTCTTAAATATTCAACGTACAACATTATAAAGTATTATATTTAAAATATCTGTATTTTGCAAAAATAAGTGGGAGGGGGTTGATCTTGAGATTAGATTCCAAGGCAATTCATGCTCCATGTATGTTTTGAGCAAGCATAAACAATTTCAACTTTTGTACAAGGGAAAGAACAGTTGGGCTGCCAAATATAAGTTGCCTCTGATAGCTTGCACACATCATTTGAATCATCCTAGCATAGTTTGCTCAGGTGTCAGCTACTAGGTTGTACAAATCCAGAAACTGTAGTTTATTAACAATAGCAGAGTATATACATCAATTTAAGTACAACCCAGCTTGATTAAACAACGGTTTGATTGCCATTTCTTCCTTTTTGCCTTCCTCAAGTTCCATTTCTATTTTAAAATACTTTTTTATTTTCCATTTACATAACATATAATCACATGTATACTATTACATAGCCAATATCATATTGTATTAATTAATAATTACATCAGTTCATCTTGCCATCAACTCCTGGGGGGGGGGAAACTAAACCAATTATTGGCTCTTCTGCTCTCCATACACCACTTTTTTCTGCCTCTCTCATCCCCCTCCTTACCTCCTTTCTTCCCTCCATCATCCTTTTCTACTCTACTTCCCCTTCCTTTCTCCTTCTCATCTCTCCTCATTCCACTCCTCCTTATTCTCCTCATCTTCCCCCCTTACCCTCTCTCCTATCCCTCTCTTCCTATCTTTCTTCTCTCCTCTGCTTCCCACTCTTCCTCTCATTCACTTGGTGTATTTCAGCTTCTGAGCAAACTCCATTCCACATTGATGGTATTTATGCTTCCATATCAATATACTTAACATATTTTAGTTTTAAAGAAAAAATGAGAGAAGACAGTATACATGTGCAATCATATTACTTTAAAATCTCAAGTTCCATTTCTAGATGTGGCTGTGTATTTTGCACTACAATTCTGGATTCTGAAACTGCATTCACTTTTCTTGGAAATTTCAATGAATTCCAAATAATGACATTTGTCAGGACACCAAACAAGGATACTTAAGGAATCTGGATCCTAGATGATTTTCCTACTGGTGGCAAATCCGTTCCTTGATCCAGACCACAATTTTAGAATGATCTGGATATAAACACAGACACACAGACACCCACCATAAACTGGCAAGAGTGAACTTTGTGGCTGCAAACACAGAAGAAACTAGACAATGAATTCTCCATTTTTGATGCTTGATACGGATATAGAGTCTAGTTTCTAGGAATCCAGAACAGTGCTCTCCTTTCTATGTGGATGAAGATGTAAGCAAATGTTTGTTAGGGAACCATATTCAATGGAAGAATTATTTTGCATTCTGAACTTCTCCACTGAAAAAGAATTAAAACTGGCAATAGTGCTCTTACCAACATCTAGGGAAATATCCAGCAGTAGAGATTAGCAAATATCATGATCTGATCAGCTGGTCCTTCAATGATCATTTGCTCCGTTACCACATATTTTAAGGGTCTGTAGGTATTAAAAAACGGAAAAACCAACTAAACTCAAAATGTCTGTGAACTCATCAGTCAACAAACCATGTTTAAATAAATCACAGTTTAGCGTGGTCTATGAACTGATTCACTAGTTGTGTTCACATGTACAGTAGACCAGAATGTTAAATGACAGCTTATTTTTTTAAAAACCATGTTTTGTTTTGTGCAACATATTACACCATTTTGAGAAAGACATGCTAAAAACAAACAGCTATGGTATCATGTAATATATAAACCAGACTCTGATTTTAATTTGCTCTAATCTTTTCAAGGCCAGACCCTTTCATGCTAAATGCTTGCCATTTTTAATTTTACAAGTTAAATCAAATGAAAACAATACAACACCCCGCACACCACCTTTCAATCAACTCATGGACATATATACCAGTTTGTAGGTGCTGGCCTAGAAACCAGGAGACTTTTAAGACATGAAAGTCATCTGGGTAACTGGGCAAATCACTCTCTCAGCCCAACCCACCTTGCAGGGATGTTGAAGGAAAAATGGGAGGAGTATTGTGTGTGTTTCCTCTCAAAAGTTATTTATAAGAATAATAAAGGTGGGATAAAAAAAAGTCACTCCGTTTTCTTAGCCTAATGTAAGCAAAATAAAATAAACTGAGATTGTGAAACTTGTATTAAATATTATAAGCGGAAAAGAATAAAAACGGTCACAAAGAAAGGTGGATATAAAAAAAATGACCTTGTTTATGCAAAATTGCTTAGAGGAAGGAAGGAAAGATGGAGGAAAGAAAGAAGGAAGGAAGGAGAAAGAAGAGAAAGGAAGGAGGAAAGGAAGGGGAAAGAAGAGGAAAGAAGGAGAAAGAGGAAGGAAGGAAGGAGAAAGAAGAGGAAGGAAGGGGAAAGAAGAGAATGAAAGGAGGAAAAGGAGGAGAAAGAAGAGAAAGGAAGGAAGGAGAAAGAAGAGGAAGAAGGGGAAGAAGAGAAAGGAAGGCGGAAAGGAAGGAGAAAGAAGAGAAAGGAAGGAGGAAAGGAAGGTGAAAGAAGAAGAAAGAAGGAGAAAGAGGAAGGAAGGAAGAAAGGAGAAGAAGAGGAAGGAGAAAGAAGAGAAAGGAAGGAGGAAAGGAAGGAGAAAGAAGAGAAAGGAAGGAAGGAGAAAGAAGAGGAAAGAAGGGGAAAGAAGAGAAAGGAAGGAGGAAAGGAAGGAGAAAGAAGAGAAAGGAAGGAGGAAAGGAAGGTGAAAGAAGAGGAAAGGAGAAAGAGGAAGGAAGGAAGGAGAAGATGAAGGGGAAAGAAGAGAAAGGAAGGAAGGAGAAAGCAGAGGAAGGAAGAGCCCCCTTTCTTCTCCCTGTAACCCCATAGGGGGGGAAAAGGAGCACAATTTTCTGCAGGTTTCCTTGGAACTACATCTCATACATGTTTTAAAAACTTTCAAATAACTTTGTCCCGGATTGGAATGCAGCTGGTTGTTTTTTCCTCTCCTTCCCGCCTGCTTTATTTTTGGGGGGACTCCATGCCCCAGAGTTACGGATGCCCTTCTTCGCCTTTTGAGCCGCTGGACCTTTTCTGGGGGCGGCCTCAAAAATAAAATAAAAATAAAATCCCAACGTTGAAGCCGAAGCCGGCGGAGGCCAAGCTTCGCGCGTAATCCGAGGAGGCCGAGGGGTTTCTCTCCCCCCCTCGCCCCCCACACACCCCCTCTCCTCCCGGAGGCCGAGGAGGCTGCCGTGGGCGCGGCAGGAGCCAGCAGGGCAGGCCTTGCGGTTGGCTTAGTAACCCAAGAGCGACTCGGCTTGCCAGGGCCCCAGCGCGGGGCGGGCCAAGCGGGAGAAGGGCTGCTGCCGGCGAGCCTGTGTCAGCAGCTTCCCCGCTGCCAGGGAGGCTGCGCCGGTCCCAGCACTCCAAGAAGCCGCGCTCGGAGCCAGCCAGGCAGGCGGAGAGCCCAAAAGCCGCCCGGTCCCGGCTGCGGGGAGGGCGAAGGGGGCGGAGGGAAGTGTCTCTTGTCTCGGACCTTCTCCGCCTGCTTGGTTGTTCTTGAAAGGAGCCCGGCTTGCAAGGAAGGGAGGCTGGGCGCGGGGGAAGCGGTTGCTGCTTCTTCCAAGCCGGCCGAGGGGGCGTCGGAGCAGCCGCCGGGAGATGTTGCCGCCGCCGCCGCCCCCGCTGCCGTCGTCGCCCCTGCCCCTCTGCTCCCGGCACTCGCGCCCGGTTTCCACCTAACCTCTTCGCCTGACTCGCGGGGAGCGTTCCCACATTCTTCCCACCACCACGCGCGTTCCCGGCACAGGATCCGTCTCCCGGCTGGTAAGTGCGCCCTTCGCCGGGTGGGAAGCATTGCGGAGGGGCGGAGGAGGTTAGGAAGGGGTCGCTTCCCTTTGTGTGCAAAGTTGCGGGTCGGGGTAGGTGCAGAAGGGATGTGGACCGCGTTTGGTGGCCGGGGGGGGGGGGACGACTTCGATGGGCGCAGAAGCCCTTGCGCTGCTTTGCTTGGCTTGCAAGAGGTTTGCGAGCTTTTCAAAGTTTCCCCGGGTTCATGAAAAGTTGACTTTGGGTTTTTAACCGATCCGACGGATAGATGATCTTCAGAGGAACGGCTTGTTCATATTGTGGTGAAAAAGCAAAAAATAAATAAATGTTGTGATTTGATGCTAATGCCTTAATTTTACTTCCGTTTTAAATGGCTTCTATCAAATTTTAGTAATCATTTGTTTCTGGAACTTCGCACTTTGATAGTGCTAATCAGTAAAGACTCAATGGCAATGCTTTATTTTACTGTAACAGAGAGAGAGAATCGGAAGCCCACGCTTCAATTTCTTGTCTTTCCTCTCTTCTTCTTTCCTCTCCCCCCTTCCACTGTTTTTCTATTTACTTTGCATTTTATAATACTTTATAATTCAATTAAAAAAATTGACTGGGAAAGTTTCCCAGGGGTTGATTTTCCCCCCCTGTCTCCTCACCCCTCTCCTAGTTGGGATTGCTGTGCATGAATTCCCAACACACACACACACACACACACACACACACACACAGGGAGAGAGAGAGAGAGAGAGAGAGAGAGAGAGAGAGAGAGAGAGAGAGAGAGAGAGAGACCCCCTCCTATTTTATTTTTTGAAAAAGCTATTGGAAATGAAAAGAGATGGGTGGTGGGGTTTTTTTGGTAAAGCATAAAACTGGAGCTGTCTTCAGACAGGTTGGACCTACGGTGTAAGTCCTCATCTGGAGAACATCAAGACTTAAAGGGAAAAGTTGCAACGTACAGGGGTGCCAAGTTGTACTTTAAATGGGATGGGCTCTTCTCCGCCATGGGAAAACCATCTCATAAGGGCGTTTTGTTGTTTTGACAAGGTGAAATGCACTGCTGTGCTGACCTGCCCAGGGTGAAAGTGTGAATGCATAATTCTGTCTCCCGGCTGTCCTAAGGGTTTCAGAGGTCAAGGGTAGGGAGAAAAGCACTGCCTGCCCTCTGCTTGGCATATAAAGGCTGGTTATGTGCCTGTAAATTGCAAATAAAATGGTTTTGCTATGCTGTAAGGAAGCTTTGGTTAAGATGAAAGTAAGACAGAGGTAAAGATGGAATTTCAAGGCACTTTCCTTTTAATTTCCTGATCCGCTTTTTTTTTGGGGGGGGGGGTGATCATCCCTTCCTGCATTCAAATGGTTGTGGAAAGGTGTGTCTCCATAGAAGAACATGAGAGAAGAAAAATCCTAGCTGTTTTGCTGTTGTTGTTGTTGTTGTTGTTGTTGTGGCTTTTGACTCTTTCCTGTGCAAAGCCTCAGGACTCTGGGGGCAACAGCTTTGCAAAGCAGCAAATGCAGAAAACATTTGGAAAGCGACTTTGAACAGTGGTGGGTTTCTGGAGGTACGTCGCGGTACGGGCGTACCGGTGGTAACTAGGAGCAGCGGCCACCGTACCGGAATGGTGGCTCGTTTGGCCCACCCGCCTGCCAGCGTTCCTTACCGTTTTTTGATGCAAACGGGTCTATTGTGCACACACGCACAGCGTGCAGCGCCTGCATGACCTCTGCCGAGCAGCTGGGTGTCACAGGGCAGTGGTGTGTGCATGTGTGCACAGCGCGTGTGCCTGACGAGGATGACCGGCCCTGTGCACAGCATACTGGCTGCGACGGGATCCGGAACCCACTACGGGACTTGAACATGTGCAGTTCAATTCTTGGGAGAGATCAAGATGTCCCAACTTCTGTTGGGAGAATGGAGTCTCAAGTCGTTGACATGTGATGCTTCATTCCACTGAGTAATCTTGTTGAAGTTGGTTAAGAAAGGGAGAAAGAGGAGAATAATGCAGGGATAATAGTAAGAGTAGTAAGAGCAGGGAGGGAATAAAACTTATTGAAGATAATACTCTATGCTTTGTTTGATATTTCTCTAATTCCAGTCAACACCTCCACAAAGCCACACCAGAATCTTTCCCGCATTGGTGTAGGTGTCATTCTCTTTAAATTAAATATTTAAAATAACAAAGGCAGTTTTCACAAGAAAACTGCCAAGAGCTTCTCTCTTTACTGGTTTGGTTTGTTGGGCATAAAAAAGAGATAACCGGTTTTCTGTGCTGGGTGGATCTCAAGCATCCAAATTCTCAGCTGTAGCTCTTTGGGGAGTAAATACGATGCTTTTCTCCTGTGGTTGAAATAGGATATGCATGTTGCTTGCATCATAATGAACTTTATTGGAGGGAGAAGGAGATAATTTCCAAGTGGAATTTTGACCATTTGTATCTGGAAAAAATCCAAGGTGTGCTTGTTGCAATATGGAGAGGATCCATATTGTCCCAATCAGACTCACATATAGAAATCTCAATTGAATTGATTTATTCAAATAAAGAGCCGTATTATATGTGAACTGGGACGCGGTGGCTCAGTGGCTAAGATGCTGAGCTTGCCGATCAAAAGGTTGGCGGTTTGAATCCCTAGCGCCATGTAACGGGGTGAGCTCCTGTTACTTGTCCCAGCTTCTGCCAACCTAGCAGTTGGAAAGCATGCAAAAATGCAAGTAGAAAAATAGGGACCACCTTTAGTGCAAGTAGAAAAATAGGGACCACCTTTAGTGCAAGTAGAAAAATAGGGACCACCTTTGGTGGGAAGGTAACAGCCTTCCGTGCGCCTTCAACGTCTAATCATGCCGACCACATGACCACGGAGACGTCTTCGGACACCGCTGGCTCTTCGGCTTTGAAACGGAGATGAGCACCGCCCCCTAGAGTCGGGAATGACTAGCACATATGTGCGAGGGGAACCTTTACCTATTATATGTGATTTTTAAATTCTGACCACACACGGAATATATTGTTTTAATATAAGAATCCCAATAGGTTGTTTTGTGTAATATGTGGTCTAAGGTATTGATTTATATCTTTTATTTATTATTGACATTCAAATAATAAGTGTGTTTTGTATTCTATCTGTGAAGCTCTGCAAATACAGGCAGTCCTCAACGTACAACCACAATTGAGCCCAAAATTTATGTTGTTAAGTGAGAAATTTTTTAAGTGAATTTTGCCCCATTTTTTTGCCCCATTTGTTAAGTGAATCACTGCAGTTGTTAAATTAGTAACACAGTTGATAAGTGAATCTGGTTTCTCCATTGTCTTTGCTTGTCAGAAGGTTGCAAAAGGAGATCACATGACTCCGGGACACCGTCATAAATAAGAGTCAGTAGTCAAGCATCCAAATTGAAATCCTATGACCATAGGGATGCTGCAATGGTCGTAAGTGTGAAACATGGTCATAAGTCACTGTTTTCAGTGCCGTTGTAACTTCGAAAGGTCACTAAATGAACTGCTGTAAATCAAGGACTACCTGAACTCGTATGTTTCCATATTTAACCATTGTGCCCAGCTCATTATCTTTTAGATCATTCGTGCCTTTTAAGTCAGAGCTGCAAAAATAGTGACCCATTTTTCTTACTTTAATTCAAGGAACTAAATTCATATCTTAAATATCTGCAAACCTGAAGCCTTCCATTTCATTCCTTAATTTGCTCCCAAAGTCTCAGAAATCTTGATTCCCACCCATATCCTTTGCTAGTTGCCCAGAGAGTAAAAGCAGCATAAGAAAATTTTCCAGTCTTTCTTTGGTTCTAGAATCAGTATCCTAGTTTTCTCTTTTCCCCTTAAACTTTCTGGAGTAGAATTTTGGAGCCTGCTACTCAAAGCTTTTTACATGCAATCTACTGCACATTCCTGGCAACAGGAACACAGTATTTGATATACTCTTTCCTAACTCTTCACCTACTCACCTTTGCAGGTTGTATAAAACTAACATTGATTTACCATATAAAATATTACAGTTTTGGAAAGCGTAGTAAAAGCATGTTATGAGCCAGGGGAAATGCTGTGAAATGGTCCAGTCCATAATGATGATGATTCTGTTCAACATTTCCATTTCACCGTGATCTAAATACTGAGAAAAATCTTACGATCTGCTAGTAGTGGGAAAGATTGCCAAGGACTTTAGCATTATAGTAAGCTGCTTTATCTTAGGTGAGATCATCGGTCCATCTGTCCTGACATGGGTTGTCTTCCCATTGCCTACCTGCTGAGATGGGCCGTAAGACAAATTCAGAATAAACTCATATGGCGCATGAAAGTGTTTCCCTTTTCCTTCAACAGTGCACTAAAAATTGATCCCAGTCTTGTCCTGCCTGAATTGCCTTCCTACAGCAAGAAACACTTCATTCACTTTCTCTCTTTTTTTTCCCCATGTATAAAAAATGTGGAAGAAATAACGGTGGTTCAGGAGAATTTAAAGGTTTGCCTCTTGAAAGCATTTGAGTAGAGTGGGGAGAAGCTGAACATGGCATTAGAATCTAATCAACAGATAAGATTCTGTAAGACCTCCAAATATAAAATGGTTGTTCAGCTGTAATAATAAGCCACATAACTAAGACGTAGGGACGCGGTGGCTAAGACGCTGAACTTGTTGATCAGAAGATCGGCAGTTCATCGGTTTGAATCCCTAGCGCCGCGTAACGGAGTGAGCTCCCGTTACTTGTCCCAGCTTCTGCCAACCTAGCAGTTTGAAAGCATGTAAAAATGCAAGTAGAAAAATAGGAACTACCTTTAGTGGAAAGGTAACAGCGTTCCCTGCACCTTCGGTGTTTAGTCATGCCGGCCACATGGCCACGGAGACGCTTCTTTGAAATTATTGGAAGCAAATTAAATCAAAAGACCCTTAACGACAGATTGAAAGCTGGCGTAGTTTGAGAAAGTAACTTCAAAAGAGATTGATTCTTTCTGCCGGCATTTTGCTCCTTCTAGAATTTATCAGGATGAACTTATGTCAGGGGTATCAAACTCAGGGCCCAGGTCCGGTTCGCCAGGTGCATAAATCTGGCCCGCGGGGCTACCCTAGAAACAGCCAAGGACTGGCCCACAGTACCTCTGCCAGCAAAAACGGAGCTTGGAAGGCCATGCGCGACCCTCCCAGGCTCTTTTTTTAGCTGCGATGGCCTCTTGCCGCCCTCTGCCAGTGAAAATGGAGCTCAAAACACGTCTTTTCTTTCACTGTAGGAATTAAATGCATGCAAGAAAATTAGAGTTAATGTATTACCACTAATGAATTATGCTTCAAATATTCACTGCATTTTTCCGAATATACCTGCTTGGGATTTACTAACAGTCTTCGTAGACTGGAAGCCTTTCATTTTCATGGCCAATTAGTTCAGTTGATTATATTTCTTAACACAAGCTCGGCTCCATTTGTGTTTACCTGCTGAAAATACTCTTCTGTGAATTTGACTGACGAAGAGGACTCTGGTTCATGTCACATTAAACCTGTTAATCTTTCTGGTATCCTGAGGCGCCTTAGTATAGGGATTTCAATTTAACTTCCTAAGTCTTTTATGCATTCCACGACTATCCTAGTATTATACAGATGTTGCACAAGGTATGATGCCAGTTCCTAAACAAATGAGAAGTCGTCCTATTCAACTTCATTTATTTTTTTCCTAGAAAGGAAACAATAGCATATCACAAGCCTACCTGTGTCACAAATATAGTTACTTCCAGTCTTAGAGAATGAGTAATAGGAGAATTGGGGGTTGGCGGCGTTGCTAGCAAATAGACCCTATGAGCTCTGAGCTCACTTTGAAGTAATCCAGTTGAGGTGAACTGACTTATTTACATATAAATGAGTGTCATAAAGCCTCTTGGTCAAAGGTGCAAGTAATCCAGTATTTTAGCCAGGCGTTTGGAAACCCACAGGACTTAAGATGCAATTTGCCATTTGTTGTAAGAGGCCAACTGTTATATAGCTCAAGAAGGACGACCACGAAGTTTTTATCAGTAAGCTTTCAACATATACTTCCTTTGATGCACAAAATTCTCTTTCAGGCATTACTTCCCTCTAAAGGAAGACCGTCCCGAATAGAATAGAATTGTCACTGCCCCTTCATTTAGTAACCAAGAAAGAAACCACACAACTCCATGTTTCAGAATTTAGTGTATTTTTACTGATTACAAACGATGAGAAGCAAAGCAAAGCTGAATCTGAATAAAAAGGCGCGAAAGCAATAGATATCAATACATGATTCATTCCCCTCCCCTTGGTGCCCCAGTCCATAGTCCAATCATAATTCATCCAACTGTCAGGTGGGAGACATCTTCAAAAATAATCATCAGGGTGGAATGCTGGACAGTTGGCCTTGGCGGGAAACTCCCTTCCTTCCACATGCGCAAAGAGACGGTGAGAATAACTCCCAATAAACAGTCCTCCAGTACAGAATGATTCCCACCCCAAATACCATGCCCTCCCTCCCCGTTTCAATGGCAGCCGAAAAGCAGCAGCAAAGCAGAGGCTGACAAGAATAGAATAGAATAGAATTCTTTATTGGCCAAGTGTGATTGGACACACAAGGAATTTGTCTTTGGTGCATATGCTCTCAGTGTACCAGGGGTGGGTTCCTGCCAGCTGGTTTGGCGCGCAATTTTTTTTGCTCCGTGCGTGGGCGCATTTGCACCTTAAAAAGTCTGCACATGCGCATAACATTAGAAAAAGGGGAAAAAATTACATTTTTCCAATGAAGATTGTTCTGCGCATGTGCAGAACAGAAAATCAAGATGACGCCGCTGAGCATAGAACTGGTTTGGGTGCATGTCCGGCTGAATTATTACCTACTTGGCCGAACTGGTAAGAACCCACCTCTGCAGTGTACCTAAGGAGAATAAAATACATTCATCAAGAATAAAAAGATACAACGCTTAGTGATAGGCAAGATTACTAATAAGCTATCAAATCCTACTAGGAAACAAATAAAAACAATATAAATTGAAAGATACAAACAACATGGTTATAGTCATAAGTGGGGAGAGATAGACACTAGGAAGGAAGAGAAAAATAATTCATTTGAAATGTAATTCTTTTACTAGCAAATGCTAAAAAAATTATTCAAGGAGATAAAAGTTGCAAGCAATTTTTGCAAAGTTGCAGCACTTTGCAGAGTCTAACATGCCTTGATGAAGCATTGGTGTCACACAGGTTTTAGAGCAGAGAGGTTGTGATTTGGGACACAATTATACCCATAGTTGTTCTCATGCTTACCTGTAGAAGACAAAAGTGGTGCTTTAAAATCAAACATGGCTAGGGAGATTGTGCTGCAGGTCCCTTACAACTTTTACATTCCAAATGATCATATTAAGGGGAGGGTCTCCTCCAGAGGAAAGTAAAACCAGCCAGCCCTCTTCAATCAAAAAGTGTGAAGAAGTCATTGCAGTTGTCTGTGGTGTGGTATTGAGCAAGCCACATTGTTATTCAGGCAAGCAGATGAAAGTTTTAAAAATCCACTCTGACTAAGGCAGTGTTTCTCAACCTTGGCAACTTGAAGATGTCCGGACTTCAACTCCCATTCGCTGGCGAATGCTGGCTGGGGAATTCTGGGAGTTGAAGTCCGGATATCTTCAAGTTGCCAAGGTTGAGAAACACTGGACTAAGGGAATGCGATGGGGATGAGCCACTATTTCGGATCTAGTTCCGCTTGATAAACCTGATGTAAAAAAAATAATAATAAAAGGCACACCCCACAGAGCTTAAGGAGGATTATTTTGAATGCATAAATAACAGTTAGAGGTAGTTCTCGACTTACAACAGTTCATTTAGTGACCATTCAAAGCTACAACAGTACTGAAAAAAGTGACACGTGACCAGGAGTGGGATTGAAAAATGTTAGCTGCCCAGTTGCTGGGTGGGTGTGGCCATGGTGGGCGTGGCCTACTCTGCCTCCTGCACCACAGGGAGGGGGTGTTTTTGCCCTCCCCAGGCTTTGGAGGCTTTCCTTGAGCCTCCTGGAGGGCGAAAAGAGTATCCCCTGTGCTCCAGAGGCCTGAAACAGGCCAATTTCTGGAATTTCAAGGAGGCCCGTTTTTCGCCCTCCCAGAGCCTCTACGCTGGCCTTGCACTTACCAGGCATGATAAACAGGCCGCATGGAGACTACTGGGAGGGGAGGGGTGGGCATGGCCAGCCAGTTCATGCAATTACCGGTCCGGTGAACCAAATGTAAAATTAACATCCGGTTCGCCCGAACTGGTCCGAACCAGCTGAATCCCACACCTGCACATGACCATTGTTCATACTTACAACTGCTGCGGCATCCCCATGATCACATGACCAAAATTCAGACCTTTGGCATCTGACTCATATTTATGACGGTTGCAGTGTCCCGGGAAAATGTGATCCCCTTTTTTCGACCTTCTGAGAAGCAAAGCCAATGGGGAAGCCAGATTCCCTTAACAAGCAGGTTACCAACTTAGCAACTGCAGTGATTCACTTAACAACTGTGGCAAGAAAGGTCGTAAAATGGGGCAAAACTGGCTTAACAAGTGTCTCACCTAGGAACAGAAATTTTGGGCTCAAATGTGGTCATAAGCCGAGGACTACCTGTATTGCTTGCTCTTAGAGTCTGTAAAGGAAAAAAAAAAGAAAATGTGTCTTCAAACACTCTTCTTTTTTAAAAAAGAATATTTCGGGGAAAGGGTTCATGGATGGTTAAGAAATAACGTTTATCCCGGCTGATAATGTGAGAATGTTGCAGTTTAGATTGTAGCTTTACTTAAGAATAGGGTCCAAATGCTATGCTGCAATATTTTTTGATTCAGAAGGAAGATGGGAGACCTGTCAATTTGAATGGTCAAGTCTATGAATCTATGAGTTTAATATTCTTTATTTTGATTTGTTCCATGGAGCAAGCAAGTACGATGACAGAGAAAGTATGTCTCTTGGGTACCACTAGGTGACATTGTTTCCTTAGGAGGACTAGGTCATGCCCACCTTAAGAGACTTAGTGTGACAGGCACAGATTTTGGGAAGCAAGCATTCCCACCGATAATCTAGTCCTGTGTTCTGTAAAGCTTTAAAGACAAACAGCATCTTGGATTGCATCCAGAAACTGACTGGTAGCGAGTACATAAAATAGCTGTCCTATATGGATGAACTCTGGTGTACTCCATATTGTTCACACTGCTGCATTCTAGATCAAACGAGGTTTCCAAATGTTTTTGAAGGGCATCCTTATGTAGAGCACATTGTAGTAGTGAGAAAAGACTGCGGCATGGGTGACTGTGATCAGAGCCTCCCAATAAAGTATTTAGGATGGCCAGAAAATGACTTGAGCAAGAGTCATTAGTCCAAAAAGGGGACAAGTGACCCACCAATTCTGCCTGGGGAAGTTCTATCCCAGGGGTCAGCAATCTGCGGCTCTGGAGCTGCATGTGGCTCTTTTCATTCCTCTGCTGCGGCTCCCTATCATCAGTCGATGCCGCAATTTTGAGAGGAGCTTCCGGTTGGGAAGGGGGAGCACAGCGCACCAGGAGGAGACTCTATGGCAAGGACCAGGTTTTCTGGTCAGCTCCACAATTGATAGGGCTTTCAGTTAGGACAGGTAGAGGAAAAAGGATGCCGTGCTAGGAGGGGAATCTATGGTGGGGGAACCGGACTTTCGGATGGCTCCAAAATTGAATGGGGGGGCTTCCGGTTGGGACCTTTGTGGCTCTTTGGGTGTTTAAGGTTGCCGAACCCTGGTCTATCCCATCTAGCGTTAAACGTAGATGCTCCCCAATACGAGGGAACTTCAAGTCCACAGCTCCCCAGTCTTGCCAATCTTGAGTTGTAACCTAGTTTCCCCCTTCTGGACCTTTACCACTTCTGGGTATTGGATAATAAAACTAATGGCATCACTTGTATAGTCGGTGGCAGAGATTTATAATTAAATATCATTTGCCTACTGATGATACCTTACTCCCTGATTGCAAATGACCTTAGCCAGTGATTTTATGCAGATGTTTAATAGAAGTAGGGAAAAAGTTGAACCTCAAGACACTCCATACATCAGGGATCTAGGATTGGACTTTTCCTCCAACTGGTACTAGCCATGACAACAAACCACTGCAAAAATGTGCTAACCAACTCCCAACCCCTCCGATACTTTGTCCAGAAGAATACCAGAGTCAGTAATACTAAAAATGCTGATATATCCGTGAGGACAAGAGTGGATAAATCACCCCCATCCCAAGTTCCGTAAAGCAATAGCAATAGAACTTAGACTTATATACCGCTATATAGTGCTTTTACAGCCCTCTCTAAGTGGTTTACAGAGTCAGCCTCTTGCTCCCAACAATCTGGGTCCTCATTTTTACCCACCTCAGAAGGATGGAAGGCTGCATCAACCTTGAGCCTGGTGAGATTTGAACTGCCGAACTGCAGCTAGCAGTCAGCTGAAGTAGCCTGCAGTACTGCACTCTAACCACTGCGCCACCTTGGCTATATAATAATACTAAAAATGCTGATAAGGTGGACAAATCATCCCAGTCCCAAGTTCTGTAAAGGTCATTCACAAGTGCAGTCAACGTGGTCTTGATATTATGACCTACTGGAAACCTCTGGTTTCATTCTTTCCTAATTCATCTCATATTATATAGTTTTCTGTTGATAATCTTTTTTTTTTTTTTGGTGAGTTTTTAATTGAAGGTTTAAAGCAATTTTGGCGAAATACAGTTTTTCAGGGGAATGTCATCAGCTTTGTGTAACTCTGCAATAAAGAATATTTACACTATCTCTAATCCGTCTGTTTGTGTATCTTTCTCTACCTATCTACATACCTACCTACATAATAACCTCCCTCCCTCTTCTATCTATTAAATTATCTGAGTGTATTATTTAGTCACAGTCATATTTTTCAGCATTCTTTGTCTTATTCATAGCTCATTTGGAGCACAGGTTCTCAAAATTTTGGACTCAGATCTTTAACACATGCTTCATTATTCCTACACCTTCTTATCCCTTGGGAGATACACCTAAACTCATACTTGCAAGGCATTAAAACCACTCCTAACAAGAGTTTCATCTCTGCCATCATCTATAAACAGTTGGCCAGTTTACTGGTTCTACAGGTATGGCAGCTGTAGTTTTCACCTCACCCATCACCCAAATTTCTTGTTTCTGTTCCCATTCATATTATGTTAATTTATTGCATATCATTACATATGTTGCCTAATGATATGGGAAGGAGTAAGGACCTGCGCATAATTGGAAAGTTCTGGATGTAAGCTCCTGGCACAATTGCTTGTCTCTTTCCCTCTTCTCTGTATAAGTTGGGGAAAAAATAGTTTTATATAGTTTTATCCTATCTTATCATTACCACAGTCCCTCTGTCAGGGAGATGGGTGGTTTCTAAATTTGATAAATACATAGTATTTCAGAAATAACATTTGACTTCTTGGTAAGATTTTTATTATTCCTTTAAAAAAATATATTTTCATTGTAATATCATCAGAGAATTAAGATGTACGTGGAGATCAGTATATGAACAGATCAAGTAGCAAATGAAACCTTACAGCCACAACTAGTAGCTAGTAGCTAATTAAAGCCACATTACTGGGATTGTTGCCTTAAATAGTTAGACATCAGCTTGGCAATCTAATTTTTACCATGTGTCTTACTTTTTTGTTGGCCAAAAGTTTTTTTGTTGACCCCTGAAGGTAAGCAGATGTTCAACCTCAGGTGGAGCAAACCAGCGAACAGGCAATTAAGGAGATGGACAACCAAGTGGAGAAGAATCTTAGTCTTCCTGAGATGAGAAGTTCAGTTCATAATGGAGCCTACCTCATTGCCTTCTTACATTGATCTCTTCCAGTAAGGAAACAGCAATTCAGTTAGTTCTCGATTTACATCAGTTCATTTAGTGAACCGTTCAAAGTTGCAACAGCAGCGAAAAAAGTGACTTACGACCATTTTTCACACTTACAACCCTTGTAGCATTCCCCATGATCATATGATCAAAATTCAGATGCTTGGCAATTGACACCAACTATGACCATTGTCAGTGGTGGGTTTCAAAAAAATTTGGAACCTCTTCTGTAGGTGTGACCTGCTTTCCGGGTCCACTGGTGGAACCTCTTCTAACCAGTTCGTTAGATTTGATGAACTGGTTCTACCGAATAGGTGCGAACTGGTAGGAACCCACCTCTGACCATTGCTATCTCCTGGGGTCATGTGGTTACCTTCTGACAAGCAAAGTCAATGGGGAAGCCAGATTTAACAACCTTGTTACTAACTTATCAACTGTGGCGATTCACTTAACAGCTGTGGCAAGAAAGGTTGCAAAATGGGGCAAACTCATTCAACAACAAAACATTTGGGGCTCATTTGTGGTTGTAAGTTGAAGATTTGCCTGTACTAATGTCCATCCATCTCTGGCTAAACAAGATAGCCCAATAGGCTGGTACAACAAACAAAGATTTTTTAATCTCTAATTCAGTAGTAAAATCTGACACTTTTATTTTCGAAAAATTAGGTCCCAGTGGAAACAAGGCTTAGCACCAAACTACATTATATTCCTAACAATTAGGAAACATGCAATTTTAGAATAAATGGAAGAGGGTCTTATCCAGGGGGGTATAATTTGGATGACATGAAGAAAGTCTTATAGACCTGAAGTGGGGTAATATGATCTGGTCTTTCAAAAGTGATTCACACGCTGTTACTGTTTTAAAACCTGCTTCTGGAAGACTTGATAAATGAGAGAACTAACAGCATGTCTGAACATGTTCAGCCTTAGTGTGAAACTGTCCTGTTTGAAAAGGCATTCTGGGTGGCTGGTCTGCCCTTTTATACAGCATAGGTGAACTGCTTATGAGCTGTACACTGAAAATAGATGCAAAGTTTAACTAGAAAAGATTTCCCCGTTTTTTTTTTCCCTTGTTAAAAAAAAATCTTTTCAAAGTCTCTTTAAGGTGAGGGGGGGAGAGGTTGGACGATTTCACGCAGCACAAAGTTCTACGTTGAATTTTTTTCTCTTGGCTCGCAGAAAATCATGACGCAGTGATTGAAGAAATTATCAAAGCATGAGCTGGCAAAATTTCTATACTATTATTGAATGTCCCATATATTAATTACCACGTTTCCCCGAAAATAAGACAGCTTTTGACCCCCGAAATAAGCGTTTGGCCCTATTTTTGGTGAGGTCTTATTATTTTTGAGGTGCAGGAGCCCCCCTAACCTTGACCCATTGATCCAGCTGATCCAGAGTGGGCTGGACGTTCTGTCCCTGTTTCTGGCACATTCTTGCCAGCCCTAACATCACTGGGCCTGCCGCTCTTTTTGCGGCCGCCAGTAAGAGAAGGGGCGCGGTAGCTAGGGTTTGCATGAGCGGCCTCCGCGAAGCCGTTCCGTGTGGATGGCGGGTGCATGTGGGGCACGTGGGGCATGTTCCCCCATCCCCCCCCCCGGAAATGGTGGGGACCGGCTGCGCATGTGGTTAAATATTTTAGGGGAGGGCTTATTTTCAGGGGAGGGCTTATTTTAGCGCATGAACTCAAAAGCCCAATTGGGCTTATTATCCGGAAAGGTCTTATTTTTGGGAAAACAGGGTAATAAAAAAAGAAGCAAGCAGGCTCATTGGTGTGGAAGCTGACTCAGAAACTAGGACAAAGCTCCTGGTATGGATTTCTCGTGTAGCCTAGGGAAGCTTTGCATCCAATACCACACTGCAACAATTTTGTGTGGGGATTAGGGAAATGTTTGCTTAGAAGGGCTGCTTTTATATCTAAAGGCCAACAGCCATTCATCGCTGCCAATCACATTTCCCATCACGTGGGAAATACACGGGGAACTAGAAGGCTTCAGTTAGCTGTATATTTTTTCCTATTTGAAAGTATAACACATCTATCATTTTTCATAAACTTGGACAAGGAATAATGGATAGAAAACTGATCAAGGAGAGATTCAACCTGGAAATAAGGAGGGACTTTTTGACAGTGAGAACAATCAACGAATGGACCAGAAGTTGTTGGAGCCTCAACATTGGAAGCTTTCAAGAAGGGACTGGACTGGCATCTGTCAGAAATAGTGCAGGGTCTCTTCCAACTCTGTTAATCTGGTTACTATCTGTGAAATGCCTCTCGGTGGGGTGGGGGCCCTGTGGCTGTGCCTCCTGAAAGCACTGCTCTCAAATATAGGTAGTCCTTGACTTACAACCACAATTGAGCCCAAAATTTCTGTTGCTAAGTGAGACATGACAAGTTGTTAAGTGAATCACAACAGTTGTTAAGTTAGTCACATATTTGTTAAGTGAATCTGACTTCCCCGTTGGTTTTGCACATCAGAAAATAGCAAAGGGTGATCAGATGACCCCAGGATACTTCAGCAGTCATAAATATGAGTCAGGTACCAAGTGTCTAATTTTTGATCATGTGATATTATAGATGCTGCAATGGTCATAAGTGTGAAAAATGGTTATAAGTTCAATTTTTAAAGTGCAGTTGTCACTTCAAACGGTTACTAAATGACCTGTTGTAAATTGAGGACTACCCATACTATAGATTAGTCAGTAAGGAGTTTGTTTTAAAATAAAAATTAGACTGAAAAAGTGCGTTGAATTCTGTTGCCCTCTTGGCTTCTCCTTCTGTTTTGATCATGTTTTGGTTCTTAACAAGAAATACGTTGCTATTTTAAGAACTGATGAATAATTCTGATTTTGTGCCAGAAATTGAACAAAAGTCCTTTTGGTGAGCATCTTAAGTTTATAGGCAGTGTGTGCGGTGTTGTATCCCATTGTAAAAAGAAACATTCCAAGAGATTTTTAGAAAAGAGACATTTTATTTAAAATGACAGTTGTTGCATCATAGGTTCAGTTGCATTATGAATAGTTTTATCCCTGAATTTATTTAGGTGATTAAAGCCTGGTGCCACAGGAACTCCAATGGACACCAAGAGGGTTGATTTTGGCATATTTTAATAGGTTGGGTTTTCTAGAGAAATTCCCTAATAATTTCCTTCTTCGCAGTTATGATAGGACTGCCATAGAAAAACCTCCTGGTAGGAATTTTCTCATGAGATCTAACAACAGGGCTAGTTTTACAAATAGCGAATGAAATATATGGAGCTAAGAAAAGGGAAAGCTAAGGAAATTGCTATGAAAATATTAGCTTTTCTGAAGAAGGTGGCTTAAATTCTCCTCTAGATGAGGGCAGAAGAACAGCGGGAGCCTGTTCCTGATGTGCACATGCGCAGAGCTGCCAGGACAAGGGAACAGTTAAGGAACAAGGGAGAACTCGGGAGTAAAGACACAGGTGGACGGTGAAAGGCCCCTCCCATAGGGGAGTTTGCAGGAGACAATTAGTTCAATTCATTAGCGTGAAGATCTGTTCCTGACTTCTTGCCAAGTAATTGCTGCTACAGCATGGCGTTTGGACGATTTGGGCCTGGCAACTCTCCAAGCCTGATAAAGGTTATGAAATCTCATGAAAGACAGTTGGCTGGGACTTTGCTGGAGAGGAATTCCCTTTAACTTAAATAAAAGAGGTTTTATCTGGACAAGGAGTCTCCATGATCTTGGGAAGCCCAATTGGCTTGCTTTAGTGATTATTGCAAAGCTGTTGGAATCTGTGCAATTTATGTGTTTAAGTCTTTTCTAATGGTAACAGATGCTAAGGAACATTTTCCAAGAGTGGATGGATTCCTCCTCCCCCTCAATAATGGGCAATCTGATGAGTCTGGTTGTTTTCTATAGGTAAGGATTCTGAGAGTAGTGCCACATAAGTGTGTTTTTGTCCCAAGCAAATTGCTTTTTAGCTTGTTTTAATAATTTCCAACATTTTAAATAACGTTGTTTGAACTTCATTTATTTTTAGTATTTGTACTGCGTTAACGTGGCAAAGATATATTAGTGAAATAAACAGATGCAAGAAAAAGTTATATAAAAAAGTTATATAATGGCAGCAGTATAATAAAATGATAGCAATAGCAATAGCAGTTAGACTTATATACCGCTTCATAGGGCTTTCAGCCCTCTCTAAGCAGTTTACAAAGTCAGCATATTGCCCCCATAGTCTGGGTCCTCATTTCACCCACCTCGGAAGGATGGAAGGCTGAGTCAACCTTGAGCCGGTGAAATTAGAACCGCTGAACTGCAGATAACAGTCAGCTGAAGTGGCCTGCAGTACTGCACCCTAACCACTGCACCACCTCGGCTCTATATAACAATGATTTATAACAGTGGAAAAAATACTGTGGGGATAAGACATCCCTAACACCCCTCGGGGTGTGTGTGTTTTGTTAAGATACAGCCTGTTGTGCCTTAAAATGGCTTCTACTGTACTGCCGTAAAATGGCTTCTACTGTACAGTGCAGTGGAGTTGTTGCCATGGTAACAGCTTCACAGTACTGCACAAGGGGGCTCCCTCTAGTAAAGAGAAAAATCCAACATTAGAAATTATAAATAAATAAATACCGGGGCAACACCAGGGTATCAGCTAGTATATAATGAAACAAGGGAGAAGAATTTTCATATAATATTAATATAAAAGTAGTTCAGCCATTTAACACATTGCCATCAAGACCACATGATCTTTTTTTTTTAACATTATATTTTATTTGATTTTTTAGCAAATTGTATTTCTAATATATTATGGGGTCAAGGATATATCATTAGAGGGAGATCTCTGATACCTTTGGCCAAACATTTTGCTTTCAAAGTCTTATTTTGGGATGGTTGTCCCCATTTCATCACATCACAGCTCGGTACACAACTCTCGTGGCTGTATGCTGTTGGAACCGTTTGAGTGTGCAACATCATCATCATCAACAACAACAACAACAATAAAATCTCTACTGGAGCCACAGTTGTTATTCCCACTGGGGAAATAGGTTAAACAGTTCTGTGCTTGCCTATTCTTGTGCTTGGAAAAAGGTGCATGTATGAACCTTTCAGACTGCAGGAGGTGACCTAGCAGTTGAATGGCTATGATACTTTGAGCAAACATTATTTGACTTAGCCTATTATCACCAAGATTATAGGCACTGTGCTGTGCAACTCCTTATTTCTGTAGTGGAACTTGTTCCCATCTATTAATTCCACACTCCTCTTGGAGGCTTTCCCTTCCCTACTACCAGATCTCTTCGGTATGCAAGAGGAGGAACATAGGTGTCCTTCACTGACAAAGGTATGGCAGAAATACGAAGATGAAACAATCCAGATGATTGATAGACAGGAGGATGAAATGAGATAAAAATGAGGATGCCCTGTATGTAGTTAATTACATGAGTGGCATTTTCTTTGCACACATGTAACAGTGTGCAGGTGGGCATTGTTTAGCTGAGGCAATAGAAAAAGGAAAGGCTCTGAGTTGCAAAATTAGAATAGCAGAGTTGGAAGGGACCTTGGAGGTCTTCTAGTTCAACCCCCTGGGAAAGAGTAGAGCAAGGATCGTTGTTCCTTTTTTTCCCATGGTATTCCTGAAGGAGCTGAACAGTTCCAGAAAAAGATGTCAGTCAGTCTGATTACAGGGATCCGTGTGACAGACTTAATGTGGTTAAAAATGCTGAATTTCTGTGTAGGGTGTATCTGAAATGTGTACAAATAACATCTTTTGAGGTATCTGTGAAAATGGTCTCTTCATCTAGGTCTTCCCTGAATGTCAAAATAGTTTTGTTTTCAGCTTGTTTGTACTGTTTTAATGTGCTAGTTTCGTTTTAGTTATTTATGGTGAATCACTTTGAAATTTCCAAATAGCATGTAACTTGTATATAAATATATTATAATAATTTCCCTTTAGGGTAAAACTTTAGAATAATATTATGCGTTTTTCTTGATAAGCATTTTATTCCTGAAAAAAACATGGAAATTGAAAAGAAAATGAAAGAAGCACTAAAATGAATACTGGAATAATGGAGTTGCCTGTGATGAAATGGGCAGCAAATAAATAAATTAATAAATGATAATTAATAAATAAATTCATCTAACCCAGTCTTTTCCAACCAAAGATATATAGACTTCAACTCTCAAAAGTTCACACCAACGTGGCCAATGCTGAAGACTATGGGAATTGAAGTCTATGCAGCTGGAAACAACTCAAATCGAAGAAGGCTAATTCATTCAACCTCTATTGTTTAAAGTTGATAATTGCCCTAATTTTATTTAAACATGTTTAATGAAGAACACTCTACCATTTCCTCAATCTGCTTCAAAGCTTATCAGCGCTTATAATTAGGAAATTGCTTCTAAAGTTTAGCTAAAATTTGTCCCTGAATTTTTTACTTGAAGAACAACAAATTTGCTCCATTCTCTTATTTTTTCATCACATTATTTGAACACAGTTATTTCTCTTCTTAATCTTTTAATCTTAGACAACAAGACTTTTGTTCTTTTAGACCAAATAAATTTAACCTTTTCATTAAGCTTTGGCTTCCTGACATTCTAAATACAAATTCTTGACAATTCTGCTCTCTGGATGTGACCGCATGTACAAGGAATTCTATAGTCTTCCCTGTTAAGGATGTACACATGTTTAAAGTTTGAAAATAGATTTATATATCCATGCATGTAAAGGGTTCTCTGCCCGGTTGCTGGGTGGGCATGGCCATGGTGGGCATGGCCTAACCAGCCTTCTGCACCATGGTGGGTGGGGCTATCGAGCCTCCGGGAGGGCGAAAACGACCTCCCCAGGCACCGGAGGCCCTCCATTTCTGGCCTTCCCGAATTTCTGGTAGGACCGTTATTCACCCTCCCCGAGGCTCCGTGCGTGTCCTGCACTTACCTGCATCCAAAATGGGCCGTGTGGGGACTCCTGGGAGGGGAGAGTGGGGTGGGCGGGGCCAGCCAGGAGTAAGATTTGGGGTTTCTCCGAACTGCACAGAATCTTAGCTAGAGGTTCTCTTGAACCCCTGCAAACCCCCAGCAGCCTTCCCCCTGATGCATGTCCTATTCACCTAACCCTGGTATCTGGATCATGGGGAAGCGGGCAGTGGCATTTTGTACAAATTCCAAAACTGTGTTGTCCCCAGCCAACACATGTCTGATTTTAAAAATGCTAAGTAGAGTCAGGTGTAGCTCGGACTTAGATGGATAGAAGATGATGGGAAAAAAATCTTAGGCTTAGATTGGAAGTAAAAAATTCAATTCCTGAAGAAACGAATGGCAAATCACTTACGTATTGTTGCCGTGAAAACAAGAGGTTTACATCAATAACCAGGGTTTCAGCCCAAGGATTAACCCAAGAGCACCACAAATATATCCAGTTAAGCCAAGTGCCTTACTCAACTAATTCCCCCATCCCATGTTGTGCAAACTACTTTTACTCACGTTTCATTAATGTCTGTTATTGAGGTCAACTGCTAGGGAGATCTTACAAAAACATGGTTTCTCTAGACATTGTGTCCTCACAATTTTTGTTTCCCCGCACCCTCTCACTTGCTCCCGGGGAGGAAAGCTAGAGCAAATCTAGACAGAATACTAAAAAGCAAGAGACATCACCCTGCCAACAAAAGTGTGTATAGTCAAGGCGATGGTTTTTCCAGTTGCAATGTATGGATGTGAAGGTTGGACCATAATAAAGACTGAGCGCCAAAGAATGGAGACCTTTGAACTATGGTGCTGGAGAAGACTCCTGTGAGTCCCTTGGACTGCAAGACGATCAAACTGGTCAGTTCTAGAAGAGATCAACCCTGGCTGCTCTTTAGGAGGCCAGATCCTGAAGAGGAAACTCCAATACTTTGACCATCTAATGAGAAGGAAGGACTCACTGGAGAAGAGCCTAATACTGGGAAAAATTGAGGGCAAAAGAAGAAGGGAACGACAGAAAATGAGGTGGCTGGATGGAGTCACCGAAGCAGTCAGCGTGAGCTTAAATGGACTCCAGAGGATGGTAGAGCACAGGAAGGTCTGGAGGAATGTTGTCCATGGGGTCACAATGGGTCAGACATGACTTTGCAACTAACAATAACAACAAACACCCTCTCACATGGCCACACATGGCCAATTTGTCTGAAGAACCATTTTTTTTTTTTTTTATTTGCATTTGTAGGCCGCCCTTTTCCCTGAGGGGACTCAGGGCGGCTCACAGAAAACCAGGGAAGGGGGAAATACAACATTGAGACAACAACACATAATAAAATAATGAGCAACATGCATACAACATTCGGGCGGGGTAGGAATCCTTATCCCCAGGCCTGACGGGCGAGCCAGTTCTTCAAGGCTGTGCGGAAGGCTTGGACGGTGGAGAGGGTACGAATCTCTACGGGGAGCTCGTTCCAAAGGGTCGGGGCCACTGATGAGAAAGAAAATAACCTCGGATATCGATATCTGCAAGAATTGAAAACAGGGCCTCTGATTAACCAAATGAGTCATCTAAGTTCTTATGGTTCTGGCATACAAAAGTAAATTGTTTAACTGGGAGAAGGAGTGGCGAAGTTGATTGTGTCATACAAACAAGGCAGTATTTCCCCACCCAATGATGCATCAATCCTTCTCTCGAAGCTGCAGAGATGAGCTTCCTCCATTGGGAGGTTTTGTGTTTGATGTGATCATGGGTAAGAAATCTCTACAAATGGTGACATAGGCCGTTGTTGATCAAAGAGAGTGAATCAGACTTGACAGGGTTATACCAGGAAATAATTCTGAGGGTTTTTCCTGGGCAAAGTTCTAAAAATGAAATCTTTATTTTTCTGTTGAAATGAGTCTATTGACAACCTGTTTGTAGGTCCAGATACTAATTTTACTCGAGCATGTTGTTACTTGAGCTTATGGTTGAGTCTGCATCTCAGAAGCATGGTGCAGATTGTGTATCGTTTGTGTTCGGAATCTTTGAGGTACTGTGCAAAATCAAAGCTGTCTTTGTGTTCTCCCTTATATTTTAGCATAAACCTAGTTGTTGGTGAGATTTTTGTTTTATTTTATGCTGGTGGTTTTTAAAAAAAATAATGATTAATAATGTAACCCAGTTATTGTCAAATCATCTCGTCTTGCTAGTTTTACATAGTTTTATTTGGTGGGTCAGGATTGAATGCAAGATTCTTTGCATGCAGAATTGGGCCTTGCCTGTGAACTATTCGTTGTTGCTGTTAGTTGCGAAGTCGTGTCTGACCCATCGCAACCCCATGGACAACGTTCCTCCAGGTCTTCCTGTCCTCTACCATCCTCTGGAGTCCATTTAAGCTCCCGTCTACTGCTTCAGTGACTCCCATCCAGCCACCTCATTCTCTGTCGTCCCCTTCTTCTTTTGCCCTCAGTCTTTCCCAGCATTTGGTTCTTCTCCAGTGAGTCCTTCCTTCATATTAGGTGGTCAAAGTATTTGCGATTCATCTTCAGGATCTGGCCTTCTAAAGAGCAGTCAGGGTTGATCTCCTCTAGGACTGACCGGTTTGATCGCCTTGCAGTCCAAGGGATTCGCAGGAGTCTTCTCCAGCACCATAGTTCAAAGGTCTCAATTCTTTGCCGCTCAGCTGTGAACTATGCCTCTTCCCAAAACATTGCACTATTTGTATAGAAAGCATGGAACTGCATGGTATCCTCTTGAGGATAAGATAATGTCATTTCAGGAGCACAAAAAAGACTTAACAGAAATAACAGATCTATTGCTTTACAAGTAACTTTCTAAAAATCTTCCAATTCCGGTTATATTTGGTTGTAGCTTATGATTCTCAAACTGTGGTCTGCGGACTATTGGGGTGCCCACAATGTCATCACAGGCAGTCTGTGAAGGTTTGAAGAAATGTTATGATTTGGATTTTGAATTAAGCCTTGGGGGGGTCCATGACCATGGCAACAAAAGGTTTTTAAAGGGAGGGTCTGGAGTGAAGAAGAGGTTGAGAACCACTATAATATGGCATTATGGGAATTCTGTGTCTTCTACCATTTGCGGGAGCTAAAATTGATGGTGTCTTAAGCATCTGCAAGGTGGACCAGATGAAGGTGGAGCCAAACACAAAGTAATTATCATCAAAATAAGCACAGTCTGGATATATGAGGGACTTTTAATTAAGAAAGTCAATGCATATTATTAAGAAAAACCATTAACATATACGTCTCTTCCTTATTTTTCCAGTATATCTTTGTCATTTTGCCTTTAACTTCATTCTCCTCAATTTTCTGGAGGCATGTAAAGGAGAAATTGCTGAAACACCAGTACTTGGGAACTGTCTATCCACTGCTTATCACTCATCTTTAGATCTTGTTCTCCTCACCTACATCTTAATTTCACTTGTGTCAGACCTGATCCAGCAATCATAGTGACATGAATTGCCATTGAGTGAGAAGTATCTAAGACCACGGTAGAACAAGACTGGAAACTTGATGATTGGTCCAAAGGCAGAGTTTGGTCAATTCTGGGTTACAACATACCCCGTGGTGGGCTGCATCCGGTTGAAGAACCGGTTCAGTGATTGTGCTCTTCGTAAGCACCTAACGCGCTTGCGAGCAGCGTTCAAAATACAGCAATTCGAAGCTCAGCTGCTTACTTTCTAAGGCAACCCCTGGAAGTAAAACAGCAGAGGCGTGGAAATCAGCTGTGTTGCGTGAATCAGCTGAGCCAGAAAGAAGGAAATATAGGACAGGATAGGCTGGGTGCAGCTGAACGTCAGAACTACCGGTTTCCTTGAACCGGTCCAAATTGGCATCAGCCTACCACTGAATATACCTTCTCTCTGCTGTTTTACTATGATACATCTTCTAATTTACTCAAATAATTGCATCAAAAGCTTGAGTTACCGCATTATTCTCATAGTATACAAATAGCATTGGTGATTAAAAAAATGAAAGAAAGTTCACCCTTCATTTGGCATTGTTGAATGTTTCCTCAGCAATCAATTTGAGGCCCAGGCTTTTTAAAAAAAAAAAGTAGAATGCTGTTATTTTAATTAGAATACCTCTTGGGATAATCCATTTAAGAATGTGCATGAAAACGATAGTGGGGCAAAATCAGAAGGCTTTGAGCAGCTTCCCAAAATTGGCTTTAAAAGACAGTCTGTGGAAACTGATAATTTCTATACAATCCAAGCAACCCAATATTTGCTGTATTTAAGGATATGAATGAATACAATTGTCCAAAATTAATGTTCTAATCTAAATCACTGAATGCTGTGTTGCTCTATTGATGTGCTTGACCTTTACCATTTTCGTCCTTAATAATGAATGTGAAGATAATTTGTTTATAAAAGAGTGATCGATGGGCAATCTTGAATGCTGAATTCATCAACTACAAAGAATTGCCTCTTACTCGGTATCTTTGGTGCTAGATAATTGTGTCCTCCATGCATCTACTTCTACCTAAGGTTTAACTCAGGGAGCAGCATCGCAGAGACAATCCAGATTATATAAATTACGTACGCTGAATGATTGTCCGTGGCAAGGTTATCGGTTTCATATTTTCTCTCCTTGGTTCATTCAACTTTGTCATTCAACTTTAGCTGTCAAATATGATCTGATTCCATAGTACCATTAAACAAATTGACTGATGGCTGATGATTCATTGTGGTGTGAAATGCCAAGTTCGGTGTGATTCTTTGTGGAAACCTTAGATCCAGTACCAGTCTTCAGTGCATTAAGGATTGGCAAGAATTCTCAGAAATACTATCTGTTCCATGTTCAGGTCTATCTACGCCGGCAAGTGTGAATGATATGATGGTGTCAGGTAGAAGAATTTAGATTTGCTATGCACTGTAGAACATTTTGGGGAACAAGCTGAACCAGTACAGGGGAAGATGGATTTCTCTTGTACTGAAACACAACCAGATTCCTGGCAGATAACATCAAAAAGGTAGCAGAGTAGCTTTTTATAAAGTCTGTGAATCTCCCTCCACAAAGCGTTCAGCAGATAATTGAAAATACTTTTATTCCATCAAGACTTCAGGCCTAATTAAGGGTCATTGGCATCTTTCTGGAGAGAGGGAGAGATGTATGTATTATAATAATATATTATTATAATTTTTAATGTGTTCTTACTTGCCCAGAGTCTTCTACTGTGTAGGTTGTAAACTGTAAGATTAATAAACAAAAGCACAAATAATTGGTTTCTGAGAATGAGCATCCAGTTTGAAAAGCTATTGATATTTCAGGAAATATAAGTAGTCCTTGACTTACGGTCACAACGACACGACGTACGATCTTGGAGCTCCAAGATCGCAGTCGATAGTTTTGCCGCTGGACAGTCCTTTTGGACCTAAACCATCTCGAAGAGATGGTGATAGGGAAGAGTACATCCTGCTGATCTCAGGGACACCGCAAAGTCCCTGATTGATCCAGGAGAATCTCTTTTTGCCGGTGACTGAAACGCAGCCATTGAAGCTGCTGAAGTTGGGACAGCTCTGGAATGGGAGGAAAACAGAAAGAGAAAGTGTGTCCATCTGGTGAGGAAATCTTATTATTATAAAAGAGACTACCCCCCAAAAAAATTAAAGCTAAATTAAATTTGAAAACAGAAGAGAACAAGCAGCGAAATTAAGCTACATTAGACAGTGTGTTATCCTTTTTTAAAAAAAAATTCTTTTATGGATGGAACTTTTTCAAATGGTTCCTATTCTTTAAATTGAATGAATTAGTTTTTCTTTTACTTTTTATATTCTTTTTTTTATACCTATGGACTAAAATCTTTTTTCCTTATTTTTATAATGCTGGATTGGATGGGTTTTTTTTCTCCATTTAAGAATTTTGTTTTCTTTAAGCCTGGAATATAAAGAAGATATAAAAGGAATACAAAGAGAGCTGTAATAACAGAGGGAAAGGAAGTAACACTGCCACTTGGAGGCTGGAGGCTTGGAAGGCTTGAAAATATTGTCTTTTCTTTTTTCTCTTCGATCATTTGACTTTGCATTTCAAGGTTCCGCAGCTTGTTTACAGAGAGTGATAGTGAGAAGAGCATGGGTTGTTTATACAGGTGCTCTTTGGGGACTTTATTGGAGCTGGAGTAGAGTGAAAACAAAGCCTTGTCTTGAAAGATTATAAATAAACTTGCTTTAAATTTAATAAAAAGTTTTGAATGCCAGAGTGGCAGTGTTTACAAGTTGGAAGAATGGTGCAACATGAAAAAGAAACCTTAACATTGCAAAAGATTATGTTTGAAATTCAAAAAATATTAGAAGTAACAGAGAAAACTGAGAAGAGATTGGAGAACATAGATCATACAACAGTAAAATTTGATGGAAAAATTGAGAATGTTCTTCAAATGAAGAAAGTGGAGGTCAAAGTTCTAAAAACTGAAGGAAAAAATAGACAAAGAGACAAGAAAACTGTTGATACTGACAGTGAACTGAGCATGGTTGAAAATGGAAAAAGTGAAATATGGAAAGGGGAGATAGATGGACTGGAGCTCTACCCCAGATTTCAAAGTATAGAAGAAGAAAAGAGAGAAGAATTGATGGAACTAAGGAGATAAATTTTGTCAGAAGCACTACCATGTTTCCCCGAAAATATGACCTGTCCTGAAACTAATGCCTTGCCACATTTTTCGCATGGACAAAAATATAAACCCACCCCTGAAAATAAGCCCCCTGGACACCCCCCCCTCCGGCCAGCCAGTGCACCGCTCACCGACCTAGCAGTATCCCGAAGGCGCCAAGGCACGGGAGCCGGGGGGAAGGGGCTCACATTGCTTGCTGCCTTCGGGGTACCGCTAGGTTGGGGAGTATGTTCTGCCTGGCCGGAGGGGGAGAGTTGTCCAGGGGGCTCCCTGCAGGGCCAGGGCGGCGGCGCCATTCTCCAAGCATAATTTCTTCTCCGGCTTCCAAACTCCAAAACTCAGCTGCTGAGTCTTCCAGAAGCAGCTGCTCTAGGAGTGCACTCTATGGTTGTGGGCTGGCTGCTGGAGGACTCTCTGTCCAGAAGACTCTTTGTCCGGCAGCCAGCCCACAACCATAGAGCACACTCCTAGAGCGGCTGCTGCTGGAAGACTTGGCAGCCGAGTTTTGGAGTTTGGAAGCCAGAGAAGAAGTTATGCATGGCGCAGGCGCCTTGGCGCTGCAGGGAGAGTTGGGCCAGAGCATGGTGAGGCTGGGAGACATGCTTGCTGTGGACGGAACAGGCGCTCGCGCAACCCCCTTCTCCAACCGGGCAGAGCTCCATGCACTGACCTAGGGGGTATCCCTAATGTGCCAAGTCACAGGAACTGGGGAGGCAGAACGCCACATGCCTTGATGCCTTAGGGATACCCCCTAGGTCAGTGAATGGTGCTCTGCCTGGCTGGAGAAGGGGTTTGCCGGATGGTTGCTCGTGAGAGTGGTCACCTCATTGCTGCTTCGCCCCTGAGGCTGTGCCCGGCTCTTCGGGAGCCAGTTCGCAAGGGAGCAGCTGCCCGGTAACCCCAAAACAATAAGCCCTCCCCCTATAATAAGCCCAAGGCCATATTTTGTGGGGCAAAAGAAAATAAGACCTTGTCTTATTTTCGGGGAAACACGGTAGTGATAACCAAAGATAAGCTGATCGAAGAAGCAGATGGAGGGTTTCGAGCTTATACAAGATATGCAATAAGCAATAAGTTGCGAAGAGAAGTCCATACAACACTTACTACGGAAATAATAGAATACTAATGCCACAAATGGCAAGAGACATAAGACTGCACTATTACTGGAAAGACACAGGTTGATGTAATGAAAGCTTATAATAAAAAATTAAGTCAAATTTAGTTAAATTTGGAGCATTATGCATAAAATGAAGTGATAATGGATACAGTTAAATAATTGATTGATAATGATAATAATGCATATATATGTATTGGTTTGATAAGAGGAAATTTGATATAAATTGCAAATGGTGACTACGAAAGGAGGTTTAGAAACTCTGTTATTAAATATAACCAGTTTTTATTTAGAACATGTTATAAAGATGTAATGTTACTGGATGATATTGGGAAGAGCTAATGGAATGCCATTATGTGGTTTTGCTTTAAATCCGGAATATTTTATATAAAAGGACGTAAAAACAATTATGGTCAAATGAAGGTTGAGGTATGATGATAGTAATATATATATATATATATATATATATACATACATACATACATACATACATACATACATACATACATACATACATATATATATATATATATACATACATACATATATATGATTTAAAATATATGATTTGATATGAATTGTAGGTGATGACTGTGGAAGGGATGCACCGACGTTTTTGTAACCAATCGACACACTTTCTACAATTTGTAATGGAAGATGGTTGTGTCTTTTTTGTTTGTGTATTTTGTCTGTTTGTGTTTATTCAAAAATAAAAAAAATCTTTATTAAAAAAAAGTAGTCCTTGACTTACCACAGTTCATTTAGTGACAGTTCAAAGTTACAACGGCAATGACAAAAGGGACTTAGGGTCATTTTTCATAGTTACGACCTTTGCAGCATCCCCATGATCATGTGATCAAAATTCAGATACTTGGCGACTGGTTCATACTTATGACCGTTGCTGTGTCCCAAGGTCATGGGATTCCCTTTTGCAACCTTCTGACAAGCAAAGCCAATGGGGAAGCCAGATTCACTTAATAACCAGTTTACTAACTTATCAACTGCAGTGATTCACTTAACAAATGTGGCAAGGAAGGTCATTGGGCAAATCTCACTTAAGAAACAACATCAAATTTGGGCTCAATTGACTTCATAAGTCAAGGACTACCTGTACTGTAAGGGATAAGCCTAATATTGCAAATGGGTTGCTTGTCATTGTTGAGACACAAAACGGCTCTTTAAAAGACTCATTCCAACAGCATTTGAAAAAATATTTCTGGAATAAGAGGACCTCACTAAAAATAGAGTGGAAATAAATGAACAATTGTCTCAGGGAATTACTCTAGGGAAGTTAGATCTTTTAGAATTATTTTTCAGGGAAACAATGAAGTCGTTTCAGCCCCATCAAGCTTTTAACGTTGCGCTCTTATTTTATTTTTTCTCTTCTGCTTAATTTTTCTGCCTGGAAAATTCCTCCATCATGCCATGTCTCATTTTTTATTTTTCTGTGCATTTCCTTAAATGTTTTTAATTTGGGGAGGCAGAAAAGTATCCCTTCTGTTAGCAATTTGCTAACACAATAAAATGGCAAAATGGCAAGGCCAGATAATTAAAATAAATCTAGCCAAGATCTGCAGAATTAAACTGGATTTTACCAAGCGTAAAAGAATATCAGAAAATGTGCGTAAACGATATCATCAGCCCTTCTGATGAGGAGACCATTCCGCATGAAGACAGTAGATTCTCTAAAATTGGCAACCACAAATTATGAGCGAGGTTTCTCAAATGGGAAGGAAATACACACCAATTTCTTAATTTTGAACATCCCTTAGTTTGCTGTTTGATGCCTGCTTCCCTCACTCACCAGTGCAAAAAAGAAAAATTCCAATAATGGTTTGATTTACTCTGTTTTGCCTGTAAGATGGTTTACTTACAGATTGAAGAAATGTGAATCCTTTTAACATTGTATTGTATTCTCATGTATGTAATTTGCTCTCCTTTCAATATTTTTTTTTTGGGGGGGAGCGTACCTATATTCTCAGTGATGTGCCTAAGGAAAAAATGCAAATACATATCTTGGGCTATACAGCATATTTTTTCTCCTGTTGTGTTGTGGAAAAGCTAACCCTAGCTGAGATTCTTTTTCACTGAGGTAGAAAGTTCATAGCCCCTTCCAGATTTTAACATTAAGGCATATGAAATCTAATTTCTAGTCCAGATAAAGGTTTGCCTGTCCAGTTGTCTATAGAGCATGGTGCTCTTCTTCATTTCATTGTCCAAAGGCAATTTCCGTGGTCACATGGTCAGCATGGCTATATGTCAAAGGTGCGGAGAACCGTGTAACCTTCCCACCAAAGTGGAACCTATTAATCTACTCACATTTGCATGCTTTCGAACTACTAGATGGGCAGGAGCTGGAGCAAGTAATAGAAACTCACCCCGTTGTGCAGAACGTGGGTCTCAAACTGAGGCTGTCAGCTCAGTTTGACAAGTTTGGCGTCTTTAACCAATGAGCCATCGATAGGAAATGTAGCACAGAATAATTAAAAAGAGTACCAGATTCTTTCACCTTGTAGTATGTCTACATCTAGATTAAGGAGTAAGTAGCAAACAGTGAGTTTTATAATTGGTTAACAAGAAATTTGTCTCTGTATGTGTGTGAAAAGTCTTCACCCTTAAACCTGGGGATTAAACCAGTTTAAATACAGAAGGATTTACAGCTGATTCTGCCCATGAGGTTGCTACAACAGTCATAATTGTGAAAAACTGTCATAGGTTACTTTTTTTCAGCACTGTTGTAACTTCAAACAGTCACTAAACAAATGATTGTAAGTCAAGGACTACCTGTATGTTTGCTTTCATAATGCCGAAGAATTTTGTTTTGCAGGAAAAAGTTCATTTTTGTCTGAGTTGTGGTTAACCTAATCTCTCTTCCCGTTGCACCAGAGGTGGGATTCAGCCAGTTCGCACCTACTCGCGAGAACCGGTTGTTAACTTTCTAAGCAGTTCGGAGAACCGGTTGTTGGAAGAAATCTCATTTTGGTTTTTTCCCCCCACTTTACAGTCCTATAAAGAACGCAGGAAGGAAACATTCTGGTGTTGTTTCTAGCCTAATCTTTATTACCCTGCTTACAGAAACTGCCTCTCAAGTTAACCCTTGTTACATTGTAACAGCTAAGGTGAAGCGCCCATCGACCTGAGTGATGTTGAGTTGGCCACGCCCACCCAGTCACATGACCACTGATCCCCACCTACCCAGCTGGTCATCAGGGCAGAGAACCAGTTGTTAAATTATTTGAATTCCACCACTGCGTTGCACCCTGATGAGTAGTAACTGGGCAATTTACTCACAGGGCTTTCTGCCAAGTATCTGTCTCCCCATGGCTCTTTCCCTCCAAATTGACATAGCCATTTCAACCCTAGTAACCAGATACAGATTAACAGAGTAGTTTGAGAAACTTAGAAAGAAATAATTTTATCCTTCTTTATTTTTACCCCTACCCCTGTAGCCGGACGATTGTTCAGCTATGCTCCTGCATGTATAATGCATTCCTTTGTCCAGAGTTTCTAATAATATGAAAGGGTTTGCCGTCTATACACTGTGAAGTATTCCATAAACTCTGATTTCTGGGTCAGCAATTCCCATGGCAGATACGACCTCCACTTTTGAGGAGTTGCCTTATTTCTCCTCCATGTATGTTCTTTCTTCCCCGTTACTAAAACTGTGAAGTATATTCTGCAGTTCTGGTGTTTTGAAGTATAGAAATATTGTGAATACATGCATGGAGTTGGGAAGAAGGTATTCCCCCCCCCCCCGGGATATTTTATTTAATCAGTAAAAACAGGAAGG
The DNA here is from genome assembly GCF_009769535.1 of Thamnophis elegans. Taxonomy (NCBI): domain Eukaryota; kingdom Metazoa; phylum Chordata; class Lepidosauria; order Squamata; family Natricidae; genus Thamnophis; species Thamnophis elegans. The sequence continues at coordinate 13,229,406 of NC_045549.1, forward strand.
AGGAAGAAGGAGAATCAACATCCGTCTGCCTTCTTTCTTCGCCTTAGATACAATTGCTGGTGTTAAGCCCTGAGGGATAAGAAAATAAATGTATATTTATTTTAATTATTTTTATGCCCTCTGGCCTGCTGGGCATCTCTAAACCACATTTGAAAGTCAAATGAAAAAATATATCTGGTGCTACAAGTCACCAAAGATGGCTATATTGATGTGCTGGAAGCTGTGAGATGTTCTTTAGCATCTGTTCTTTCCTTTCAGTTGGTGGGAAATTGCTCTGAGAAAAGGTGTATTGTTAACGTTCATGAAATGGAAACCTTCAATAAGTACTCATCAGTGTGCCTTAAGCAATGCGTCGTAATTGAATGTTGGATCGCCTAAGGAGTCCCTCCAATTGAACTTCACCACAAAAAAGCAAGTTGCTTATGGTAATGACTATGTTGACATGAATATTGTGGATTCCTGGGTGGAAAAACTCTTCCTAGTGATGAACTAGGAAGAGCCAAGAACGAAGTATGATCGCAATCAACTAGTGTCACAGGAGAAAGGTTGAGGACAATTGGTGGATCACTTAGAGAGAGAAATTGCTGCCCCGTTTGGCATTTCATAGGAATGAATGGATCCCATTTTTGATGTTCTTCATTATTGGACAAGTTGTGCAACGTGAGTCCTTCAAATGCTGCTTGCAGAAACGAATGCTGCAAAAATTGGACTTTGCCGATAATTGCCATCACATCACGAAAATGAAACTAAGGAATTTCTTTACAGCATCAGGACAGCTGATGAAACATGGCCATATAATTATATATAATAATAATCCAGAAACAAAGTCATAGACTGTAGAATATCATCACAAAGCTTCATGTGCAAAAGATTATTGTTATTATGTGCAGGTAATCTATTTTTAGATTCACAGTCTTAAGACCTATGGAAACTTAATAATTCAAAGATCAAAGATTTATTAAGGTAGTGTCTTAAGACTATAAAGCAGTTCCAAGCAGGGTGGAGATTTTTGTAAAATTAGAATGCTCTGTTCTGATAAATTCAATATTTCTAGATATTAAGGAAGTCCTTTAGGTGTCCCTCCAAGGGCTTCAATCATGATTGGTATAAAAATAGATTTCTTTTTTCATAAATGTTCAACTTTGATCTGCAAGTCCATATTATTACATATACACAACGCTGTGAAATCACAGCTGCCAGTTCTTTAGTTGCTATTGGCTTTCATATGCGCTCAAGAACCTAGATGTCACAATATATTAGTATAATATATGTACAGATCCAAGTAATGGGGCCTTTTGTAATTAGCAAATGAAATGTCAATGCATAGATTATCTAAGTGCTGTCCAAGATAATGTTTGCCAATAACCACTGGGACCACCAAGGTTGGTTATGCCGTAATATTTAAAATTTGATTTTCAAATCTTGATCTTTTCTGATCATCTCCAATACTTTTTCTTCTATTCTACTATATCCGCTGGTATTGCCGTATTAATTATCCACACTTTCTTCTTTTCAACCATAGTTAAATCTGGTTTGTTATGAGCCAAGACTTTATGAAACTATATTTGGAAATCCCACAATATTTGAAACTGCTCATTTTCAACTCCTATGTTCCTACCAATTTTTCATTATTGACATATGATCATTGTAGCGATGTTCCGATGAATCATATTAGCAACTATTAACATCATTGTTCCTAGTCAGTTTATGTAATATTCTTGCATGAGCTGAGTATCTGATCTAGTGTTTCATCTGCTGGTTTGCACAATTTGCACAATTTACTATGGTTGGTCGCATTATCAACCCAATGATGGTGATGATGATGATGATGGTGGTGATGAAGACGATTCAAAAAATTCAAAACCCAGGCTTTGGCAGGAATCATTATGGTTATAGTTTTTGGACACAAATAGTGTTATTCATGTAGATCCGGTGAAGCTGGCATCACTGTCTTATTATCAGAATACCAGCTTGCAAAACTCACAGTTTTGAAACAACTATTAAGCAGAGTTGTCACCCAGAAGGTCATTGTGTTGTTGGATCTCATCCCATCTGCCAAAAGGTCCAGACATGGTACCATCCAATTTTTACTTTTACCCAAATTTGGAGGAATAACTTCATCAGTATCTGCTGGTGGAGGGAAGCAAGATTAGGCTTGAAGCGCAGAAGGAAAAGTGACTACCAAGGCAGTGGTCAGATAAGAGAAACTTGAGCCCACGTCAATAAAACAACATGAGAAAGTATCTCAGATAAGCCCTTCCCTAGTTCATAAGAAATTAAAATGAGGGACAGGAGTTTTGCATGATTCTGTTACTATAGCTAATAAAACTAATCTTTATCTAGCAGGCCTGTCAAACTGGCGGCCCATGGGCCAGATACATCATGCGTAGGCCACACCCACCCTGGCAAAAAAATGTCACAATACTTCACGATCCAGCCCATGACGCGATTGAGTTTGACATCCGTGTTATATAGCATTGATTTTCTTAGTCTGATCTAACTTGTTGGCCAGACACTGTCTGACTCAAATGAAGAGGTGGAAATGACTGTTAGGGCCTGATTAAGATTGTTAATTATATCTTCAGTTAAAAGTGTGGAAGTTGTGATAGCTTTAAGAAGCTTACCCATTGTTGGCAGAAGCATGTAATGAATAGTGGTGCTTATGTGGAGAAATAAATACAGGTAACAAAAGAGATTCCCAAAGATTATTTTTCTTTTTTGTTGGTTAAAATATCTCTTTATTTAAATTAAGTTCCGGAGGTGGAGGCACTCCATTTCCTTCAGCACTTGTAAAGATTAAAATCCATTTCACACAACCTAATTTACAAAAAAACATATTAAGCAGTTCAAATATTTTAAGGTGATAAAACATAGAGAATATATAAACCAGTGGCTTTGAGCAATAAAGGAGTACCATCAGAAGTTGTAACATGGTAAGAAGTCACCAAAAGGTATTATTTTCTAGCAAAATTTAGCAAAATTCTGAAATTGAGATTATGGCATAAACTGGCTATAAGTCTCAGGGATTATTGGTACACTGAATGCCATCTCCCAAAACCTTTCATAGCACATTGAAAATACGGCAAGAAGTAACAAAAAGTAAGGTGGCATGGGTGGTTCAGTGTTTAAGACACTTGAGCTGATCAGTTGGAAAGCCGGCAGTCTGAGTATGAGACCCGAGTACCACGCAACAGAGTAAGCTCCTGTTCTTGCCTCAGTTCCTGCCAACTAGCAGTTCCAAAGCAAAGAAATGCGAATAGATAAATAAGTACCACTTCGGTGGAAAGATGATAACTTCCCATATGTTCATGCTGGTCACATGATGATGGAAACATCTCTCAGACAACACGGGTCCCTCGGCTGAGAATTGGAGATGAACACCACCCCCTCGAGTCAGTCACAACGGGGCAAGGCAAATCTACCTTTTAACAAAAATCACACAAACAAGATATTTCCAGCATGGAGAATGTTGGCATATGTTCTGCAGATTGGATGCCATGAGAGTATATATTCCATTCATGCTCAGCACAAAAGAGGGCAGCTTTTCAAGAAACAGTTTGGAGAACTGCATAAAAGTTGTTTATGGTTGAACTTCTCTTTCCGATGTCCTCCTTTGAGAAAACCTATTTCTTTTATGTATAATATATTACTCTTCCTTCTGCCAGTGAGTGACCCACTTGCATTCAGGGATATGATTTACATTGCTATATACACTACATAACCAGCTAAATTATAAATATCAGATTTTTTAAATGTTCTTTCTCAGTAATATATAATCTAGACATCAGCCATGGGCACTAGTATAGTCCTAGGAACTCGTTTTGATGCCCACGAGGATTTCTATCTTCCTGACTATAATTTTTTAAATTAAAATAATGGGAAATTCATATACCAGTCTCTTGCACATTCTTTATGAACTAGTATACTGGACACCTGAGCTCTGCCCTTACCTCATTCTTAATAAATAAAAAATATTAGATGGTTGGTTGTCTATGCAGATTGTCAATCATTCAGGTCATGGTTGTGTGCTGTTCTGCTCATAACAGTGGTTTAGTAGGTTTATTAATATTTCCAAGTTATTCCCTTCACCAAAAACCTAGAACTGTTCCAATGTAAAGGTGAAGGCTCCCTTTGCATATAAGTGCTAGGCGTTCCCGACTCTAGGGGGCGGTGCTCATCTCCGTTTCAAAGCCGAAGAGCCAGTGCTGTCCGAAGGCATCTCTGTGGTCGCACGACTAAACGTAATGCGCACGGAATGCTGTTATGGAAGCTTTTCCAATTATGTCCAGCCAAAAGCAGGCCAATGGTTGTCCGCAGAGCAATGGCCCATGAGTCCACAAGGCACTTGAAAGTTTCCCAAGCAAGAAAAATCCGCCAGGCAAAATTAAATCCACAACAGAAGAGGGTTCACAAGGCAAGAAAAGTCCAGAATTCACAAGGGACGATCCAAATCAAGTATGGTATCAATCCAACAACCAGGAAATACGCAGCTAGGAAATGAACACGTTCCCAGCATCATGTCGCTCTGTCTGCTGTGCTAAATAGTCAGCTTCTGGTGCAGCCCATCAAGAAGGACAAAGCTGCCTTCTGGCAAGCCTCCTCTTTATGTTCTCTTTAATCCCTTCAAATAATGTTCTCATTTTCATTTTTCTTTGTCCTTTCCCACAAAATTCTTTGAACCTCTAATAAGTATCTTTTGTATAGTCAATATAGGAAAGTTATCCAGGCCATTCTTTCGTTTGTTATTTCCATTTTAATTATGAAGAGATCAACTTTTTTCAATTGTATGTCTGGTATAGCATCTTTTTCATTCTTGTAGTCTGTCATTTTTAATTCCACTTTCAAATCGGTCTCAATCTTGTTCAGTAAAACCAGTTCTTATTCCATAACTTATTTTAAACATAGTCTGTCTCTAATGACAGGCATCCTTAAAGTTAATTTCTAAGTCCATTGTCCACAAATAACTTTCATTACAAGCAATATTAAACTCCATTCCGTACTAGTAAGTCAAATTTAAGTGATGCTCTTCTTTAATTGTTATCTTTAATTGCTTCTGGTTCCCTCTAGTGTCCAACCTTCAAAGTCCCATTGTATTTTTTTTTTTAAGAATTCCAAACATCAGCATTTCCTCGGGAGAATTAATTTCGAAATCTTATTTCAAATCCATCTGGACCAGAGGTGGTATTCAGCAGGTTCTGACCAGTTCTGGAGAACCAATAGCAGAAATTTTGAGTAGTTCAAAGAACCGGTAAATACCACCTCTGACTGGCCCCGCCCCCATTTATTGTCTGCCTCCCGAGTCCCAGCTGATAGGGAGAGAATGGGGATTTTGCAGTATCCTTCCCCTGCCACGCCCACCAAGCCATGTGACGCCCACCAAGCCATGCCCACAGAACCAGTAGTAAAAAAATTGGAATCCCACCACTGATCTGGGCCCTTAGTCCATTTGTAACTTTCCAAAATCAACATTCTAATCACCCTTTTGCTGTTTATTTTTTTTTTAAGAATTTGTAAGTCCTTAAACTTGTATTTAAAACTTATTTCATTAAGAATTGACCTTTGGTGTACTAGTTAAAGTACTGTCTTAGAAACCAGGAGACTGTAAGTTCTAGTCCCACATGCAAACTGATTGGATGACTTTCGGCTGGTCACTCACTCTCTCTTTTTATGAATTTGCTCTTTCATTTATGCATAAATCTACACCTAAAGTTATATTCTACTATATTTAAAAACAGTTCTTACTTAATATATAAGAATTTCTCTCTTTTTTAATATCGCTGCATATCTTATACACACACACACAATGGAACTCACCAGTGAGATTGGGGAAGAAACAGTAAATTGGACTCAGCTGAACAAAACAATGAGAAGATCAAAGGTGCTTTTTCAAGAGACAACTGGACTTTCTGGTTTTCTTTGAAGACGTTTCACTTCTCATCCAAGCTCTGACTTGGATGAGAAGTGAAGTGTCTTCAAAGAAAAACCAGAAAGTCCAGTTGCCTCTTGAAAAAGCATCTTTGGGACAACCATGACCTGGATGAATGAGAATCTCCATAGACAATGAGAAGACAAGTATCAAATATCGGAGAATTTTGGAAATCTAGAAACAAGACTAATATTCTGTCTTTGTACTTATATGTGAAGTACAAAGTACAGAGTTTTTCTAACTCATGTTCTTAAATGCTTATGGTTTTTAACTTCATGAAATTATGACTGAATCTTTTGAATTGGGTTGAAGAACCCCAAAGTGCATTAGAAGATAAGATCTCTTTTAAGTTAACCTCAACTCCTGGTGTTTTCAACCACACATCCATCACATTTCCTTGGCAGACATATAGAACTGGTTTGGCATTGCCATATTATGAGATGGTTTTTCCAGCTTCACCGTCTAATCTACCCCTGGGGGGGGGTCTTCTATCCAAGGAGTAAAGCATTTAACCCTTCTTAGCTTCTAAACCAAGTGCTGTCATTTGTTGAGCCTCTTCTTTGGAGTTGGCTTACGGCTGTTTTGCCCATTTTTTGCAAAGAACATTTAGAAAGCAATTGTAGGTAGCCCTTGACCACAGTTGAGCCCAGAATTTCTGCTGCTAAGCAAAATAGTTGTTAAGTGAGTGTTGACCAGTTTTACAACTTTTCTTGCAACAGTTGTTCAGTGAATCGCTGCAGTTGTCAGTACTAACTGTACGTTAGTAGCATGGTTGTTAAGTGAATCTGGCTGCCCTATTGATTTTGCTGGTCAGAAGGTCACAAAAAGTGTTCACAAGACACTGCAACTGTCATAAATAGGAGCCAGTTACCAAGAGTCTGAATTTTGATCATATGAGCATGGGAATGCTGTAGTGGTTGAAAGTGTGAAAAATTGTCATAAGTCATCTTTTTTCCAGTGCTGTTGTAACTTCAGTTACTAAATGAATGATTGTAAGATGAAGACTACCTGTTTACCGTATTTTTCGGAGTATAAGATGCAGTGGAGTGTAAGACGCATCAAGATTTTGAAGAGGCAAATTAAAAAAACACTCCCAAAAATGGCCCATTTTTCACGAAAATGAGCCCTTTTTTCCTAAAGGCATGAATAGCCTTTAAGAGGCTTGTAGAGTGCTCCGGGGGGGGGGGGAGTGAGGCAAAACTGCGCAAAAGAGGCCCGTTTTTTTGTGAAAACGGACCCGTTTTTTGTCAAAAAAATTGCATGCATAGCCTTTAGGAGGCTTATAGAGTGCTCCTGGGGGCTGGGTGGCAAAATTGAGTGAAAAATGGCCCATTTTTCGCTCATTTCTGCCCTCCCCAGCCCCTAGGAGCACTCTGAAAGCCTCCTACAGGCTCTGCATGGCCATTTTGGTGAAGGGGGCGGGGTTTTGGGAGGCCAAAAATGCTGTATTCAGTGTATAAGACGCACCCAGATTTTCACTCTCTTTTTTGAAGGAAAAAGGTGTGTCTTGTACTCTGAAAAATACAGTATATGCAGTTTTAACTCAACTGTAGCTTTTTTCCATTTATATTGTGGGTGAAAATATGGTGTGTGCTACTATCTCCTTGATGCCTTCTTCCCAAGTCAGTAAATGCTACTATAGGCTTTTCATGTCTCTATGCTAACTATAGAACACTAGTAGTATAAGAACTCTGGAATGTTTTTCTCTTGGTGCCAGTATGATAGGCATCAGAGAGAAGGGTGATTAGAGTTCTTCGTGAGACATTTCTTTGGTGAACCCTTGGGCTATTTGCAGATACCACGATGCCTTTAAAATCTTCTTACGAAATTGTCACTAATGAGGATGAAAATTTCAGATATGTCTGCAGGATTACTCTCCCAAGCTAGTTGCAACTTGCAAGAATGAGCTGTTCCGTCTAAGATAATTTTATACGTGCCGTGTTGAAAGGACGCGTTGGTAGCTCGGGTTCCCTTGCAGAAAGGGAGAGCCGATGCCACAATCTTAATTCCGTCTGGCATTATTATAACCCGAGTTGTTTTAAAAGGCATGTGGATTCTTGACGCAAAGCTGCCTTTTGCCCCAAAACCTCAGTCGGATTTCTAGGATCTCTGTCAATTGATAAGGGCAACCTTTTCCAGGATCTGTCCTTCAGAAAAATCTCAGTTCTTAATTAACCAGAAAAAAAGGGGAAAAGTCTTTTGAATGGGGCCGAAAGAGCTGTGTGATCTTAAGTCTGTGTAAGTGTTTCGACAGGTTAAATGGGAAGGAAAGTCCATTCTTAGTTGTTCTGTTAAGAACCATTTATAAGAATCTGTAATTTAACGTTGTCAGGTAGAAGTGAGTCAAGGCCAGGAACTTAATCTTCCTTGGAGGCATACAGCATTTTTTTTTCCTAGGAAGCTGATTCATCATAGGTCATCTGTGGGATACACAGAGACCATTCAGGGAAATATCTGATCAGGAACAGCAATCGGTTTTTGACTGGGAGTCACATTCCAAATTCTGAGGTCATGCCAATTATCCAAAATGGCTGCCATAGGTGGGACTTTACAAAAAAGTTATCAACAAAGCAACTATACTCTATTTCTCTTTAATTTCTCCGTAAAAATAGGACAAGCTGAATACATTGACATATAGTAGAAATACACCAAGGGGAGGAGGAGTGGGATAGAAGGAAGAGGGGTAGAGAGGGCGGGAGAGAGGATGGGAGGGAGGGTGAGAAGGAAGGGAGGGAGTGGACTGGGGGAGAGGAGTGGTAGAAGGGGAGGGGAAGTAGGGTAGAGGGGAATGATGGATGGAAGATAGTAAGTTGGAGGGGGGGCGGAAGAAAGAGGTGTATGGAGAGCGGAAGAGGTATATTGGGTTTCTATTTGAGTTTGAGTTTGAGTTTTATTTTATTTATATTTCTGGGGGTATTGCTGACAAGAGGAACTGCTGTGATTATTGTTTAATGTTGTATGGCCCCGGTTATGCACAGTATATATGTGACTGTATGAAAATGAAAATGGAAAATGGAAAAAATAAAAACATTTTAACGGGGAATCACTTCAAAAAAAAATATCAAAGCAACTATTGACTAGAACAGTGTTTCTCAACCTTGGCAACTTGAAGATGTCTGGACTTCAAGTCCCAGAATTCCCCAGCCAGCGAATGCTGGCTGGGAAATTCTGGGAGTTGAAGTCCAGACATCTTCAAGTTGCCAAGGTTGAGAAACACTGGACTAGAAGAGAGACAGCTCTCCCAATTTGTCAGCATCCCCTGTTGCTTATCCAGATGCTTTCTACCATCCTTATTTTTCCTGAGCAAGTAGGGTTTTTTAAAAAAATCCTCTGGTTTACAGTTAACTACCTTTTGAAGAATGGACGCAGTGGTTCAATGGCTAAGATGCTGAGCTTGTCAATCAGAAAGGTCGGCAGTTCGGCGATTCGAATCCCTAGCACCGTATAACAGAGTGAGCTCCCATTACTTGTCCCAGCTTCTGCCAACCTAGCAGTTCGAAAGCATGTAAGGATGCAAATACAAAAATAGGAACCACCTTTGGTGGGAAGGTAACAGTGTTCCGTGTGCCTTCGGCGTTTAGTCATACCGGCCACATGACCACGGAGATGTCTTTGGACAGTGCTGGCTCTTCGGATTGAAACTGGAATGAGCACCGCCCCCTAGAGTCAGGAATGACTAGCACATATGTGCGAGGGGAACCTTTACCTATCTTTTGAAGAGTATTGTATTTGGGACGCTTATAAATATATAAGAAAATAACAGTTATTCTGGGCTTAGCAACCATTCGAAACTCCAACAGACCTACTTGGAGGGTGCTTAAAAACCTGGATTCAAAGTTCTGATGGTCAGGGCCTTCCCCATGGTCACTCAGTTTGGACACGCAGAATGGGGCTGTGTTTGTAGCCGTTTGCAGCATCCCACAGTCACATGACCATGTTTTAAAATGGTTTTTGATGAAAACTGGCATTTGGCAAAAATATTCGGCCATAGGAAATCTTTGGTTTGCTTAACAATCATGGATTCAGTTAATAACCAACACAGACAAAAATGTTCATGTGAGAAAGCTGCTTCATGACCGCCATGAGTTTACGTCATGATGGGTAGACTCCGTTATGGGTGTAACCCAAGGACTCTCTGTAATTTATTTAAAATAGAGATGGAATAAAGAGTATGATGGACACTATATTTTTTAGATACAGTGGCAGCATGTTGTCAGTTCCAACTCTGTTTTTCAGATCTAAGTGTCTTCCCATTGACCGTCCTAACCAGACACATAAATATTTATTTATTAATTTTATTTGCCACCCATCTCCTACCTAGAGGCAACTTATACAACACGTCTGATGAAATAAGAAACGGCTCATAAAAATTTGCCTTTCAATCATGTTAGTTAGTCTGAAATGTTGCTAACCAGACTCCTGTTTTTTTGCTACCCTAAAGCTTTCTTCTCACAATGACATTAGTTTGAGTAAATCCATGAAATATATAATGACAGTACCAAAGAACACTGGGCCTTCTAATTTAAATTTCAGTATTTTACAAAAAAAAAAATGTTTCTTGTTAAACAGTATTATGATTTTGAATTGTCAATGACATACAATCGGTGAGAAACGAAGTGAAATCCTTATTTTTGTTGTCTTGTCCAGAAATCCTCACATCTAGAGAGGTGAACAGATGGGAGAAAGCTAGCTTAGAATATTTTAAATGCTTGTGGCATATTAAACAAAGCTTTGTTACATGGGTGAATCAAGCTTCTTTGGTTCAAAACTCAGTTATGAGCAGAATCAAGAATTAAATATTACTAAACAAGCAAGACATCCTTGTCATAATTATTTATTGACCAGGGGGGGAAAAAGCAGTTATTAACGGTAGTAAAGAAATGGTAATAACTCTTCAGGTCATCCATTTATTTGAAAAAGAGCTACTGGTGATTATGAGTCTGAGAAATTCTGCTCATCACTTTTATTAATTATCATTTTTATCATTGATTCTATTCCATATCATTTAAAAAATGAAGGTTGTAAGGAGCAGATAATGCATCTAAAAGAACAAGTTGTATGGAGAAGACTAGTTAGATGGCCTATTTTTACACTGAAATCAAAGAATCCATCTCTTAATATAAAGTACATGAATCCAGAATTGTAATTATTTAAGGACCATTCTTGTAAACAGAGATTACAGTACAATACAAATCTTTATTACACTCACAGCTGTGCGTAAGAGGGATATACTACAAACAATTAATTTGAAGAGTATTTCACTTGTTAGTCAAGTAATTTTTATTACGATAGCTTTAGTTAGTTAACTTTGTTTTTATTTTTAATATTTTTATCCCATTTTATAGATTTTGTACGTGGTTTTTATAATGTTTTTATTCAGTTTTATATATTTTTTAAACATGTTTTTTAACTTTGTGCACTAGCTTTTAAAATTATTAATTGTCTTAATAGATCTCTTAATGCTGGTTGATGATGGTAATAAAGATTTGTATTACAGGGATTAAGCATTCTTCTCATCTTTATCTATCAGGCCTGAGCAAGGAAAATTGCTGAATCCATCCTCTGAAGAAGGGTGTGTTCCAAATTCTCTCTTTTTTTTCCCTCTTAAAAAAGTTTGATTGCCATTTGTGCAATGGGAGATTGGTTTGGTTTCACACGATACATCAGAGAAACAAGTTCAGCTGGTTGAATCTGGGAAGGGAAGAAAAAGAGGTGTGGCTTGTGGAGGAGAAAAAAAATATCCATTGTGAAATCAGTTTGGTGTGAAAGATTGAATGGTGTGAATCAGTTTGGTGTGAAAGCAGAAAACATGGTGAATTTTGACAGGCAAAAGTTGAGCCATTAATTGGAGTGACCTCACTAATAACATTTAAGCCTTTCGGGGAGAGAATAGGGCATTCAAAGTCTGTTTACATAATACTCAATTTAAGATTAAGGAAACTAGCTAATCTACTATATAAGAATAAGTCAACATACTCATCCAAACGCATGAGGTCTGCAGTCCTCTTTGATTGATTTTTTTTAATTCCAGTGGACTCTAGATTCAATCTAGGTGTCAAACTCAATTTCGTTGAAGGCCGCATCATGGTTGTGTTTGGCCTGAGAAGGTCGGGGGTGGGCGTGGCCATATTAGTGTCACTCATCTCTGGGGTACCTGTGGTGGCCAAGTGTTAAGAAAGGACTTCCCTGAGACCCTCCCTCACTCTCATTATAATATTCCTTCCTTCCTTCCTTCCTTCCTTCCTTCCTTCCTTCCTTCCTTCCTTCCTTCCTTCCCTCCCTCTTCTTTCTCCTTTCTTTTTCCTCCCCCTTTCATTATTTTCCTTCCTTCCTCTCTTCCCATCTTCTTTTTCTTTGTCCTTCCTCTTTCCTTTTCTCCTTTCCTGTCCCTTCTTGTATGCTCAAATGCAAAAGGGGAAACGTTTCTTATTTTGTTTTTAGTTTGTTTTGAAAGCCCTCTACCAGCAAAAACAGAGCCTGGGGGCCACACGTGCCCCCAGTACCCTATTTTTGGCCATTATGGCCTCCTGTAACCCTCTACCAGCAAAAACAGGGTCAGGGGGCCATGTGCGACCACCTTGTTTTTGGCTGCAACGGCCTTCTGCAGCCTTCTGCCAGCAAAAATGCAGCTTGGGGGGACGGGACATGGGGAGCCACCGCAGGCCAGTCCTTTGCTGCTTCCAAACAGGCCCCTTGGGCCAGACCTAAGTACCTCATGGGTTGGATCCGGCCTATGGGCCTTGAGTTTCACACCCCTAATTTAAACTTTGGCTACAAGAGAAAGCGAGAGAAAGGTAGAATTGTGAGAAGGAATTCTAACTTCTAATCTGGCACAGTCAGGAGGCAACAGATCAGGGATCTTAGTGTGAGCATGATGTTTGACCAACGATGAATGGATTTCTTTCGTTACTCCCATGGTAGGTCAGGTCTAGATTAGGGACCAGTGTATGAGTTCAATTTTGAACCCTCCACTCATTACAAAACCAGCAATCCAGTGGCTTTTGGTATAACTAAGGGAAAGATAACAAGGTGGTCATAGCCAGTTTTAAATTTTAGATTGGAGAACATCTTTCAAAATTGAAAGACCAATGGCACAATGAGATTTTTCTTTCTTTTTGGGTTGCTTTCAAGAGCAGAACTCAGTGGACAGCATAAATATGAGTGACTATTGGCTCGCTTTTAGTTCCTTATAGTCCCTCTCAGAGGTGGTATTCGACCGGTTCGCCTGAACCGGTAGTGGAAATTGTGTGCCCACCCACCTCGGTTCTATGTCGTCCTATTTAGGCACATTTTCAAGCCGTGCACGCTCAAATTTGCAAACAGGTAAGCAAAGTACCTCATTTTTCAGAGTATAAGACGTACCAAGATTTTGAAGAGGTAAATTTTTTTAAAAAAGTTTTTGCACTCTGCAGGCCTCCCAAACCCTCTGCACGCCTCATTTTTTATTAAAAATGGGGCATGCAGAAAGTTTGAGAGGCCTGCAAAGTGCTCCTGAGGGCTACCCACCCCAAAAATAAGCAAAAAAACAATTTATTTTTAGCTTGTTTTTGCCTTCCCCAGCCCCCAGCACTTTGCTGGCCACCCAAAGCCTATGTATATCCATTTTTGCAAAGGGGTTGGGGTTTCGGGAGGCCAAAAATACTGTATTCAGTGTATAAGACAAACCCAGATTTTAACCCTCTTTTTTGGGGGGAGGGTGCATCTTATACTCTGAAAAATATGGTAAGTGAATACCGCTCCTGGTCCCCCTTCTTTGTACTCTTTCTAAAGCCATATAAGAGCCGAGGTGGCGCAGTGGTTAGGGTGCAGTACTGCAGGCCACTTCAGCTGACTGTTATCTGCAGTTCAGCGGTTCTAATCTCATCGGCTCAAGGTTGACTCAGCCTTCCATCCTTACGAGGTGGGTGAAATGAGGACCCAGACTGTGGGGGCGATATGCTGACTCTGTAAACCGCTTAGAGCGGGCTGAAAGCCCTATGAAGCGGTATATAAGTCTAACTGCTATTGCTATATATTTCATATTTTTGGGAACTAAACTAAACTACATTTGCTATGAATTGTGTAAAAACAATAAATGTCCTCTTTGGAAATAAGTAACCATGAATGCTTTTTAGCCCGGGTAAAACCCATGTGATCATAATATATTTTTTGAGCAACAAATCCAGTTACTGGCATCGTCGGTTCTTCTGGAATTCCACAAGATTTGGAAGTCCCCACGACGATCATCCTGCTTTAATCATTTCCTCATGTGCCACATGTCCTACTCTAAACTACTTATCCAGCAATAATTAGCTTTGGGAAGGAATTCCTGCTGACACCAGCAAAATCTTTCTTCCTCTGGCTAATAACAGTTTGGGTAGCATACGCATTTCTGAAAGGATTACAGTGGATGGGGAAAGAAGTAAACGAACCCAACATACCTTGGTCATAATCTTGTTCCTTTCCTTTCCACCGCATCCTTTTAAAAAGTGCATCCTTTTAAAAAGTGCACGTGAAACGTTCACATACAATTAATATTGCATACAGTTTGGACCCGCTGACATTTTTCTATGAATCATTTCATTACCTTTCTTACAGTAGGGCATTCAGCCTTTTTTTCCTGGATTTTTCTCTTTGGTTTGACTTCCCCTGATTCACTTGCTTTTCAGGTCCCTTATAATAATTCCACGGGCTAACCAAATGTCAGCTAATTTCTGGAATCCCGAAACCATGTTATGAAATTACAGCATCACAGTGCCTGTCTTTTGTTTAAATATCCTGGAAGGAGCGGGGAAATTCATGTATCTATGGGGCATAAATTCATGTAGGGGGAATAGAATACAATTTCATGACCTATTTGTAGATTTGACAATGATGAGCTTGTGCTTTGGAGATCAGAAATGGCATGACTGCAATATTCTGAGGAACATTATAAAGATAACACTCTCTTCTCATTGCGCAGTCTGATTGATTTAGGAGCGTAAGAATGGGATCATACTATCCTCCTCCTCCTCTCCATCATCATAATTTTCAAGTCACTTTTGCCCTTCAGTTTTCCAGTGTTTTCCTTGTTTTTCTCCAATAGCATCTGTAATAGCTGAGATTGTATTCTACTATCTGTAAGGTAAAGGAAAAGGTTCCCCTCACACATATGTGCTAGTCATTCCCAACTCTAGGGGGTGGTGCTCATCTCCGTTTCAAAGCCGAAGAGCCAGCGCTGTCCAAAGACGTCTCTGTGGTCATGTGGCCAGCGTGACTAAACGTCGGAAGGTGCACAGAACGCTGTTACCTTCCCACCAAAGGTGGTCCCTATTTTTCTACTTGCATTTTTACATGCTTTTGAACTGCTAGGTCGGCAGATGCTGGGACAAGTAACGGGAGCTCACCCTGTTATGCGGGCGCTAGGGATTCGAACCGCTGAATTGTCACCTTCTGATCAACAAGCTCAGCGTCTTAGCTACTGAGCCACCGGATCCCATTCATTCATTCATTCATTTAGGTACCTACTATTTGTATGCATTGCTTTTCTTGAATTCACTATCAGAGCAAATAAAACATTGTCAAAGTAAATTTATGGATTAAAAGGAAAGGTTCTTAAGTGGCACTGTCAACTTGATGTTTTATCTCCCAGACATCTGTACCACTACATAGTTCTTTCTGCAGGTCTACATCTGTGACACACAATTCTTGGCAGTTCATATTGATGGGATTACAACCAAGTATGAAACTGCTTCAGGCATTTTTAAGTGAGCTTGAATTTTTAAACAGAAGCTTTTACTTGTATTTTGTTACATGAGCTTAACCTTTTATGTTGAGAAATACCAGAATAGTAGGACCAGCCCCAGATTCAGACAGATTAGATAGAAGCCTCTCACTCCCACACTTGTGCAAAAAAACCAGAAAGGTACCTTCAAGTTGTATCAGTTTTTACAAAAGCCACTGTGATAACATTTTCACTGTTATGTGTCATTTTTTGAATATTCGAATCCTCTCAGTATTTGATGGTTACAGGCAGGTGTGAAATCCAGCAGGTTCTGACAGGTTCTGGAGAACCGGTAGTGGAAATTTTGAGTATTTTGGAGAACCGGTAGCAGAAATTTTGAGTAGTTTCTTCAACATATAACTACAAAAATACATTTACAAGAATGTACATAATGCTTGATGATAGAAAATGATGTACAGGTGATCTTCAGGTATGACCACTCATTCAGTGACCTTTCAAACTTATGATAGTAAGTTGCAACAACGTGCCCACGGTATCATGAGTGTGACCCATATCCTACTACTGGTTTCAAATATACATAACACATGGAGTGAATATTGAAATTAGCAGCTTACTCAAGGTCAAGGAGGTAACATCAGACAAGGAATGTAAACCAAACAGAGTCTCTGAAAAATGAAGCTTGCCTGAATGGCTTTGCTTTTAACATGCAGAAGAATAGTCACAATCCAGTCCAAATGTCAAGAGCCACATCAGGGTTGTTGGCCAGTGCAGAGATCAGAATTTCACAAGCAGAAGCCTCACAAACGTCACATAAGACCCAGAGATCAGATGGTTGATTCCAAGGAAGAATCATGGATCAGGTCTACCTCTTAAATCAGGCTGCACATTTGTGATAATTGTAATATTATAGTTTTTGAACTTACGTGAGAGCTTTGATGGGAGAAAGACCAAAATATATATGTAATGATTTGTTATAAATTTAACGTGGAAGCAAGGCAAGTTGGAGTTATAGTTGTGTCCATCATAATGACTGTTGCCTTAGAATAAAATTTGTCCCACATTTAGTACAAATACTAAATGAAAAGAAAGTACTGAAGCCTTCTTGAACAAGGGTTGTCTTGTTTTGCTTTCTCAGATAAAATGCATGTGTCATTAGCTGAAGCCCTGGAAGTTCGGGGTGGACCACTACAGGAAGAAGAAATATGGGCTGTGCTGAATCAAAGTGCTGAAAGCCTTCAAGAGTTACTCCGAAAAGGTAAGGCCTAGATTTTAGCTTCAAGGTGTGTGTGTTCGAGTAAAACCACATAGGGTGGAAAATAATACAAGGCTTCCCCAAAAAACACGAGGCAGAGTCCTGGTCCCGATAAAACCCCTTTTATTAAACGAATGTGAATTCCTCCCATTCACATTCAGTAAGGCCTGGCAAACAGTCTTTCAAAGGAATATTTATGACTATGGACTTCATCTACCTTGGAAAGCTGCCATGTAAATATTTTCCAAATAAGGTGCTGTAAAAGAAAATACTGGGCACACAGTCTCTGAGATTCACAAACAGATCTTCACACTCCTGAAACAAATCAAACGACCGAACAAATTGTTTCCTGCAAAAGTCCACTCCCCTTTCGCTCCTCTTTTATTTCCTCTGGGAGGGGCCATTCACCGTCCACCTATGGCTTTACTCCCAAGTCAATCCTGATTTCTGAGTTGTTCTTTTCTTCTGGCAGCTCTGTGCATGCGCACACTGGGAACAGGCTCCAGCTGTTCCTCTGCCTCACTGCTGTCTAGCTCCATAGTCACCTGATCACTGCCAGACAGCCTTGGTCCCGTCGCTGCCTCCGCTTCAGAACCCTCATCTGAGTCTTCCGCAGCCTCCAGGACTGGCCCATGTTCCTCCTCAAAGTCCTCAGTATCTGACTCTGTTGCCAGCTCCACTGGTGGGCCACAACACTCTGTATTAACCAGGATTTGGAATAGAACACATTCCTCTGAACCATGTTGATACAATTCTTTCTGATTATCTGAGACCTTGTTTTGGCTTTACCTTCATTGATTCCTACCACACATGGTTGCTTAATTAAATAGGTAATGTTTAAGAGAGATGTTTGGATAATCATTTAGGAGATAGGTTCATTTAACCTACCACTGTTTGAAGATCTGAATATATTAGGGATAACATGGAGGTCAAAGGATGAACTACTGGTAGTAGCTTTTAATTTCAGCATTTTAAAAAGGTGCATTGCGGGGGGGGGGGGAATGAGGTTGTGCATTCCCATCTAAAGCCTTTGGAAATCTGACACACTGATGACATGTTTTGGAACTGTTTCAAGAAGCCAAGCCTGAGGCAACCACACCTTCTTTTTTTAAAACTTTGTAATGTAAACCGCAGTCTCAGAGGTCAAACTCTCCTTTCTGTCTTTCCCACCTGCCCAAAACTGAAACCCCCAAACCTTTATCATCGTCTGTCTGAATGTAGAGGTGAAACATCGAGGAATCTGTTCCTTATGCATTTAAACACAACTGTGAACAAATAACAGAACAGAATAGAATAGAATTCATTATTGGCCAAGTGTAATTGGATACACTAGGAATTTGTCTCTGGTGCATAAGCTCTCAGTGTACATAGCAAACATGTATTTTGCTTTGTGTACTGAGCATACAAAATTAATTCCTAGTTGAACGTTTTATTCCTCATTTTTTGGTTAATTTTATGCTAATTTCTCTATTAAAAGTTGGCATTGTGCCAGCTACTGTACCTGCTTTGAAAAGAAAGAAATATTTAGAAATATTTCTCTAGGTTGTAGAGAGGAGAGGTAGAGTAATAATACTGTACAACACGGGGGTCCCCAACCTTTCCGGCCTGGCGGGGGGGGGGGAGTAGGGAAAGGGGGAATGGTTCTGTTACCTGATATTTCCTCAGAAATTCCCCCTCTGATAAGATCCAGCAGGGATAACATCCTCCAAATCCTCTCAATTAAGCAATGTCATTTTAAGCAGTTGGTGAGGTGCCATCCCTATTAAATTCAGACTTTGCTTGCCTTTCATAAAACGCTGAACACCTGTTTTTTTCCCAATTTTTATGAATCTGACAAATGGTTATCCAACATTTTGTTAAAAACTTCCAATGTTGGAGCATTCACAACTTCTGGAGGCAAGTTGTTCCACCGATTAATTGTTCTAACTATCAGGAAATTTCTTCTTATTTCTAGGTTGCTTCTCTCCTTGATTAGTTTTCACCCATTGTTTCTTGTCCTGCCCTCAGGTGCTTTGGAGAATAGCTTGACTCCCTCTTCTTTGTGGCAGCCCCTGAGATACTGGAACACTGCTATCATGTCTCCCCTAGTCTTTCTTTTCATTGAACTAGACATACCCAGTTCCTGCAACCGTTCTTCATATGCTTTAGCCTCCAATCCCCTAATCAGCTTTGTTCCTCTTCTCTGCACTCCAGAGTCTCAACATCTTTTACATCGTGGCAACCAAAACTGGATGCAGTATTCAAGTGTGGTCTTACCAAGGCATTATTAACATTATACGTGATTAATTGAATCATCATCCGATTGGATTGTTTTGTGGGTTGTTTTGATTGCTGAATTGCCTTTAATATAATTGTTTTATGCCTTAATGTACAGTATATTTGAATAAGGTATTTTTAAAATAATGTTATTTCTGTTTTAACCGTCTGCCATCCTGAATTGGAAATCAAAAGGCTGGCTATATCCAGTAAATAGACTAAATAAATAAATAGCCAAGTGCACATTAAAGCTATCTTTCTCTAGGAGAACTTCATGCAATTTCGATTTGATTTTGGCTCAAGCTTTGGCTCAAACTTCCTAAGTCAGAGGTGAAATCCAGCAGGTTTTGACAGGTTCTGGAGAACCGGTAGTGGAAATTTTGAGTAGTTCGGAGAACTGGCAAATGCCATCTCTGGCTGACTCCAGAGTGCGAATGGAGATTTTGCAGTATCCTTCCCCTGGAGTGGGGTGGGAATGGAGATTTTGCAGTATCATTTCCCCTGCCACGCCCACGAAGCCATGCCCACCAAGTGTCATCATGCCCAACAAGCCACGCCTATAGAACCCATAGTAAAAAAAATGAATTTCACCACTGTCCTAATTCCAGAATTTTCAACATGCAAAGCAGTATTAGATTGACAGGAATGTCTCTTCAGTAGATATGCCAAGATTTAATATGTAGTGTAGATGAGTAAATTCACAGTATATACTACAAATCTTTCCTTAAAACTTCAAAATGACTCTCAGAGAGGTTCTTTTCATCATGGTTTGGGCATTTATACCTGGAAATTTCTATCAGACGTCATTATTTGTAGCAAATAAGAGGATGAGCCAACTTCTTCACAAGTTTCTGAGACCTGCTCTTGAGTTAATAAAACAGTTGCTTATTACTCTCTTCAAAGATCCAAGAGATAAGAATAAAGGCAGCCCTGGCTTTTGCTGTGGTTCCCAGGCAACACCTCACAAAACTGAGATTTTGACATATTTGATGTTCATAATTATAGACGTGGCTTCTTGCCCAGTATTGATGGTTTATGTCAAATTAGATTGATTTGTCTCTTTTTCACTGAGATGAAACTAGATGTTTCGAGTCTTTTGCTGTTAACAGGAAAACAGTTTTCATGCATGATTGAGTGAAGCAAAATCAGTTGTGCGTTTTAGAAATAATAAAAGTAGGCCTATAATTCTTTTTAAATGAGAAAGTGTCTCGGGCATTGATTTTTTTTTTTTTCATCCTGGTGGCTGCTCAGCCATGAACCTCTTAAGGTATTTTGGCCGTTCAGCTTCTATTCTTTCACCTATAAATGAGATTTCTTGGTAGCTGTTTGGAATGAGATCTTAAATCACCTTTTTCAGCCAGGTGTTTTCCAATTATGATGAAGAATTCCAGTTCTCATAAGGGTTGGAAATGGCTAGAAACTCTCAACTGTGATAAACATCGAGTCAGTTTTAATTCTTTAGCATATTTGGAGATTGGGCAATCTGCCTTAACCAACCTGTGGACAAGCAGCATTAGTTCGTAAAGAATTATTTTTGGTGGCGCGGTGGTTAGAATGCAGTATTGCAGGCTACTTCTGCTGACTGCCGGCTGCCAGCAATTGCAGTTCAATTCTCACCGGCTCAAGGGTGACTCAGCCTTCCATCCTTCCGAGGCGGGTAAAATGAGGACCTAGATTGTTGGAGGCATTAGGTTGACTCTGTAAATTTCTTAGAGAGGTCTGTGAAGCACTGTGAAACGGAATATAAGTCTAAGTGCTATTGCTATTATTATAAGGGCGCCCTTAGGGACAGTTGGCAACTTCAAAATGGCAGGCTCAACTGGGTAGTCAAAACCCCACTCCTCTTTACATCCTTGTGATGTTACGAAAGACTGTACATCTGGTCTTGGGAAGTGGGAAGCGAGCTGTGCAATGTTAAAGGAGAGGGAATGGCAGTTGTGAAAAAGTAAAAAGTGTGAGAAAGGAACTCAATCTGTCCCTGACATGTTTCTGTTGGGCCTAACAAGGAACAGAAAGCCTCTGACAGGCTTTCAAGGTTCTATCAAAATACAGATAATCCTTGATTTATGACCATAACTGGGAGGGGAGCTTCCACCATTAAGCGATGCAGTTGGGTTGATCTGAAATGCCTTTCCTAGGCCAATCTTCGTGTTCCATTTGTAAGTCCCTGCTTTAGCACTTGTCATTCAAAGCATGTAGACTTCATCTTTTATTCTTTGTGCTACATGGAGTTGCAAGCTGAATCTTGCATTCTTCCACCATCTGAGGTCACAAGCAACAGGTCTTTCCAGGTCTTTTACATGTAATGAGTTTCTGTATATGTAGAAGACTGGCCTTCCCTTTTCATGGAATTTTTAATCATTTCTAAAGTGGATAAGTAAAACATGTTGAAGCTGGTTACTTTGCAAAATGGTATCAGTCTCTAAAGTTTGTAAGGTCTTTTGCAAGATCGGATGGGTATCAAGCCTCAGTCACAGTCCTTTATTCATAGTGAACAAGAAAACCCAATTAAACTGAGACAGTTAAGCCTAAGGTAACAATCATCTAACTCAGGGGTATCCAACTTGATTTCATTGAGGGCCGCATCAGGGTTGGGTTTGACCTCTGGGAGGCTGGGGTGGGCATGGCCAGCTTGACATCCTCAGGGGCACCTGTGGTGGCCTGAGTGTTCTGCCAGTGAAAATGGGCTCCTGAGCTCTGTTTTCGGCTGTGACAGCCTCCTGCAATTCCCTGCCCATGAAAACGGAGCTCAGGAGGGCCGCACACAACTCTGCCAAGCTCCGTTTTCACTGGCAGAGGCACCACAGGCTGGTCCTTTGCTGTTTCCATGGCGGCCCTATGGGCCAGATCTAAGCACCCCACGGATGCGGCCCATGGGCCTTGGGTTTGAAACCCTTGACCTAACCTAATCTGGTGCTTCATGGGTGTTGAATTTCAGCCCCTTCTATTCTGAGGCGCATTCAATAGTCAAACATAATCCTGGCTGGAGTTAATGGCGTTTGATATAGCACGTCTAGAAGCATCAATCAGATTGGAGAATGCTGCCATAACTCTTCGTTTGAAAGTAAGCCTCATAGATCTCATGAGAATGTATTCTGGGATAAGCAATGCTTTGTAAACCTTTTTTTTCCAAATGGTAACTGGATTTTCTTGGGTTTGTTTTCCTTTGAAAACATTTCACTTCTCATCCAAGCAGCTTCTTCAGTTATGAACTTGGATGAGAAGCAAAACGTTATGAACCGAAGAAGCTCCTTGGATGAGGGGCGAAACATTTTCAAGGAAAAAACCCAAGAAAGTCCAGTTACCTTTTGGAAAAAACATCTTTGGGACAACTATGACCTGGATGATTGATAATCTCCATAGACAAGGCCTTGCAAAGTAAATATAGTGCCTCATCTGCATGTTGCTTGCTACATGGAGCTAAGTAAGTGTGGATCTGATCAGTTCTTTGGAAAGAAGATCAGCAGAAATCCTAAATAAAGTTAGAGTAAAGGCATAATAATTAATATGTTCATAAGAACATGCAGTGAGTGCAGTGTTCAGGAATGAATAGTGATCAGGGGTGGGTTGCTACTGGCATTACTGCCGGTTCGGTGCGCAAAAAAGTTTGCGCAGTGGACACCTAAAATGGTCATTAGAAAAGGGGAAAAAATTACATTTCTGCAATGGAGATTGTTCTGCCCATGTGCAGAACCAAAATTCAAGATGGCGCCGCCGACAATAAAACCGGTTCAGGTCCTTGGGCGGCAAAGTTACTACCTACTCGGCCGGACTGGGCCAAACCGGTAGGAACCCACCTCCGATAGTGCTGGAAAGATTACAGAAGATGCTCGATTAAGTAGCATTAACACAATAATCTATTTATAATGTTACATAGGAGGTAAAGATAATCTTATGTCAGCCACTAGTAACCATCAACAGATCTTTTAGGAATCCAAAATCTTCCTCTGTTCATTAGGTAACCATATAATTGTTGGTATTAACAAGACAGTCAAATTATATTGCATATCACAAACTGTATATTTTGGTGACTTTTTGAATGATAGCGAATCAGTGCGTAATCATTACAGTTGAAATTTTGTCAATTAGATAAAAGGTACTAGGGGGTCCCCCCCCCCCCGTCTAATGAAAGAGAAGATTCTGCCCTATACATTTACACCAGGGGTGAAATGCTACCAGTTCGGACCAATTCGCCCGAACCGATAGTAAAAATGCTACTGGTTCGCCCAAACCGGTAGTAAAAAAAAATTAACCGTTTCGGGTGAACCAATTTTTCTGACTATCAGCTGTGAAACACGATTTATAGTAGCTAGAAAGCAGAATTTCCTGCTTTATAGCTAATGTAAATCGCGTGGCACAACAGATCCCCCACCCCCATTGCTGTTCGCTTACCTTTGCAGGCGCTCGGTAGCAGGCTCCGCCCACCCGCCCGGACGTCATCATGTCCGTTTTTGACACTCTTTGCATGTGCGTGCACTAACATTGCTACTGAATAGGTATCAAAGGTAAGTGAATTTCACCCCTGACTTACACATCTAGTAGAACAGAGAGATCTGGGCAACCAAGTCCTAATTAAGGAGTGAGAAAGAATAATAAAATTGAGTTGGTCAAGTTTTATTCAGGTTTGGTTTTTTAGTTCAAATGATCTAGTTTGGATTGTTTCAGAGTTTATTTCTTTGGGACGAGTCCAACCTCAGTAAACAATCTAGCACATTTAAATGTGTATGAAGACACAATTAGCTTTAGCACTGGGCAGATGGTGAATTACCCTTGGCCATAAGGAAGCTAACAATAGTGGCATTATTTTGGTATATAAATTGTATTAGCAATTCTCTCGATTAAAAATACGATGAGAAAATAGTTAAATTAAACCAAACTTATTGAAAACTTTTCAGTCAAGCAAGCCAAATTAAAGTTTTATTTCTATAAGCCATAAAGTTAGCAATCTGGGTTCTATCAGTATTTCTGATGAATAGATATGTAAAGATACCGTATTTTTCGGAGTATAAGATGCACCAGAGTATAAGACGCACCGAGGTTTTGAAAAGGCAAATTAAAAAAAAGTTTTTGCACTTCACAAACCTCCCCAAAATGGCCCGTTTTTCATGAAAACGGGCCCGTTTTCCCCCCCCCAAAAGGGCATGAGTAGCCTTTAGGAGGCTTGTAGAATTCTCCGGGGGGGAGCAAAAATGAGCAAAAAACGGCCCGTTTTTCACTCATTTCTGCCCTCCCCTGCGCCTAGAAGCAGTCTGAAAGCCTCCTAAAAGCTATGCACGGCCATTTTGGTGAAGGGGGCAGGGGTTCGGGAGGCAAAAAATGCTGTATTCAGTGAATAAGAGGCACCCAGATTTTCAGCCACTTTTTTGAGGGAAAAAGGTGCGTCTTATACTCTGAAAAATACGGTAGATATGAAGGGGGGAAAGAAAGACATGAATGTATGAAAATATATGATGAAAACTATTGGAGAACAACTGTCTCAGAGGGCTCAAGCGGAAAATTAGTCTAGAATCATAAATATAAGAAGGTTGACACCCCACTCCAATGCCTTTGAACCATATTAAGTGTTCCTCAGGCAAACGTTGCCAATCTGAGGAGATTCCTGTACAATAGGCATAGAACAATAAAGCAACAAATCCAGCATATCCAATGGGTAGGGGCTATTTTGAGGTTTTCAGCTAGGAAACCTGTTACCCAATTAGATATTTGTTGCAACTACAGGTTTTTTTTTCCACCTCCCCACCTACTCAGCTTCCGTTAATAGAGAGAACAGCTAAGGACTGTAGTCTAATGATCTGATGAACTCTCTCTCTGTGTGTGTTTTGATTATGTGCCTTCAAATTGGTGTCAAATTGGTGTCAATTTTTAGTACCCAGGCAATTTTCTCCAGGATAAATACTGTATGTACTTAAGCTACAGTAAATGAATTTATTTATAAATGCCACAACCTTTCTCATCATTATTAATTGCACTATCAAGTCATTTCAATAGTAAACACAATTATCCTCCTCCTCCTCCTCCTCCTCCTCCTCCTCCTCCTCCTCCTTCTTCCCCTCCTCTTCCTCCTCTTCTTCTTCTTCCTCCTTCTCTTCCTCTCCTCTCTTCCTCCTCCTCCTCCTCCTCTTCTTCCTCCTCCTCTTCCTCTCCTCCTCTTCCTCTTCTCTTCCTCCTCCTCCTCCTCTTCTTCCTCCTCTTCCTCTCCTCTTCTTCCTCTTCTCTTCCTCCTCTTCCTCTCCTCCTCTTCTTCTTCCTGCTCCTCCTCTTCCTCTTCTCCTCTTCCTCTTCTCTTCCTCCTCCTCTTCCTCTCCTCTTCCTCTTCCTCCTCTTCTTCTTCTTCTTCCTCCTCCTCTTCCTCTCCTCCTCTTCCTCTCCTCCTCCTCTTCTTCTTCTTCTGTTTTTTTCCTGGCAGAATAGCAATTCAGAATAGCAGCGTATTGCTTTTATAAGAGACTATTTAAAAAAATAAAAATAGAAGCCACGCTGCCAGTTTTGCTTTCTGCCACTCCACACTTATGTTCTTTTGACCAGGTGGCATAGCTCTGGATACAGGTCATCAATTTGCCAAAAATGATACAGAACTTTTTTTTCTTTTTGGAAAGGCTTGAACATTGATCAACATTAGAATAGGGGAGGGAGAAAAGGAATTGTGACTTCTCCCTCTTCAAGATGAGATCTTTTTGAGAGAGTGGGAGTCTCTTCCTGGATGCAGGAGGGCTGGGTTTTTTAATTTTTATTTTTAGGATTGGGAGGATTCAAACGGCGAAGTCATTCGGCTTGACCTCAGACACTTCTGAGGGTGTGGTGAGGCAAGGTAGAAAAAAAGAAAAGAAAAAAGCAGATGGCTTTTCAGACATATTACAAAAGAAACGTCCCAAGCTTCATTAGCTGAGTTAAAAAGTACCGTCTTGTCTGTAACTGTAATAGGGAAAAGGAACCGTGGGTGGTTCTTTGAAGAGAGATTTTTTTTTTGGAGGGGAACAGGAAATGGAGGAGGAGACGAGAATCTGGCAAGAAAAGACCAATGCAGGGCCAGGGACATAAACTATGGTTATGGCAACTTGCAAATCATTCCTTTGCTTGAGATTGCTTATTAATATATTAGGCCAGAGTGGATTTGCTGATGGGAGATTGTAGTTGGAACATAACCTACTGAAGACCGTTTTTATTTATTTAGTTAAGTTAAAAATTGGAGAAGATCCCTTGTGTGCTCCCTCCCTCCCTCCCCCCTCTCTCACACAAACAGACACATACACACACACACACACACACACACACACACACACACGTGCGCTAAGGCAAGCAAGTTTCTGGGATACATATATTGTCCAAGACTCATTTTGTGTAGCCTGTAGAGATTTCTGAGAACTTGAAAAAAGTCAGTGGTAAGCACCCTTCATACAAATGAGTAAGAAATAGGTGTTTTTAAGTGCTTCGCCATATCGAAGGGACACCGATGATGCCCACAGAAGGCTTTATCCAAGTTTGTTCTCTTATATGGTAACTTTTTTATATGGTAACTCCGCATAACGGAGCGAGCTCCCGTTACTTGTCCCAGCTTCTGCCAACCTAGCAGTTCGGAAGCATGCAAAAATGCAAGTAGAAAAATAGGAACCACCTTTGGTGGGAAGGTAACAGCGTTCCGTGCGCCTTCGACGTTTAGTCACGCTGGCCACACGACCCCGGAGACGTCTTCGTCTGGCTCTTTGGCTTTGAAATGGAGATGAGCACCACCCCCTAGAGCCGGGAACGACTAGCACATATGTGCGAGGGGAACCTTTACCTTTATGATAACTTTCTATATGCGAGAGTTATGCAATGTTCACTTCGCTGATTATGCCTTGATTTCATGCAAGTCTCTGTCTCAGACTCCGTATGAGTGAATTATGAAAGAGTTGGTTTTCATGCTACTTCCCCCGCCTTGTCTTTCACATTTTTCCTATTAAGATTCTTTGTAGTTGTTTCTCAAGAAACTTGGCACTCGGTTGTGTTTATTTGGCTGATTTTAGTTTGGCAAAGAGAAGCAGCCTCACAGTGCAACTGCTGGATCTCTGAATCCCCAAAAGCTTTTGTCGTCTTTGTTGTTTCTGCCAGGTGTATTTAAAAAATAATAATAATCCATGTCTGTATGCAGTTTTTCGTAACCTTTAAAATGTTTTCCTCCAGTACGTCTTGCAGACACTGGTTTTCTATACCCTTTTCTTTTTAGATGAGTGGCCTAGATCTGGTCGAAGGGCTAGGATGCCATTTTTCAGCACAGTTTTTTTTAAAAAAAGTTTTATTGTTTTAATTAAACAAAAACACACAAAAAAGAATCATCTTTTGTTACACCTTGTAGAAAGCGTGTTGATTGGTAACAAATACATTTCGTGCGTTTCTTCCACAATCATTACATATACTTCATTCAAATTGAATTGTACATTTTAAAATTTATGTATTTTACTATCACTGTACCACAGTTCTCGTTTGGTTACAGTTATTTAAATGTGCTTTTATCTAAAATGATTTGTATTTAAAGACACAACCACCTACTGGCATGCATTCGCAATCTCAATAAACCTCCAATGACTTTACACCTTTATAACATATTCTAAAACAAAGTCAGTTAGTAGGATATCTAAGCATTCCCTCCCGTTCCCCCCCCCCAAAAAACTCACAAATTAAAGCTTATGTCCAATTTGCTTTTACTGGTACAACACACCTGTATATCATTAAACATTATCCATTAACATTTCCTTGTATTTATTGTAGTTAACTAAAGATTATTTACTATTTATATCACCTCTCCTCTCATCAGGCCAACACAGTTTTTTTTTTAATTAAAAAGTTTTTTAAATTTTTAATTTAAAACAAATACAACATCTTTCTTTACATGCTATAGAAATTATATCAGTTGGTTACAAATAGACTTTCGTGCATCTCTTCCACAGTCAACAAGCATAATTCATGTTAACTCGAGCATTTTAACTCAAATATTCATACATATCACCATCATCATATATCCGTTTTCATTTGACGTGGATGTGAGGGCGATCTGGCTGCGACATCTGTCACCCCATTGATCGCCAGGGTTGATTCGGCTGATCTGGCTGGGTAGGCGGGTGTCCCCTTCCTCCCTCACCGCTCCATGTGTGTCCCTCCCGAAGCTGCGCGCTCGGTGGAAGAGGACGACCATCCCAGATAGAAGGAGTGTACCGATCTTCGGTCAAGGGTATACGATAGCTGCGCTCCCCTGCTAGAACCTCCAAACAAGCTCAAGGCCAACACAGTTTTGATATATGCTTACGGAGGGGCAGAATACAGAAGAGTTTAGCTTATTTTGTGGCCTCCCTTTGTTGCTTCACAATCATCTCCACACTTGCTGAGTTGACTTGGGTCCAAACCATCCTCAAATTTGAAGAAATGTTTACAGTGGAAAACAGAATCACGTTAACATACTTTGTGGATTTACTTAGATGCCCGTTTTACAAAATATCATCCCAAAGGCCTTGAATTCTATAACCTTTCCATCTTTGTTTGTTTGAGACAACAAAGGGACTTTGTTAGTATTTATGTGTGAGTGTGTGTGTGTTGACAATAATTGAATCAAGCAGGTATAGACTTTACTGTAGTGGGCCCATTTGAAATTTGGAAGCATGTTGTTGGTACAAGTAGTCCTTGACTTACAACCCCAACTGAGCTCCTGTTACTTGTCCCAGCTTCTGCCAACCTAGCAGTTCGAAAGCATATTTTAAAATGCAAGTAGAAAAATAGGAACCACCTTTGGTGGGAAGGTGGGAAGCCTTTCATGCAGCTTGGGCGTTTAGTCATGCCGGCCACACGACCACGGAGACATCTTCGGACAGTGCTGGCTCTTCGGCTTTGAAATGGAGATGAGCACCGCCCACCTAGAGTCGGGAACGACTAGCACATATGTGCAAAGGGAACCTTTTACCTTTACCTTAAATAGAAATAAAATGGAAAAAAAATCAAATTATATATTAGGTTGGGTTCAATGTGTGAGGGCGCTGGAAAGTTATTTTTGGTAGCCCCTGTACAAAACTGATTGGATTTCAGGAGTAGGTTTTAATTTATTAGATTTTGTTATGGATGAGCCTTCTGATGATTAGAACTGTCCTGAAAAGACAACCTGGGCCATAAAAACTAGCCAAATATATAGACAGTCCTGAGTTTGCCAAAATATATATGGGGATTTGAGGCTCTTTGATTCCCTTTGGCCTTTATTTTAATGTTTTAAATTATACTTTCATGTGGTGTTAGAAATATCAAATGTGTAGCAAGTCCTTTCAGGTGAAAATAACAGTTTAAAAACGCCGCTCTTATTTGTATACTTTTTTCCATCTTTCCTACAGTTTGGCATCCTATTCGACATAGGCTACTTCCCTAGGACAGCAAAAAAATTAAGTTGCACAACAGTAGTTTGAACCTTTCTGTGCACCTCCATGAAGTGATGTGGTTTTACCGTTAAATCAGCATCCTGTTGTGCAATACTCCTTTTTCCTTTTTCAGTCCATCACCATCAGACAGCAAATTGACTCGCATCAGTGTTCTGATTTAGGTTAATTGATTTAAAAGCATTAACTGACCTCCAACAGAGGGGGAACAAAAGTTATTTTTATAAACATTTTTGGAAAAAATATGAAGTTCAGCAGTAAAAGTGCTATTCCCTTTTTCCTCAGATACAGGAACATGGTTATTATCAAGCAGGCTACAAGTACAATTTGTACTTGTACAACTTTTGCAATATATAGATGTGGACAATTAATCATCACAGAGACATACCATACCTAAAACCAAGGTTGACTCAGCCTTCCATCCTTCTGAGGTGGATAAAATGAGGACCCAGATTGTTGGGGGCCATATGCTGACTCTGTAAACTGCTTAGAGAGGGCTGTAAAAGCACTGTGAAGCAATATATAAGTCTAAGTGCTATTGCTAAATGCTATAAGAGAACATAAAAACAGCAGAGAAATCGACAGCTCCCCCAAGATAAATTACATGATCTTAGAGGTCTTTATAAAGTTTTTACTTCTGGCAGAAATTAGAAGTTGCCTAGTGGGTATTGGTGTTGTTGTTAGTTGCTTCCAACCCATCGCGATCCCTTGGATACTACTAAGCTGTATCCATTATCATTTCATTATTGTTATTATAGTTAATTAATTGTTAGCAAATAAACATTTGATAACAATCTAAAACAATCTAAGAGTTACAAAATTCCTACTTATTAATCACCAAAATCAACTAATTTTTTATTATCAACTTTCATCGTCAACCTGTATCTTTCCAGTAACAAAATAATCTTATCTCTCTTGCCAATTGTGGTGTCAGTCTTCTTTTTATCTCCTTTATAAGATTTTTATAGACTTCTCTCCGCACTTTGTTGCTTAAAGGATATCTCAGGTAATCATGTTGCCCACCAGCTGCTACTAAAATTAGCTTGTCTTTGGTTATCAATCTTGCTTCTGATAAAATTTCTCTTCTTAAGTCCATCATCATTACTATTTTTTCTTCTTCTGTGTCCTGGAATCTGGAGTAGAGCTCCAATTCGTCGAATTCCCTTTTCCATATTCCCTTCTTTCCACTTTCACCCACATTTGCTCCATTAATAAATTCATCTATTGTCTTATCTTTATCTTCTATATCTTCATTCTCCCCTTTAATTTTGGGGGCTTCAACCCCATCATCTTTTGCTGTGAGGAAGACTAGTCTTTCCAACTTCTTCTCAATTCTCCCATATCCTTCCAATAGATTTTGAATTCTACCCAAGATATTTTGGAATTTTAAGGTTTCCTCATCTGAATATTGATCTATGTTTCCAAAACAGAAGAAAGAAAGAAAAAAAAACTAATAGTCACTGCCACTCTAGCCTTCCAGGCCTCTTTTATTTTTTATTTTAGATTGACTTGAACACAAATTCTTTTATGCTCTTCAAAGGAGAAGGGTTCTGTTCCCCCCCCCTTCTTTCCCCTGCCAAAATAGTTCTCAAAGGCACCTGTGAAAACAATTCCTGCCCTTGGCTCTTTATCAGTTTCTGTAAACAAGTTGCAAACCCTTCAGCTACAAAGTCAGTGAAGTCAAAGAAGGAAAGAAAATAGATACGTTGTTTCAAAAACCCCAGCCTCTGACCTCTGAGTCACAGTGTGCTACTTTTCACTTTCTAATATTTATCTCTGGCTTATAGGAAACAAAGTTCTTTAGATTTCTTTTAGTGAAAGTAGTAGGAAGAATTGTTAAAATAAGAAGGAAGGTTTTAATCCAGAAGTCAAAAAATAAAGCAACAAAAATCAGAAGAAAAAAAATCAATCCGTTCACTTTAAGAGGAGAAATGAGAAACGTTGCGAGTACTTCAATCCACAAAGAATAGTTACAAAGGAAAAAAGCTTTCCACAGCAATCCAATTAGGGTTAATTTTGCCACTCAGTTCTTTTGCTTAAGGATCTAATTTGAGTTTAAAGAAAAATTTCTTTGGGTAGTCTTTTGCAAAATAGAAAAAATACCTCACCAGATGGACTCACTTTCTCTTTTCACTTCCTTCCTTCTGGAGCATCCCAATTTCATCAGCCTGGGGGCTGCCTGTTTACCTCCAGCTTGAAGCACTTCCCTTGGGTTGATCAGGGACTTTGCGGTGTCCCTGAGACCAGCAAGGCTTCGTCTTCCTGATCACCATCTCTATGGGACAGTTTAGGTCTCAATGGACCATCCAGCGGCAAAAGTGTCAATGGCAGTCTCAGAGTAGCGAGATTGCACGTTGTGACATCGTGATGTGGCTCCTCCTTCCATGGAGTGGGTATTCTTAAGGAGGATATTTCCTAAGAGCTTCATACATTATTACCTAGGATTAAAATGATATTATGAGCCAAGCTATGGAGGTTTGATGTCACTTGAAAGCCTTTCTGTGTAAATGCAGAAAGAACAACCCTTTCTAAGAGAAGATCACAATGTACAACTAGTCCTTGACTTATAATCATTTGTTTAGTGACTAAAGTTTTAACAGCACTGAAAAAAGTGACTTATAACCATTTTTCACACTGATGGCAGTATCTCTATGGTCACATGATCAAAATTTGGACATTGGGCAACTGGCAGGTATTTATGACGGTTGCAGTGTCCCGGGGTTGTGTGATTCCCTTTTGCGACCTCCTGACAAGCAAAGTTAATGGGGAAGCCATATTCACTTAACAACCGTGTTACTAGCTTAACATCTGCAGGGATTCACTTAACAACTGTGGCAAGAAAGGGGTAAAACTCACTTAACCACTTTCTTGTTTAGCAACAGAAATTTGGGGCTCAATTGTGGCCTTAAGTCAAGAACTACTTTTATCTGTAGTTGCCTAGGAAAAGAGATTCATCACAACATAATACAGAAATGGAACTTACACAACATTTTCAGTTTCAGGTTCTTTGCATTCACTATGATTCTTACTGTAAGGGACACGGTAGCTCAGTGGCTGACCTTGTCGATCAAAAAGGTCAGTAGTTTGGCGGTTCGAATCCCTCGCGGCAAGTAAACATAGTGAGCTCCCGTTACTGGCCCCAGGTTCTGCCAACCTAGCAGTTCGAAAGCATCTTAAAATGTAGAAAAATAGGGACCACCTTTGGTGGGAAGGTAACAGCGTTTCGTGTGCCTTCAGCATTGAGTCATGTCGACTACATGACGTCTTCAGACAGCGCTGGCTCTTCGGCTTTGAAACAGCGATGAACACCGCCCCCTAGAGTTGGGAACGACTAGCACGTATGTGCGCGGGGAACCTTTACCTTTACCTATGATTCTTACTATAACATCAGATTCAACCAGTGCTATAATGAGTTTCTTGTACATGGTTCAGGAGGCAGAAAGTAGAACTTCCTCCTCTTGCTATAAAATGGTTTACATCTGGCTATTACCATTTACCAGTCAATAAATCATATATAACCTGACATGAGTTTCTCAGTACAAACCATCTGTTCGATTAAAATTCAAGGATATTGCAAAGATCTCTGCTGAATCAGAGCAAAAAAGAAAGACTGGTTCAGTATTTTGTTCCCCCAATGAATGAGTCAAGTCTTACAAGAAGTTTCCCAGCTGGAATATGAATGAAATGCTAACTTCTTAGTGATTTTCTCCAGAAACCTGTATTTAGACATATATTGCTTCCAAACCTTGGGATGGTAAAATTCCTCTGAGGCAACTGTTAAGAGTCTTATCTCTGATTTTGTCCATTCGCTTTAAAGCCATTCAAGCTGGCCACCAATTCATTTATTACAGCAAATTTCATTCTTTAACCATGTATTATGTTAAAAAGTAGTTTCATTTATACTGATTCTACCATCAATTATCTCCTTTTGATGGACCAAGATTCAATATTATGAAAAGAAGAAACTTTTGGCATGTCTCAACAATGTATCACATCATTCCTCTAGTACAGGGATGTCAAACTCAAGGACCGTGGGCCAGATCCGGCCCGCAATGTGGTTGGATCCGGCCCATGGCCCTCCTCATCTATCCAGTGTGAAGAGGAAAGATCAGGCCAGTGTAGCTTCAGCCCAGTCAAACCAATGCAAAGAGGAAAGATCAGACTAGCAGTTTGGGGAGTGGTGCCAAGATGGCCATGCCCACCCAGTTGGCCACACCTACCCAGTCAGCCATGCCCACCCTACCCCATGAGGCCAACCACAGCTCTGATGCGGCCCTCCATGAAATTGAGTTTGACATCCCTGCTCTGGTACAATCAGGCACAGGGTAAACATAAATGTAACATAAGTAATATGTTTGGTAAGTTCTATCAAAGAGATTTTATTACAACAAGAATAGCCATTTTTCATGGTAAAATATTGCCTGTCTTGAAAGGTCAAATGTAGGCTGCATTATTTTAGTGTTTGCTTTTCTTTATAGCAATATTATTCATGGAATATGAATGGAAGTTCTTGTATCTTTCTTCTTCCCATATATCGCCATCGCTCCATCAATTAAATTCTTTGTTTTAAGAAGCTCCATTTTTATCTTTTTTAATTAGTAAGTCAGTTTTAATCAATTTAATCCCCAAGATGATTAAATACGCTGTTGAAACCTACTGTATTAAATGCATATTATCAACCTTGTTAATGAAGAATTCTGTGACTATTATTTACTGAAGACAAATAAGCTGATCTGATTTATAAATAAGGGTGTCAGACCTGGAAGCCACCTTTTACATTTGGGCCTTCAGACCTGCCTTGTTTTCTACTGTGGGAAAATGGGAAAGGGATTATATAGAGTGTGGGTGATATATAGTCAAAATAACATTCTTTTCTCAGAAAGTCAAGGCCACCTTGCCTGGCAGCTGCGATGAGGTGACTGGGAGGCATCTCCAGTTTTGGATGGTGCCTGACTGGATCATGTGACAGACATGTGGGTGCTGGGGCAAGGATTTGGACTTTCTTTTGGGTGGGGAAAACCTGGAAACTTTCAGATTCAGGTTTTCCCAGATGTGCCATATGGCATCTCTAACAAAATGCCTGATTTTGAGGAAACTCGAGCCTCTTAGTCTTTTTTCGTTGGAGGTGTTACTTGGAACCCTGACATTGGGTACAAGACTATAAGGATTTTAGAAGTCATCCTAATTCGCTTTACGTCCAAATGAGCAAAAAGTCTAGACTTCTGTAGATGTCTAGGTAAAATGAAACACAGTTTCTTCAAATGTGTGGATGAAAATAAATATAGGTAGCATAGAGATGTATGCGTTCTGAAAAAGGAAAGAATTTATCATCAAAACAAATCAGCATTCCCCAATATCCAGTCAGAGTTGAAGACACTTCTTGGATAAGAAGCAAAACGACTTCAAAGAAAAATAAAGAAAGTCCAGTTGTCTTCTGAAAAAGCATCTGTGGGACAACCATGACCTGGATGACTGAGAATCTCTACAGATTTATCGGCAGCATATAAATAAATAAATTTTAATACAACCCTTCTTGTCAATCTGGGCAAATTTAGTGTTGGCTGTTAATTGATGAGATTCTTGTGTATAGGCATGAGCAATAAATCAGTTTAACTGGAGCTTAACATGTATGTGGTCTTGATTCTTCCTGGCGGAGATTTACTTATTAGATCTAGTTTTAACTTGAAAACTCAGCATGCTGAAGAATCTGCAGATGTTTCCAGATCCTGCATTGTAGGTCATATCCCATTACGTTGACTTGATTCCAAGTTCATTGCCTGTTACTGATGTATCACAAATTATTATCAGAATTTAGATTCAAAGAAGCCAAATGGCTTTGTTGAATGGGTGTTGAAAAATGAATAAGTCCTGAAAATGTTGGTAGTGAATCGTTGGTCTATGTCAGGGGTGTCAATTTCAATGCCCGTGGGCTGGATCCGGCCCGCAGGTTGCTTAGATCTGGCCCACGGGGCTGCCCTGGAAACACCGAAGGACCAGCCTGCGGTACCTCTGCCAGCAAAAATGGAGCTCAGGAGGACTGCACGCAGCCCACCCGAGCTCCGTTTTCGGCTGTGACGGCTTCCTGCAACCCTTTGCAAGCAAAAACAGAGCTCCGTTTTCACTAGCAGAGCATTTGAGCCAGCACAGTCACCCCTGACACAAGTGATGCCGAGCTGGCCATGCCTACCCTGACCACGCCCACCCTACCTCTCAAGGTCAAGCATAACCCTGATTCGGCCCTGAATGACATTTGAGTTGCCCTGGTCTACGTTTTGGATAAGAAACTCTTCTTGTTTATTTTAATTTACACTGTCTCTCTTGAATGAATACATAAAGGGAATCTTGATCTGCTATTTGAATTGCTAATTAGATATTTCTGTTTTCCAAATACAGCTGATCCAACTGCTTTGGGCTTTCTCATATCTCCGTGGTCTCTTCTGCTGCTTCCATCCGGCAGCGTATCATTTACTGATAAAAATGTTTCTAATCAAGATCTGCAAGCCTTCACGGAACCAGGAGTTCTCCCTAATCAGTCACTGTCATCGGTTTCTGATTTTGAAAAGGTACAGCTTTCCCACTCATGATTCATTTCTTTAGACTGCACTTAGAAAAATGAGAAAACACTGATAATATTTGTTAGTTACACCAGGGGTTTTCAAACTGCTCTCAAGCCATGGAACTTGATAACCTTTGATCAAGAAGTAATGCTCTAGTAATAGAAAATTGACTGAGTGTGTCTTAACTTTTTTGCCATTAGTCAAAAACAGCAAAAACATGGAACACCAGCAAGTTCTCACACAAAATCTAGTTGGAAAATCCTGCCTCTTATATTACCATATTTTTTGGAGTATAAGATGCACCTTTTTCCCTCAAAAAAGAGGCTGAAAATCTGGGTGCATCTTATATACTAAATACAGCATTTTTTGCCTCCCGAAGCCCTGCTCCCTTCACCAAAATGGCCGTGTATAGCCTTTATGGGGCTTTCAAAGTGCTCCTGGGTGCTGGGGAGGGCAGAAATTAGCGAAAAATGGGCCATTTTTGCTCAATTTTGGCCCCCCAGGAGTACTCTATAAGCCTCCTAAAGGCTATGCATGCCCTTTTTTTTTAACAAAAAAATGTGCCGTTTTGGGGAGGTCTGCAGAGTGCAAAAACTTTTTTTAAAATTTGCCTCTTCAAAATCTTGGTGCATCTTATACTTTGGTGCATCTTATACTCTGAAAAATATGGTACTTTTTCTTCTTCTGTGACTGTTAAGATCTGTTTTATATAGGAGTAGCCATCGTGCACAAGAGTGAAGTTGAAAACCCTCTTGCATGCTAAGCACGGAGAAGAAATCTGTTTAGTTAATTTTTAGATTGTGAGTCTGTGGCCATCTACTATCTCATTTTGAATAAATGCATACATTTAAACAATTGTTATTCAAAATATACCGTCCTTCAAATGTTGCGATATGGTTTTCCAACATTAAAAAGTGTATTTTAAGAAAATGTCTATAAAATGAACTCATTTATGAAAGCAATGCAGTTTGCCTAACTGTATATATTAGGCAAAATGTTTACCTAATAGCTTATGCAAATTTTCCTAAAATGGGGAACATTTTACATGTATTTCTTTGGATAAATATGCATCAAAATCCATACAGAATTTAGAACAGATTTTAAAGGGGCTTTAAAATCTTTTCAAGTTCAACCAAATTTGTGAGAATTACAAAAATAAAAAGCTGAGAAATTTAAGGGCATATACCCTAAATAAAAAAATAAAAAAAGGAAAGAAATGGAAAGTATAAAGTGCCCAAAACTACCTTAGTAATATAAAGAGACATTTGCAGGGATTCACTTAACAACAGTGGCAAGAAAGGTCAGAAAATGGGACAAAGTGCATTTAACAAATGTCTCACTTATCAGCAGAAATTTTGGACTCCGTTGTGGTCACAAATCGAGGACTACCTATAAATTATTTATTTACGATACGTACTTATATTGTTTTGAGATTTGGGGATCGGCAAACAAATACATTTAATTAATTAACTAATCATGAAAATGTGTAAACTTGTGTGACAGTATTTGTGAGGCCAACTTGGCCTTTGTAACAAGCAATCCTCATCATAATTTTTATAAGCTTAGGTCATAGCTAGGATGTGGGACATGTATGCTGCAGATTAAGTTCTGTATTTTTAGTGTGGCTGTTCCACCAGCAACTTAGGCATATTATGATAGCCAAGCCATAATTTGGTCATTACATGCCAACTAAATCTTTAACTGGGCAAATTACATGTACATTTCCATTCCTGGTCTTTTATTTATTTCCATATTTTTCCACTGAAGTAGAAGTTTCAGAAAAAACTATAGAGTGTTTTTTTTTCTAACACTTTCCCAACACTTTTCAAATTAAGATAAAATTCATTATTCTAAGACAGAAAATTTTGGTTTAGCAAAATTAATACTTTACCTCCAAGCGAACTGTATTTTGCATTTAGGTTTTTTTCCAGTGAAAAAATAGATTTCAGCAGAAAAAATGCACTTATATGTGTATATGTGTGTACCAGAGGTGGTATTCAGTAGGTTCTGACCAGTTCTGGAAAACCGGTAGCAGAAATTTTGAGTAGTTCCGTGAACTGGTAAATACCACCTCTGACTGGCCCTGCCCCCATCTACTCTCTGCCTCCTGAGTCCCAGCTGATTAGGAGGGAATGGGGATTTTGCAGTAACCTTCCCCTGGAGTGGGGAGGGAATGGAGATTTTACAGTATCCTTCCCCTGGAATGGGAAGGGAATGGGGATTTTGTAGTATCCTTCTCCAGCCACGCCCACCCAGCCACGCCTACCACGCTACACCAACCAAGCCATACGACACCCGCCAAACCACACCCACAGAACTGGTAATAAAAAATTTGAATCCCACCACTGATGTGTACCTTATACCAGTGTTTTTCAACCACTGTGCCGCGGCACACTAGTGTGCCGTGACATAGTGTAAGGTGTGCCGTGGGAAAATTACTTTATATATAGTCAATATAGGCACAGAGTTAAATTTTTTTAACATTTTCTAATGGTGGTGTGCCTCGTGATTTTTTTCATGAAAAAAGTGTGCCTTTGCACAAAAAAGGTTGAAAAACACTGCTTTATACATAGACGTGTGTTTGTGTGTGTGTGTGTGTGTGTGTTTTCAATCATTTATCAAATAATCTTCTCAGTAGCTTTACTTTCAGCTTTTTTCTTGAAATCTGAGCATGTTCCACAAAAATGCTAGCCACCAAAACCAATTCCCATTTATAATCACCTCCAGAAACACAATGACAGGGTTGCATGAGTCTTTTGGTTCGATTCCATCTCCAAACCAAAGAAGTTGTGTACTTGAATATTTTTTCTGGCATTGAATGCTAGAAGACAGACAAAAGAATGCGTTTTTGGTCACTCTCTAAATTAGAACAGAAAGATAATAGGTTTTAAAATCAGTAACTTTCTTGCTCCGGGAAAGAGAAAGATTTTATTTTTTTTAAGTGAAGACATTTATGTAAGAAAAATGTTGCAGCAGCTGTTTCACATGATTCAATACTCATGTAGTTAGAAGCCTTGGTGCCTTTTCAGAAACACTCCATTTTTTTTGCCTACTTCAATCCTGTCATAAATGAATTGCTTCTTAGAATGTTTGCTACACCATGAATTCCACTGGTATCATTTTGGCTGTGTTGTGTTGCAGGTCCACATTTATTCTCTTGGAATGACCCTTTATTGGGGAGCTGACTATGATGTTCCAGAAAGCCAGGTAAGTAATGGACAAATAAGATAAGTAGTCCATGATACAGAAACTGAGGACCCAATATTGTCTAAGTTAACACACTCCCCCACCCCCCCTGCTTTGATGCAAAGCAACACGTCAGGTTTAATAGCCGTAACTGTGAGAGGGATCTTGGAGTCTTAGTGGACAACCAATTAAATATGAGCTAACAATGTGTGGTGGCAGCCAAAAAAGCCAATGCAACACTAAATTGCATTAATAGAGGGATACAATCAAAATCAAGTGAGGTAGTAATACCACTATATAAAGCTTTAGTAAGACCACACCTAGAATAGTGCATCCAGTTTTGGTCACCACACTATAAAAAAAGATGTTGAGACTCTAGAAAGAGTGCAGAGAAGAGCAACCAAAATAATTTGGGGACTGGAGGCTAAAACATACGAAGAACGGTTGCAGGAACTGGGCATAACAGTGGTAGGTTGCAGGAGGTATGCCCCGGTAAGGGCATACTGATGCCTGCGGGGAGCACCAGGCCTACGGGG
The DNA here is from genome assembly GCF_009769535.1 of Thamnophis elegans. NCBI lineage: Eukaryota > Metazoa > Chordata > Lepidosauria > Squamata > Natricidae > Thamnophis > Thamnophis elegans. The sequence continues at coordinate 13,269,210 of NC_045549.1, forward strand.
AGCACCCACCCTCCTTACCTTATTTGAGCGTACGGCGCCTGCGCAATGCTCCACCAAGCAGCTGGAGTGTCGCGGAGCCGTCGCAGGAAGTAAGGACGCATGCGTGTGCTGCGCATGTGTGCGCGCATGCTGCGCACATTCATGTAGTGGACGCCAGGTCCCTTTGCACCCTACCGGTTGCACTGGGATCTGGAACCCACCACTGGGGCATGGCTAGTCTAGTGAAGAGAAGGACCAGGAGAGACATGATAGCAGTGTTCCAATATTTGAGGGGCTGTCCCAGAGGAGGGGGTCAAGCTATTTTCCAAAGCAAGGCCTTTCCTTAAGGCTGGACAAGGAATAATGGATGGATAGTGGTCAAGGAGAGATTCAACCTAGAAATCAGGAGAAATTTTCTGACAATGAGAGCAATCAACCCATGGAACAGAAGTTGCCTTTGGAACTTGTGGGAGCTTCATCACTGGAGGCTTTCAGGATGAGACCGGACTGCCATCTGTCAGAAATGGTGCAGAGTCTCCTGTTTGGGTGGGGGGTGGGACTAGATGACCTACAAGGTACCTTCCAACTCTGTTAATCTGTTAGAAGATTAATGAACAAAAGGAGAAGATGAAGAACAATGATTAGCATTTCTCCCGATCTTTGAACTCTTGAATAGAAATGGGAAGAACTGGTTCCAAATCTGGAAGTGGTTAAGGAAAGAAGGATGGGCCTATTCAAGAATAAAAGGAAAGGATTTCTTTAAAAAATTATACGGCTTCCAAGGAAGAAATAGATTGGAAAAATAGCTGTCTAGATAAGGAATACTTTCAAATGTGACAGTGAAATGTTGTATCTAAATTTTAAATACTGTACATGCATAAAAATATTACAAGCTCATAAAAATATCAGTTAAGGATACAAAGGGTTTGAATGAGAAGATAAATGTATATACTGTATGTATTGCATTTTTCCAACAGAAAATACAAAGATCAGCTACTAATTTCAGAAAAATATATTAAGTTGTTCCGATGAGTATGGGAGTTGTCCTTTAATTGTAAACTCAATTTCCTACAGACATCTAGGCTGTTTGCATCCTTCCTTCTGGTCCTCTTTTTATAATGTTTCTGTATTATGGCATAGTATATCTTAAGAAAAGCTCAAATTCACATACGTTTGTAGATTACTTGGTTGATCCAATTGTCAAGTGATAACTTCCATGGACAAATAGTTCAGCTAGAAAATATTTTGATTTCCTAATAGATCAGTTACTGATAGAATTTGTGAATTCTTTACAGGATATGTTCAAAAAGTCTGTTGGGGATATTTTTAGTTAGTTTCTTAGAAATAGCAAAAACAGGTGGTTAAAAGGGCTCTTCCCACCAATTCTATAGTTCTCCTGATTTCACAATTGTTGTAAAATGGACCCTTGCTTGATTAGGACTAAGGAGAAGACTCTGACATAGCCATTCAGCTAAGATTTTAGTTTTATGGATTTTTACCTTGCTATGTTTTATTGGTTGCTGATCTTTATGAATTGCCGAGACCCACTGAGATGAACCTCAGATTGGTTTCTTAAAATAAATTATCACCATAAGCAGACCAGTGGTGGGATTCAGCCAGTTCGCACCTATTCGGGAGAACCGGTTCTTAACTTTCTAGAAGGTTCAGAGAACCGGTTGTTGGAAGAAATCTTCTTTGGTTTTTCCCCGCTTTACAGGGCTAATCCTGTAAGGAAGGCAGGAAGGAAACATTCTGGTGGTGTTTCTATCCTAATCTTTATTGCCCTGCTTACAGAAACTGCCTCTCCGGTTAACCCTTGTTACATCGTAACAGCTAAGGCAAAGTGTCCATCGACCTGAGTAATGTTGAATTGGTCACAGCCACACAGTCACATGACCACTAAGCTCCGCCTACCCACCTGATCATTAGGACAGAGAACCAGTTGGTAAATTATTTGAATCCCATCAATGAAATAGACCCTTCATGTCACCTATTTTTATCTAAGCACTTTTCAGCAGAGACAACTTACACTTTCAGTTGACACTTGACTAAAGGCAAAATACCTTGTGAGAACCAGTGTTGAAGTATTATTCAAGTAAAGTTTTACTGAAGAATTTGGAACTGGGATTTTGCTTAATGGTAAACTATGTACCGTGTTTTTCGGAGTACAAGAAGCACCTTTTTCCCTCAGAAAAGAGGATGAAAATCTGGGTGCGTCTTATCCACGGAATATAGCATTTTTGGCCTCCTGAAACTCTGCCCCCTTCACCAAAATGGCCGTGCATTGCCTTTAGGAGGCTTCCAGAGTGCTTCTGGGGGCTGGGGAGAGCAGAAATGAGTGAAAAGGGGGGCGTTTTTTGCTTGTTTTTGCCCCCCCAACCCTCAGGAGCACTCTATAAGCCTCCCAAAGGCTATGTGTGACTTTTTTTTTGACAAAACACGGGCCCGTTTTTGTGAAGAACGGGCCGCTTTTTCCTTGTTTTTGGTCCCCCAGCCCCAGGAGCACTCTATAAGCCTCCTAAGGGCTATGCATGCCCTTTTTTTTGACAAAAAACGCTGACATTTTTGGAGGTCTATAGAGTGCAAAAACTTTTTTTTTTTAATTTGCCTCTTTCTTCAAAATCTTGGTGCGTCTTATACTCCTGTGCACCTTATATTCTGAAAAATATGGTACTTTGCACATGGAAATTGCCAAATTCAGTTTCTGGTATCTCAGATTAAAAGAATTAAGTAACAGAAAATAGGAAAGATTTCAGTGTAAAAATTCTGAGAATTTCTGCCAGTCAACAGGTCAAGAATGGGCAACTTTGTGACTGTTACAATATTTTGAAATGCAACTTTACTGGTTAAATGTACTGATGTTTAGTTCTATAAGTAGATTTTATATATTAAATATGTTTAGTGCTTATGGGTCTCTTCACCTGAGCTACAAAAATCTGACACAAATAACAGCAAAAGCAGTTTTCTGAATTTCTATACTGCTATCTAACAGTCTGATGTATTTTTGCAGCCAAGCTATACTAGCGCTACTCTATCCTTATTTAATAGAATATAAATGACTAGCTTTGGGATTTTAATTTTTTTAACAAAAACCTTGGTAATATATTATACATAAATAGCGCTACTTCAGTGATCATTGCAACACTGACTGATTGATTATGTAAATCACTGTGGAATTATGACCTTAAATTACAAAAAAAAAGACTTGGTTAAAAATTATAAACAACTTAGAAGCTAGTTGAACAATGAATCCATTGCCTAGGGCAGGCATGTCCAAAGTCTGGCCCGGGGGCCAATTGCGGCCCGTTTTCAAATTTCGAACGGCCCGCCACAGCCTCTTCTCCCCACCGGAGTTATATGTTTAGTCTTTTATAAAATAGTTCATTCGCATTTAATGTTAATCGTTCAAAGAATGTGAGGCTGAATGGTCGGCTCCACACATTTTCATGTTACCAAATCTGGCCCTCCTTGCAAAAAGTTTGGACACTGACCCTGGCCTAGGGTCAGTGGTGTGATCCTGCCAGTTTAACAACCGGTTCGGTGACCGCGTGTTTCACTGCACGTGCATGCAGAATTTTACCAAAACTTACCTTCCACGTTACTTCTGGGGTAGTAATACAGCTGAGGCGTGGCAATCTGCTCTGCCGCGCTAATCATCTGAGAGGATACAGGTGAGTAAAGCGCAAGCGTGGGTGGGCCAATCTGTTCGTCGAAGCGAACCGGTTCGCTCTCTCAGCTGATCGTCAGAACTGGTCCAAACTGGCTGAATCCCATCAGAGTGCTCCTGGGGGTTGGGGAGAGCAGAAATGAGCAAAAGGAGGGCCATTTTTTGCTTGTTTTTGTCCCCCCACCCCCAGCCTCCAGGAGCACTCTATAAGCTTCCTAAAGGCTATGCATGCCTTTTTTTTTTTGACAAAAAAAATGAATGTGTTCAGTGAAACTCTTTTTAAATACAACTTTCAGTTCCATTGAGAATGGAGAGAGGTTTCCAAACTCTCGTAAACTAATTTGGTTGAGTGTTGTCTTCCTCAGTCTGATGACTTCCAGATATATTGGTCTAGATGAGGGAAGTTGAAAACAATATATATCAGCACACAGTTTTGGGAAGGTTTCGATGAAATGTATGAAAGAGAGAAAGACAATCAGACAAGAGGAGACTAACTGGATTTTTTTTAATCACACATGTATTTCAGCCAATCAAACTTGGAGATCATCTGAACAGCATTCTCCTTGGTATGTGTGAAGATGTTGTTTATGCTCGAGTGTCTGTGCGGACCGTTCTCGATGCCTGCAGTGCTCACATACGGAACAGCAACTGTGCGCCTTCTTTCTCATATGTAAAACAGTTAGTCAAACTGGTTCTGGGGAGTTTGCCTGGGGTAAGTGTTTACATTTCCTTCTGTATCCTGGATGGAGTTATTGAAAAGTTTGCCTTTCATTCTAAGGATGCTTGACAAAGGGACTTAAATTAGTAAGCCATTAAATTATTGTACAGACAGTGAAAATACTGCCACTTAACTTTGCAACCCTTTTCAAGAGCCAAGGCAAATAATTCCAACTAATAGGAGCTAGTCCTGTCAACATTCTGATCAAGTCCCCCCTTTATTTATGTTAAGGAATCTGTCACATCCCGTTAGTAGCTCTCACCACTTTAATTTCTCTCAGCTGCCTCTTGAATCTTGCCGCTATTATCTTTTTCCTTTTCCTTCTAATTATACGTTCTGCAAAGATGTGAGACTCTGGGAAAGAACTTGGCAGAAGCTGCGATTAGAGCCCCACCTTTCAGATAAGGATTGTTCTTACAAGTTTTGGCTATGAGTCACTGCTGTTCTGGACAACTGGTTTCTCACACCTTCACAAATCATTCTTCCCTGGAAGTTCACCTGCTCATTTTGGTTAACTGAATGTGTGGTTGAAGGAATGTCCCCAAGAATAACATTTTTCTATTAAGTTGTTTGTAGGAGAACGACAGGCAGAGCTTGGGGGTGGCGTTAAGAGAGGAATCAGCCTAGAGCCGTGATGGTGAACCTATGGCACACGTGCTGGAAGTGGCACACAGAGCCATCTCTCCAGGCACGCGAGCCATTGCTCTTCCGGGTTCCAGCGCACTGGCCAGCCGGTGTTCACTCATGCGGGAGTGCCAGAAACTGGAAGAGCAACTGCCTGATACACATGCACGCCCTGGGAAGATGATCTGGCTGGTGCGCATGTGCGTGCCGGAAACCAGAAGATCATCTTCCCAGCACGTGCATGCTCAACGGACAGCTGCTCTTCTGGTTTCTGGCACACACGTGCGCATGCGTGTTCCCGTTTCGGCACTCAGTGCCAAAAAGTTTCACCAACACTGGCCTAGAGTCATTATATTTCCACAAGTGGTCTAAATCCAGTCTCCCTTGAATTCAGATTACAGATTAATAGAGTTGGAAGAGACCTAGTAGGTCATCTAGTCCAAACCCCCGCCTAAACAGACCTTACACCATTTCTGACATTCCATTAACTCCTATCTAGCGCCAATTTAATACTGACATTAGTTGATGAGATTCTTGTGTATAGGCACTGGAAATAAGTCAGTTTAATCAGAGTTTATTGTATGGTCCTGATTCTTTTCGCCTGACATTAATAAAGCAAATCACACTTGTATCTTCCCCTTCTTGATTTAATTTGTTATATTAGACTTATGGCAGTATGCAATATAAAAACACAATAAAAAGACACATAATGTATTTACATAAATTTGTTCTGACCTAGGCTTCCTGAGACAGTAAAAAGCACATGCTTAGTCCCAAAAAAACCCTCTTTTTATTTCAATGGCTGTAAATTATATTCATTTACAGCCCGTAATGAGTCACAAATACCGTAGTTTGTAAAAAGTTGAATAGAAGTCTGCTAAAGTTTTTAGGAATAAGGCTGCTAAGCACCCATCTTTATCTCCCTTGAAATGTTGCTAGAGACCTAACTGGCAATTAGCTTTGCAAGGCCACATGGAGCACAGAGTCAAAACGGAGCTTCATAATTTAAACCGACCAGAACAAACAAAGTTGCTTCCTGCAAAAGCTCATGTGCCTTTGCTCCTCCTTTATGTCTTATGGGAGGGGCCAATCATCCCCAAGTCTTACTCCCAAGTTGCCCCTTGCCTTCTGGCAGCTCTGCGCATGCACACACTGGGAACAGGCTCGTACTATTCTTCTGCCTCGCTGATGTCAGACTCCGGAGGCTCCAGAGGCAGCAAATAACTACCAGATGGCCTTGGTCCCCTCTCTGCAGAACCCTTGTCAGAGCCTTCCCCAGACTCCAGGACTGGCCCATGTTCCTCCCCAACCTCCTTACTGTCCGACTCTGTTGCCAGCTCCGCAGGCCGCCAGCAGACCCCAACAAAATTAAGCAAAAACCACAACATAATGTCTAATACTAATAAAATAGCTAACATAATCCCATTCCAGATGGTGCACAATCTCCCCATGACCATCCAGAAGAACGTAGTTTTTTACTATATTCTGGAGGGCCCATCCCAAGGACATCAAACTAGCTTCTACAGCAGGGGTTTCAAACTCAAGGCCCACGGGGTGTTTAGATCAGGACCACCCTGGAAACAGCGAAGGACCGGCCCACAGTGCCTCTGCCAGTGAAAACAGAGCTCCGGAGGGCCGCATGTGGCCCTCCAGAGCTCCATGTTCACAAGCAGAGGGTTGCAGGAGGCCATTGCTGCCAAAAACGGAGCTTGGGAGCCCATTTTCGCTAGCAGAGCACTCAGGCCACTACAGGCGTCCCCAAAACAAGTGACATTGAGCTGGCCACGTTCATTCTGGCCAGGTCCACCTGCCCCCCCCCCCCCCCGGCGAGCCCCCCCCCCCCCCGGCGAGGTCAAACACAACCCTGATGCAGCCCTCAATGAAATCGAGTTTGACACTCTTGTTCTGGAGGGTGACTGTTGCAGATTTTAGATGGAAAAGTGGCACCTTATGTAGCACAAATAGCTTTTACTGGGAGCATCTTTTCAGATAGCTAGGCTTTGATAGAAGAAGGCAGTCCTTTAGGTGCTAGTGCTTAATAAGTCAAAAGCAGCACTTTGAGTTATACCCAGAAACACTTTCCAGAATGTCTGTTGACATAACTAATTGATTCTCACAAGCCTGTTAATTGCTGCATAACACTTTCTCTAGATTTATATCTGCAAAAGTCACTGAAGATAAGTATCATGTCTTTCAGTTGAGCTGGAAACATGTATCTAATATGATCAGATAACTATATACATTACTTTCTGTTTGTTTAATTAGAAAATTAAATTAATTTTAATTTAATGTCTAATTTAATGTAATTTAGAAACTTACACCTTCCAAACTGTAGTCATAGCTCTGTCTTTGTAACAGGAATGTTGCATTCCTTGTTACATGGTACACAGAAGTGTGTCACACTGAAACTTGACAAAAGTTGGTGTCCTTCCAGTTTGCAGTTACCCTTCTGTTTGTTTCCTCAGTAGCAGATCGTATTTTTTGTTGCTCGATAATTCATTTTAATTTAGACTCTTATTTTAATTTATTTTTGTATTCTATTTTAAACTCAATTCAGAGTAGAAAGGCAGGGAGTGATTAAATAAATGAACAATAAACAAAAGGTATTAGCACCAAAGGGTATTCTTTGTCAGTTTGTTCACTTTTTTAGATTTTTATATTTCTTCCAAAGACTCAGGACAGCTTTCTTGGTGGTCTCCATTTTATCCACAGTCCTTCAGTCAGAACTGAAGAAGCTTCTAGAATAAGTAGCAAAATGTCTTCAAGGAAAAACAGAGCCCAGTTGCCTTTTGAAAAAGCACATTTGGGATGTAATTTAGGAAGGAGTGCAATAGGAAGGCAGACTGTGGCTAAATTCACTTATGCTAAACTACAAACCAGCTCACTATGGTTAAAGTAAACCATAGGTCAGGAAAAATCCTGCTGTTACGCAAGCCATGATTCCATGGTTACTGCAGTGCACAAATCATATATCTGTGGATAACGAAGGATGGTTTTATTAGGCTACCTGAGTTTTAACCGTTTTAAGTTTCTACTTTCAGTGGATGGAAGAGGGTTTGTCTATTGCAGGGGTGTCAAACTCAAGGTTCGTGAGTTGGATCCGGCCCATGGGGTGTTTAGATCTGGCTCGCGGGGCCGCCCTTGAAACAACAAAGGACTGGTTGTGCTAGTGAAAACAGCAGTGCCTCTGCCAGTGAAAATGGAGTGCGGCGCTCCCGAGCTCCGATTTCGGCTGCAATAGCCTCCTGCAGCCCTCTGCCAGCAAAAACAGAGTTTTGGCCGAGCTCTGTTTTCACTGGCAGAGCACTCAGGCCACCACAGGCGCCCCCAACACAAGTGACATTGAGCTGGCCATGCCCACCTTGGTCACACATCCCTCCCCAAGGTCAAACACGACCCTGATGCGGCCTTCAATGAAATCGAGTTTGACATCCCTGGTTTATTGAGTTTATGTTAGTCTCCTTTTTCAGCTGTTAATGTTCTTCCTTTTTTGTTGCAATAGATAGACCAGCTTTCTTGCGTAGGGGAGAAAAAGCTTCACACAGACAGGAGCCAGGCCATTCGAGAGAGGCTGAGAGGAAAACGACTTCCCACAGGTAAAGGTTTATTTACAAAAGAAGGAAACATTAATGGAGTGGAAATATGGCTGTTATTTAATCTTCCACCTCCCAGATTAATCCCATTAAAATAGCAGAGCTCCTCCTTACGATATAACCAGCATCCTAATAAATGGCCTGATGATACGGTAACAATCTGAGCATACAGGAGGTAGGGGCCATGAGTTGGGAAGAACTGGCTATAAAGCATGTTTATTGTTTTTCAGGGAGATAACTTGGGAAAAAAATAGATGAGATATTTTTCTGATATATATTTTGTTAAGATAAAAAGGCCTCTGGGAAAAATGAGATAACCTTTTTCACAGTTAAAAAGGCAAAGGATTCCCCTGCCAGTCCACCCATGTCTAATTCTAGGGGGGCAATTAATTAATAGGAAGAAATAATGAACATAGAAAGTAGGTAGAAAATTCTAGGGCTTTTTCAATTCTACTCTATTGCAATATGGGATGTTGTTGCTATTCCATTCTTACTCATTTGGAGCCACTTGAGATGGGTGGTATAGAAATGCTTTGGTGTAGCTTCATGGAGATCCATTATTATTTTTTGCCTAAAACAGCTGTTGTGTTCATTTTTAATGTGGCAAAACCAATTTATTAAGAATATAGCTTTTGCTTTTTTCTTGAATTTTTAGTGGTGTTTTCCTTTACAGGCTAACTTAAGATCCACACTGTCATATAGCTTCTAGTACCCAAATCCTTAATAGCCTTTTGATAATGTTTTATTTTTATCTTCAGATGTCCCAACCTCAAAATATTGAGAATATTTTTTTAACCCTATGACTTATCCTGAATTTTGTAGTAATATGAATCCTCACCCTAATGCTACATAAAAAGCAAATCAAACAAATTGCTTACTTACACATACCACCTTTTCCTTCATATGTTATATATTAATTTGGATCTATCTATCTATCATCCATTCATCCCTCCATTTATTTATCTAATTTATCTAGAATATTAATATAATAAGCTTTTAAGATAAATTAAAATGGCATATCCTACATCAGTATTTCTCAAACTTGCAATTCTTAAGAAATGTGGAGTTCAACTTCCAATATTCCCCAGCCAGCATATTTTTTTCTGAAGAAAATTAAAATATAATCAATACAAACAATTTCATGAGCTGAAAGTGAAATGCGCTGAAACATTAGCAGAGAAAAACTTGATAACGTCCATTAACTTCATTGTGATAGTCAAATTAATATGAGAATTTTTCTATCATTGGTTGTTGCTAACATGTACTGTAATTTATTAAGTGTTAGATAACAGCCTCCCTGTTGATGGGTTTCCCGGATGACACTTTGTCAATAAAGCTATATTTATCTCTTGGGCAAAATTGCATTTTGTCCTTCTAATGTATCCTTTGACTCTTTCCTATTTGGGGCAGTATGAACATTAGCAGTTTCTATTTCTCTGAAACACTGCTTGTTATGAAGAAGCCATCAGAATGAGATTAGGAATGCCAGGTATAATGTGGTACTGCTTGACTAAATTCAAATGTTGTGAGCTGGTCCATTTAAGTACTTTGTGGAGAACTTTGATACTTTAATGTTGACATGTGAAAAGATCAAGAAGCAAAACAAAGAAAGTTGAGTTGGCCCACAGGTTGTTGTCAGGAAGGAAGGAAGGACGGACGGACGGACGGAAGGAAGGAGCATTTTTGTAAAAAAAAACCTGTGTTCTTCATGATAAAAACATAATTAAAAATGTCATAGTTAAAGAGAATATTATTTTAGATGCTACAGTTGAACAGAAGTAATGTAATTTCTTTTGTTTATTTTCATTGTTTTGATATTCAGCTGGTTAGAACTTAAACTAATTAAAAAAATCTGCTACCTTTAAGAGGAGTGTATATCCAATCCAATTCTAGAATACATAAACAATTAGGAAGGGTCCAACTATAGCCATATCCAAGAGAGATTCTTCTCATTCTCATTACAGGAAGAATGACTGATGTAGCACCTGATTACCCGGCCCCATTTTCTCGGCAAATCCTGCTTAACAAAGGACTTAGTAAGTCATTTGAGTTCTTGTCAACCAGCAACTCACGTGGTGAAAAGGAATTTTCTCAAAATATTGCCTCTGATTACAATTCTGGCCATGAAGACAGTACAGATAGTTGCTGTCCTTACCGATTCAGAGTGTCCAACCTGGAGAAGAAAGCCAACGGTGATCCCAAACGCAAAGTATGGGCTTCTTCCTCTGATTTGTTGTGCGCAACTCACCAAGTCACAGAGAGGGACTATGTTGCAGATTCTCACAAGCACCATCATCAAGGCGGAACCATTTCAGGGCGGACTTCAGGAGCTCCCATAAACAAAGAAGGCAGATATTCTGATGGGAGCATAGCCCTTGATATATTTGGCCCTCAAAAGCTTGACCAAGTGCTTCATGTATCAGAGACGTCAACATCGGCAGCCTTATTATGTGCCTTTGACAGGATCAAAGAGAAGCAGAAGAAATTACAGTTGCTGAGAGAAGCCATGAACGTAGAAGGTCAGTAGATGTTTCTGCATATTATGTTTGACATGTGACATCCTTCACTGTCAAAATAATAAATATTTGTGTGAGAGAAACATTTCCTATTTTGCAAATTTGGTACTGATGTCTATTTCTTAGCCAAGAGAGGCAATGTTGTCTAAAGACACTACCATGACCATGTGGCCAGCATGATCTTCCCACCAAAGTTTATGATGCTCACACCAAAGTGGTACCTATTTACCTATTCATATTTGCATGCTTTTGAACTACCATATTTTTCAGAGTATAAGATGCACACATTTCCCTCAGAAAAGAGGCTGAAAATCTGGGTGCATCTTATATACTGAATACAACATTTTTGGCCTCCCGAAACTCCTCCCCATTCACCAAAATGGCCATGCATAGCCTTTAGGAGGCTTTCAGAGTGCTCCTGGGGGTTGGGGAAGGCAGAAATGAGTGACTTAAGTTTTGGTAGGTTCTTTTGGAGTTGTTTATTTTGAGATTGTCCATTCTGTCTATTTCTCTGTGCCCATCATTCTCTTGTGTCTTGCTGTTTATGGAGACTTCATAATCAGTTCACAATCTAGTTTGGGATAGTTATGTTAGTGTGCTAAGCTTAAGAATTGCTCTGTGGGTTTATATGCACACACAAACACACACACGCACACACACCCCAGAGGTGGTATTCAGCAGGTTCTGACCAGTTCTGGAGAACCGGTAGCAGAAATTTTGAGTAGTTTGGAGAACCGGTAAATATCACCTCTGGCTGGCCCTGCCCCCATCTATTCTCTGCCTCCGGAGTCTCAGCTGATCGGGAGGGAATGGGGATTTTGCAGGAACCTTCCCCTGCAGTGGGGAGGGAATGGAGATTTTAGAGTATCCTTCCCCTGCCATGCCCACCAAGCCACGCCCACAGAATCGGTAGTAAAAAAAATTGAATCCCACCACTGACACATAGATCCCATTCATGCAGTGATAGGACTGTATTTCCTAGATCGACTTACTTGTTCTGTAAAGACATCCGCACTAGCTTTATGTAATAATTATATAATTGGTAACAATTACATTCTGGAAATATGCTTGATCAAGGGTGTGAAAATGTGTAAGTTACACACTTACAAACCTCTTTTAGAGCTTTCATACAATTGTTAAGGAGCACTGCTTGGGAATATGGTGGAGAAAGAATAAAGGTAAAAGTAAAGATTTCCCGTGTTCAGCTATGTCTGACTCCGAGAGGCTCATTTTGGTTTCTTAGCTTGAGGGAGCTAGCATTGTCTGAAAATGCTTCCATAGTCATGTGGCCAACACGGAATGCTGTTATTTTCCCACCGAAGTGGTACCTATTTATCTACTCTCATTTGCATACTTTCGACTGCTAGGTTGATTGAATGATATAAGAATCTGGATACGAGTCAAATTAGCCACTTAGCAAACCAAAAAGCAACCCGTTAAAGCCAGAAATAAAAATGTAATCATTATCCTGTTTTATAATACTTCTGTTCTATACAGTTTTCATTTGCGATTGGCTCTCTAAGGTAGATAGCTACCTCAGAATCTAAAATCAGCCCAGAGAGATTCAGAATTATGAGTTTAAGTTAATCATGTTTTCACTGATTAACAACCTCAATGCCTTCAATGACTTCCCCCCATAATTCTATGCTTATCTGCAACCACATGCCTGTCAGGTTGACCATCCCATGTTCTGATAAATGAATACATAAATAACGTGGTCTTGTTTCCATTGTCTACCCTTGTTCAGGGGTCATAGATAGAGCTTGATGTTCCCAGAGTTAAGCCAATCTCGTAACATCACCATCTTCTTTGTATCGCGAGAATAATTTGGGACACTTGTATGTTAGATCCAGGATTTAGCTAAACAGGATGCTGAAGTTGTTATTACTGTGCTAATTACCTCTTCCCAATCTTTCATGCGAGCTTCACAATGCCCAATTACATCTGTAATTGCTGTCTTTCTATATGAAAATAATGCATGGTTAAACTTATAATATTATAATAATCACTACTCTGCAACTGGGAATTTAAAAAAAACAAATATTACTATTTCAGCTAGGCTTCCCTCATCTTCACCAATAATTTAAATGCTTTAATTCTGTTCTATTTTAGAAGAGAAATTCTTGCTTTCACAACATGTTTGTGGTTGTTTTGTTTTTTTGGTTTTTTTTTTGCATGAGCAAATTTGACACTATATATTGCTTACCAAGCCACATTTTTCTCATTAAATCCAGTGGTTATTAGATCTGATTTAATGTGGTTTGGGCAGCTGTAAAACTTTAGACTTGGAATGTAGTATCTGGCTTACTGAACAAGCTAGCAAGATTGGAGGTTGTTGCTTCATTTGTTTGGGAAGGATTTGGTTTGAGAGAAAAGAAGCAGAGGTGGTATTCAGCAGGTTCCGACCGCTTCTGGAGAACCGGTAGCGGAAATTTTGAATAGTTCAGAGAACGGGTAAATACCACTTCTGACTGGCTCCACCCCCATCTATTCCCTGCCTTCCAAGTCCCAGCTGATCTGGAGGGAATGGAGATTTTACAGTATCCTTCCCCTGGAATGGGGAGAGAATGGAGATTTTACAGTATCCTTCCCCTGGAATGGGGAGAGAATGGAGATTTTACAGTATCCTTCCCCTGAAGTGGAGAGGGAATGGAGATTTTACAGTATCCTTCCCCTGGAATGGGGAGAGAATGGAGATTTTACAGTATCCTTCCCCTGCCATGCCCACCAACCCATGCCAGGTCCACCAAGCCACGCCCACAGAACCGATAGTAAAACATTGTGAATCCCATCACTGAAATGACATTGTTTTCTTGGTCAACCTCTCATAGTTCCATGTCTCAGAAATTTTATATGATTTTGGCTTCATTATAATACGACATTTATCATTAGAATGGATTTTTATAATATTTTAATTAACTTTATAACATTTAAAAATAACATCATTACTATGCTTTTATGAACACATTTTTCTTCTTCCACTATGTAAAAAAAAACCAAATGATTTAAAGCTTCATTAAACTACTAGCTCTATTTATCTTCACTAGGAAATATATCCAAATTACAGCCAAAAGGAACCATTCTTCACATTTGTTAAACCTGGATTGTAAACTGGGGATCCAGATGGATTTGAAATGAGATTTTGCAATTAATTACAAGAATCCCTCACATAGGAAAATGCTTTTGTTTTGAATTCTTAAAAGTAACGTAACAAGATAAGATTTTACAAATTGGACATTGAAGAGAAGTAGAAGTAAACTAAAGGCCATAATTAAACAACACTTAAATTTGGACATATTGAAGGATATTTTTGAATAAAGGACCCAGAAGTTTATTTTAAAGGGCTTACCTCTCTAGATAGCCTGTGTTTAAAAGATGTTATAGAATAGGGATGAGTATTACCTGACAAGATTGAAATTGAATTTAAAAATGACTGGCTAGAAGAGTGACATACAAAACAAACTGAATAAAGTCTTAATAATTAATAAACATATGACAAAACAAGAGAGTGATAATTTTCTGGATAATTTCTGGATAAACCCTGGATAATTTTCATATTCAGACTTTGTATATGATTTACAACAGAGGTTTGTTAAAACTTTGAGAAATTTTGTGTGAAGAGACAACAGAAAAATTGAAAAAAATTCTAGGGCATTATTTGAAGGGAGTAAAAATCAAAAGTGTTAGAAGTAAAAAGAAGGAATATAAAGTTGGTTTATTTGAAATATATAATTTGTTACCTCTGGTAACCAGAGGTGGGTTCCTACCAGTTTGCACCTATTCGGTAGAACCGGTTCATCAAATCCACCGAACCGGTTAGAAGAGGTTCCACCAGTAGACCCGGAAAGCAGGCGACACCTACAGAAGAGGTTCCAAAAAATTTTGAAACCCGCCACTGCTGGTAACCCTTAATGTACTTTTGCTGATACCAGGATTGAAATGATAAGGTTTTTAGAGTTTGTTTATAGATAAGAGATGGAATATGGAAAGAATAAATAATTTGCTGTATTTTAAGAGAAATTTATAACTCACTAAAATTGTTTCTACTTGTTTCAATGAAGGCAAAAAATAATTTATTATTTTTCTTCAGTGTGTTTTTTCTATTTTTTGCACATCCTACATTTTTCTTTTTCTTCCTTTTCAGTTTATATTTATTTTTAATTGTTTCAATTGTAATTAAACGATAAAATTACTGTAAATAGAAAGCAAGGGAAGGGATAAATGTTTTTGCAAAGGGTCTTCCCATTACTTAGTTATTTCTATGTGCCTCTGAACCAGTGGTGGGATTCAAAAAATATTACTACTGGTTTTGTGGCTGTGGCTTGGTGGCGGTCGCCGTGGCCTGGTGGGCGTGGCAAGGGGAGGATTCTGTAAAATCTCCATTCCCGCCCCATTGCAGGGGAAGGTTACTGCAAAATCCCCATTTCCTCCTGATCAGCTGGGACTCGGGAGGCAGCGAACAGATGGGGCGGAGCCAGTCAGAGGTGGTATTTACCGCTTCTTTGAACTACTCAAAATTTCCACTATTGGTTCTCCAGAACTGATCAGAATCTGCTGAATACCACCTCTGCTCTGAACCTAGAATTCTAATTCTAATCAGGTTTGAGAATGCGCTGTCACTTCCTAAGGCTTCTGACAATTGATTAACTTAAATAGGTAGGAAACCTATCTCAGAAATTATTCTTTTACAGAAAAAAATAATATCAAAACTTCCACCAAAGACGTGACATGATTTGCATTTACAATGCAAATGTTAGCGACACCAATTTGGGCCAAGTTCCTTCTTAGTTTCCTTTTTGTTTAACTGGGTAGCCTTTTCATCCAAAACATATCTAGTGAAATGCAAGCATCGTTTGTGAAAAAGTCACTGGGAAATATTTTCATTTTGAATAGAATATTATAACCCATGGAGTCCAGAAACAGTTTTCAGCACCACTAATAATGGGGTGTACAATGCAACCCTCTACCTACCAGGAAAAAAAAAATTATGCATTCGTATTGTGGAGGAAATCAGTGACTGCATTAAACTCTGGATAAGCTTTGTTCTCTTCTGTTTCTTTCAGAGCACGTACGGAAATATAAATCTTACCATAGTGATGTATGCAGCACTGACAGTGAGGGTCCATCATTCATTTCTTCCGAGACAGATTTTAGACAAGGTAAGAATTATGTGGTAATTGGCCTTCAGTTAGTGGACTCTATCTGTACTAGAAATGATGCTCCATTTTCATTGGTGATACTGACAACATTTTTTTTCCCATCTCTAAAAGTGGTTTTCCACGGTTGCTGCTTAAGAATGGATGCATATAGATAGTACTCAGGCAGAAAAAAGAAAATTAAAATAGTTATTTCGTCTTTCTCAAGCCATGCTTAATATTTTTGGGAGCTTGAGGTTAGCAGTAGATTGAATGATAACGCAAACGTGAGGCTTCATTGTTATTATTTTATTTTTATACTGCCATTTCTTCTGCACAAGGTCAGAGCAATTTATAAGAATGCCGTACAAGTAGGGCCAAATTAAATCGCCAGTAGATAAAATCAACAGTAGTACAAAGAAATGCAACTGTGTAATTGAAAAAAATATGTCAGCAGGAAATCTAAAATATAATCTGGTCCTTAAATTGACTGGTATCCTATAAATGTCCGAGATGAAAGTGAATTTGCTAGGCAATTTTCCCCTCATGTTCTGGCATTGAAAAGGCTTTTCCAGGTGATCTTACCTGCATCTACTAGAGGAGGATGTTTTATGTCCTAAAGCTGTAGCATTATATAGAGCAGGGGTATCAAACTCGTGACATGTTGTCATCACGTGACATCTCATCACTTTTTTCTCCTTCGCTAAATCAGGGATGGGTGTGGCCAGTGCATAACGCATCCAGCCCACGGGCCGCAAAGGTGTTTTTTTTTTTTAAGTTTTATTTGCAGTTTTCACACTGTACATATTTTGTGGACAGTGTATTGACTGGGTCAATTTTTAAAAAAATAACATTAACAATAATGATAACAAATATGTGTGATCCTAATCTTCCAACTTCAACAATGCTATTCTCCTTTTAGAATCCTTTATCATTTTCCCATTGATTCATTTAGACGTAAATAACATTTCTATACGTCTTGTATTTGTTGTCCCCTACTAAATGCTATTACGGTATTTAATATTTTAAGAATTGCTCATTATTCCATCATAACTTCAATGTTCCAAATGTGTAGGATTAGTAATAACGCCGTATTAACAATATTTAATCAATCTCGGACTGTATCTCAAAATCTCCCCAATTTCCAGTCCTTAATATTTTAAATTCACAATATATTTTAACACATATTAATGTTAATAATACAATTAAATTACCTAATCCTAAATTTCCATCTACTAGTCTTAATTTATTTTTTATAAACACACACACACACACACACACACACACACACAAACACACACCAATCTGGGTGTGTCTTACATACTAAATACAGCATATTTTGTCTCCCGAAACCCTGCCCCCTTCACCAAAATGGCCATGCATAGCTTTTAGAAGGCTTTTAGAGAGCTCCTGGGGCTGGGGAGGGCAGAAATAAGCGAAAAACAGCCCATTTTTTGCTTGTTTTTGGCCCCAGCCCAGGAGCAGTTTACAAGCCTCCTAAAGCCTATTCATGCCCTTTTTTTTTTTTTTGAAAAAAACAAATAAACAGGCTCGTTTTCACAAAAAACGGATAATTTTGGGGAGGTTTGCAGAGTGCAAAAACTTTTTTTTTAATTTGCCTCTTCAAACCCTTGTTGCATCTTATACTCCAGTGCGTCTTATACTCCAAAAAATGCAGTGTATATGTGTGTGTGCACGTGAGACGTCTCTGTGGTTATGTGGCTGGCGTAACTAAATGCCAAAGATGCATGAAACACTGTTACCTTCCCACCAAAATGATCCCTATTTTTCTACTTGTATTTTTACGTGCTTTCGAACTGCTAGGTTGGCAGAAGCTTGGACAAGTAACAGGAGCTCACTCCGTTAAGGGGCGCTAGGGATTCGAACCGCTGAACTGCCGACCTTCTGATCGACAAGCTTAGCATCTTAGCCACTGAGCCACCGCAACCCTCCATTTTGAATAGATAGATATAATTTCAAATGAAACATTGGGTGCACATTCTATAGTATGGATCCTCACAATATTTGTTGAAAATGAATATGATTCAGGAAGTTAGCCTTTTGAAGCATGACCATTTCACTATCTTTCCCTTTAATTAAAAGAAACTGAATAAAATAAAAATTATGAAAACACAAAAGTTACTGGTGTCCCCCAAAAAGGTATCTATGGGTATTTTGATGGGCATGAGTGCCACGTTCCCATTCTCTGCTGGGTACTATTATTGAACAAAATTCTTGTAAATCTGCTGCAGACATCTGTAAGATGTAACAAAAGATATAACTTTATTTCCTTACTACACTTTGCCTAGAATTTTTTTTTTGCTTCTTGAGATAAACAGTGGCCCATCTAGAAGTGCAGTTAGCCCATATTTCAATGTTTCTTGGTTAATAAAGTTTACATTTCTGTGGAAAAAGATGCAATATTTTTAGGAGTCATGGTGGCACAGTGGTTAGAGTGCAGCAGTACTGCAGGCTACTTCTGCTGATCAGCAGCTGCCAGAAATTTGGCAGATTGAATCTCACCAGGCTCAAGGTTGACTCAGCCTTCCATCCTTCCGAGGTGGGTAAAATGAGGACCCAAATTGTTGGGGACAATAGGCTGACTCCGCAAACCCCTTAGAGAGGGCTGGAAAGCACTGTGAAGCGGTATATAAGTCTAAGTGCTATTGCTATTGCTAATATTTCTAAGAAACATTGGTCACCAGAAGTTTTTTTTAAAATCTAGCCATTGTGGACATAAATATGTGTGTGGTTTCTTCAAAAGTAACTTTTTTTCATCAGTGAATATTTTATGTGCCAATAAAATATCCACATCCAGCCTTAAATCATGAATTTTCTTGTTTCTTCTTTAAGTGCCAGCGAGGAGGTATGAAGCTCTCAAAGATGAATCCACTAGCTCTTCCTTAAGAATGGATGATACCTCTTCATCAGGTCAAAAACCAGGACAAAGATCAAGGTAAAAAAGAAAAGAAAAGAAAAGCGTTAACATGCTAACAGTTTGTCTCCTGGTCTACTGGTATGGTTCATAATTGAATGCCTTTATATAAATAACAAGGGATGCAGTGGCTCAGTGGATAAGACTCTGAGCTTGTTGATCAGAAATGTTCAGCAGTTCAGTGGTTCGTATCCCTAGGGCCGCGTAACAGAGTGAGCTCCCGTTACTTGTCCCAGCTTCTGCCAACCTAGCAGTTCGAAAGCATGTAAAAATGCAAATAGGAAAGTAGGAACCACATTTGGTGGGAAGGTAACAGTGTTCCGTGTGCCTTCAGCATTTAGTCATGCCAGCCACGGAGATGTCTTCGGATAGCGCTGGCTCTTCGGCTTTAAAACGGAGATGAGCACTGCCCCGTAGAGTCGGGAACGAGTAGCACATAGGTGTGAGGGGAACTTTTACCTATATAAGTAACAAACTCTTCGAAAAAAGGTACTTAGATATTTATCTTAAAGAAAGATGATTCCCCTCTCAAAAGAAGGTGGATGTTGCAACAGTCGTAAGTGTGAAAAATTGCCATAAGTCACTATTTTTAGTGCTGTTGTAACTTTGAACGGTAACTAAAATAATGTTTATAATTTGAGGACTATCTGTATGTTGCTGGAAGCTGCTGGAAGAAAGATTGAATATACATATAACAAAGAAATATACTCAACTGATATATTCTATAACTGAGATGGCTAATCTTTTTCGGGGGGTCAAGATTGAAAGATTGAATATACATATAACAAAGAAATATACTCAACTGATATATTCTATAACTGAGATGGCTAATCTTTTTCGGGGGGTCATGTGCAGGTGGGGTCATGCGTGGGTGTGCCCACAAACATAATTCTATGCACGTGACCCCCCATGCACGCGCAACCCCCATGCATGCACGTGTGACCCCTGCGCATGCACACACGACCTCCCGCGCATGCATGCACAACACCCACTTTTTGCATGTAATGGACCAATTTTTCACACTCCCCAGGCTCCAGAGGCCTTCTAGGAGCCTGGGGGGGGGGCAAAAATGGCCTCCCCACCCCCCCAGAGGCCGTCAGGAGGCTTCGTTGAAGCCTTCGGAGGGTGAAAAACGGCCCTATGGGCACTCCAGTAGTCTGTTCCCAAAATTCTGGGGTGCCCATAGAGCTGTTTTTCTCCCTCAGGAGGGACAAAAACGGCAGAAAATGAAGGCCGAAGTCAGCTGGTCAGTGCGTGCATGCCTTGCGTGCCCTATCAAATGGCTCCACGTGCCACCTGTGGCACGCGTGCCATAGGTTCGCCATCACAGGTCTATAATTTACAGTACTAGACTGGTTTGTGGCCTGCCACAGAAATTATATGAATTTCTTTCAGAACTCCAGGCAGAAGATTCTACCACTTCACAGACAAATGTGTTATATTTCCCAACTTTTTCACAGCTTATAAACGTGTCTCGCTATCTCCCCTGCGTTGGCTTTGCTCAGACTTGAAGTTGCTCCTCGTTCTGCCAGTCTGAGGTAGAGACTAAGGCAGAAATATTTGTGACTCATTTCCTAAGAAATGTGTGGGAGAGCATGGATTTGTCTGCTACAGAATAAAGAACATTTATTCAGCCCACTTCCCTTCCTCTCAACCCTTGCAATGAATGAGCAGAAATAAAATACATGCCTGGAATGTGTAGCAATGGATCACCTGTCCCAAATATTAGAGGGAAAGCTAGAACGATCTACGATAATTGCTCTGTCACAGCTTATTCACTCAGCTCGTTGTGAGCTTCTCTTCAAGTCTGCGGTGTGCTGTCAGGCTTCTGCTGTCAGGACTGTCTTTGCATTTGAACCTTGTGTCGGCAGCTTTGGGTTCTGAGCCAAGTCAAAATAAAAGTAAGATCCTAATTATGAATGCACACTCAGTGTTCCGTGCAGTGTTGTTCCTAAATGTTTTTGAGCACCCGGTGCAATTTACATCCGTTGCTTAGGCCGCTTCGGGAATGAGGCTTTGTTTTTAGACCTTCTGCAAACAACACCATTACCAAATTACTGTTCTGACCGAGGCTTCCAAAGAGCATGAAACAAACTCCTTGTCCCGACAAAAAATGCTTTTATTAATTTACTGTGAATTCTGTTCATTCACATCCAACAAAGTCTTTCAAAGGAGGATTTACAGTCACAGACCTTATCTGGCTTGGAGAGCTTACAGGCAGATATCTGCAGAACTTGGCAAGGAGTCTCGGAGAGTCACGAACCAATTAAGCGAACTAATTGTCTCCTGCAAACTCCCCTCCCCTTTTGCTCCTCTTCTATTTCCTCTGGGAGGGGCCATTCATCATCTGGCCTTACTCCCAAGTCGACCCCTGTTCTTTAGTTGTTCCCTTTGCCTAGCAGCTCTGCGAATGCGCACACTGGGAACAGGCTCCAGCTAGTCGTCTGCCTCACTGATGTCTGACTCTGAAGGCAGCTGATAACTGGTATACGGCTCTGGCCCCCTCTCTGCCTCCGACGCAGAGCCCTCATGAGAGCCTTTCCCAGACTCCAGGACTGGCCCATGTTCCTCCCAAACCTCTTCACTCTCTGACTCTGCTGCCAGCTTTTCTGGCCGCTGGCGGGCCATAAAAGAAGAGAAGTTATATGCTAGTTGTTGTCTTGAGGTGTTTTTTTTTTTTGCTCCCTCAGTGGGCAGCAGAATAGTTTCTGTTCTCTTTTTTGGTTCTTCTCAGTCCTAGCGAGGGGTATTGAAGAAGCTCAGAGAATGTGGCGAAGGTGCTACCAAGTGAGAAGTCAACCTCAACAATTATGTGGATGTGACATAGACATCTTTATTGAAAGAATGTTAGATATTTGTTCTGACCCCCCTCGTTCCACACCAAAGCACTCCAAGCCAAAGATACTTTCCGGAATTTATTAATAAACAGACAGGTCCTTGGCAGCAAACCGGCACAGATAAGCCTTGGTAGCAATCCAGCCTGCCAAGCTCACAATACTGTTCTCCAACATTAGTTAATGCGTTGACTCCTGCAAAAGGGGTGTGTGCACAAGCATTCCTTTAATAGTCTGGAGAGGAGCCTAATTACCACCAGCTGAGTGCAATTACCTCCTGTAACTGTGCAATTGTTCCTTACGCCTATTAGCTCTCTGGTGCCGGGCATCTAGGAACAACTTCCTTGGCTCCTCCCCACTGCTGATGTCCGGATCACACTCCCTTGTCTCCTCCCCACTGGTCCAAGTCTCAGGCACTCCTGGTGGCCTCTCTGCGCCTTACTCGGAGTCGGAACCCTGTCCAGGATCCTCCAAAGCCGACTCGTAGGGCCCCTCGCTGTCGGAGTCTGGTGGCAGCTCCAACAGCTCCTGCTGGGCCACAACAGATATTCATCCAGTGTTCCAATATCTCAGGGGTTGCCACAAAGAAGAGGGAGTCCAAAGCAGCTGAAGGCAGGGCAAGAAGCAATGGGTGGAAACTAACCAAGGAGAGAAGCAACCTAGAACTAAAGAGAATTTTCCTGACAGTTATAACAATGAACCAGTGGAACTGTTTGCCTCCAGAGGTTGTGAATGCTCCAACACCGGACGTTTTTAAGAAGAGATTGGACAACCATTTGTATAAAATGGTATAGGGCTTCCTCCCTGAGCAGGGGGTTGGACTAGAAGACCTCCAAGGTTCCTTCCAACTCTGTTATTCTATTCCATTCCATTCCATTTTCCCTAATTTTGTTCATATGATCCTGTTGCAATAGTAGTAAGTGTGAGGTCCGGTTGTAGGTCTCTTTTTCAGTGCTGTTGTAACTTCAAAAGGTCGGTAAACAAACAGTTGTAACTCTTTAACTACCTGAACCAACTTTACAAGTTTTCAGTAAAATAAGCAAAATCTCCTTTCAAATATCATACTCAAGATTAAAGCCAGATCAAGCAGCACTAAAAGTTCCTTTCCAGTTAATGCAATACGTTTTTGAACTCTTTTTAAAGAGAATTGTCCTTGATTGGTGCAAGCCAAATAAAACAGAAAGAATGTAGAGATGTCATTAATTTATTTCTTTTTCCTCAATAGATTTTAGACTGTGTTTGTTAAAAATCCATACCGTGTACGGGTTCTGGGAAGTAGGGGGGGGGGTTGGGGGGGGGGGTGGAGGGAGGGAGGGTTATACATTAGGCTAGACAAGAATTTGGTGGTAAACTAGAACTATTTTGACACACAAAAAATTGTACTTCGATGTCTTACTGATTGAAGAATGATGAAATGCTTGTTTTAAAAGAAATAAAACTTTTGAACCGGAAAAAAAACCAAAACAGAAAGAATCAAACTGAGACAGAGATGGGTGTGTGTGTGTGGGAGGGGGGGAACCCTTGTCTGTTTTCCAAGCTTGTGATTGCTTTTAGAGAAAAAACTGTGTGGTGGGGTGGAAGGTTGCGTTGTGTTAAAAAACAGGAGTATTATCAGTGTGGTAAATTTCAGGTTGTTGAAATCTCGGTGCCAACATAAATAGCTTTAAGCAAAGGAGACTGCAGGGATGTATCCCCCCCCCCCCTAACATGCTGCACCTTCTTGTATTATAAATCTCTCCACCCTTTATCCACCCACAGGAAACTGACATATTGGCCGCAACCTTCATTCCAGTTCTTAATCATTTCTTTGCCATTCAGCTTCAAGACGACTGCAGCAGATGGCTTATGCTCCTTCTGCCACACTTTGAAACAGAAGGTTATTTCTTTCTTGCTCCGGTTGGCGATATTCTGAGATAAGATCAGCTAATCAGAAATGCTAATGTTCTAGTCTTAGTCACCATATAATATTCACCATGCCCCCTTGGCCTCAACTGGTTTAATAAGCCCACGAAGGCTGCTGTGCAAAAACAACTTTACAAGCCATATTGAAAGAAAAAAAAAACAAGTAATAGGGGAGTGGGGGAAAAATGAAACCAAACAAATTAGTTTGGAATTGTGTGGAATATATCCCCCAGCTGTTATCCATTTGCAAATTCATTTTTTTTTTAAAAGACACTAGAGCAATATATTTTATTTTTAAATTTAGCTTATTGAGGCGTGCCTTCAGCATTGCATGCAATTCATACAAATATGTATTATAATATTTGTTCATTTCAAGCACAAAACTTCTCAGGCCATTTGGGAAATGGAAAGATTAGTTATACATGTATACATAAAATATTAGATGTAATCCCTTGGCTCGCTATAGGTTTTTTTTAGGGCAGTTTTCTGGAAGACAAGGAGGAAGAGGAGGAGGAGGAGGAGGAGGAGGAGGAGGAGGAGGAGGAGGAGGAGGAGGAGGACTAGGTTAAATTAGAAGGCAGATAAAAATGTACAGATCTAATTGTATGATGTAAAGGCTTTCTTACAGTTCATTTTTCATGATAAATTGAGCCTCTTTTCTTAAAAGGTATCTTTGTTCACCTTTGTACTATTCAGATATATTATCGGATATAGTTAATGAAGTCCAAAACGTGGTGGATATTTTAAAATATTTATTTATTTAACTTGCATGACTGATTTGGGCAATCCATGTGGATATATTCACATAATATGTTAATATTAAGTATGTCCCACCAGCTGTCAGCAGATTCGGACAGTGGGGAGGGGCCAATCCTGGAGGCTGGGGAAGGCTCTGACGAGGGCTCCGTGTCAGAGGCAGAGAGGGGGCCAGAGCCTTATGCCAGCTATCAGCTGCCTTCAGAGCCAGACATCAGTGAGGTAGACAAACAGCTGGAGCCTGTTCCCAGTGTGCGCATGTGCAGAGTTGCCAGACAAAGGGAACAGCTAAAGAACACACTTTGACTTGGGAGTAAGGCCACAGGTGGACGATGAATGCCCCCTCCCAGAGGAAATAAAAGAGGAGCAAAAGGGGAGTGGAGTTTGCAGGAGACAATTAGTTTGCTCAATTTGGTTCGTGACTCTCCGAGATTCTGCCAAGTTTTGCAAATATCTGCCTGGCAGCTTTCCAAGCCAGATAAGGTCTGTGACTGTAAATCCTCCCTTGAAAGACTTTGCTGAATGTGAATGAGCAGAATTCACAGTAAATTAATAAAAGCGGTTTTTGTCAGGAGTTGTAAGGAGTTTGTTTCATGCTCTTGGGAAGCCTCGGTCAGAACAATCATTCTAAAATGCAAAGTCTCAACAGGCAAGGGTCTGCTCTGCCTTAATGTCATGGGCTGTGAGAATAACTTGGGAGACAGGAGGAAGATCTGCAGCTGAGGCAGTGGTGGGATAAGAGAATCTGAACCCACAGAAAACATTGCCATGGAGAAGAGCCTCAGAATGAATCCTCCCAAGATCTCCAGATAGCAGAGACAACGGTGGGAAAAAGTGCTTTCAAAGTTGCACAATAAAGGTAGTGTTAATACTCACGGCCTTTTTGTCTCTGGACTACTCAAAGGGATTTTATTTATTTATTTGGCGTGTGACATCTACAGAGGTCATGCAATCACTGATATACAAATTTAGTTTAAACAAGGCGTCAGCAAATGTGTATATGTAAGATTTGCAGACAATACAATGTAAGAGATAAAAATATTCAATCAAGAATCAAAGAATCCATTCAATCAATTCTATGGCTCCATTTTACGGTGATTTTTATTATGGTAATATAATAAAATCACCGTAATATGGAGCCGTAGAATTGCAATGGGATGGGTGTTGTTATTCGATATCTAAGAAAGCTAACCATCTAATTGCTTCCGGTGTGGCTGCGATGACAAAGATCTCAAAGGCCTGAGCCCCCCACAGTGACAGAGTGAGCGAATGGTCCTCTTTTTACAGTTTTAATACAGAATAAGTTAAGTAATATGTTTGAAGGATTCCACTGGTTTCATTTCTTTTCCCACTGTCTATCTTTTCTTGCAACCATCAGTTGTTTTCCTTAATGCATACTGTGTGGGGAACAGACACAGTACTTAGAACAGTCCATTTAGTGACTGAAGTTACAGTGGCACTTTAAAAAAGGGATTTATGACCATTTTTCACACTTACAACCCATTGCAGCATCCTCGTGGTTATGTGGTCAAAATTAAAACGTTTGCCAACTGGCATGCATTTGCGATGGTTGCAGTGCCCTGAAGCAGGGGTGAAATGCTACCAGTTCAGGCCAGTTCACCCGAACCGGTAGTAAAAAATACTACCGGTTCAGGCGAACTGGTAGTCAACTGTGCAACAATCAGCTGTGCCGTGAGATTTATAGTTGCTAAAAATTGCACGGCACAGCTGATTGTCACACAGCTGATGGTCAGAACTTTTAAAAAAAAAAATAAGCATTTTTTTTTTAACTACCAGTTCGCCCGAAGCAAACCGGTAGTAGACTTCAGAGCATTTCACCCCATCCTGAAGTCTTGAAGTCACCTTTTGTGGCCTTCTGACAAGCAAAGTCAATGGGGAAGCCGGATTCACTTAACAGCTGTGTTACTAACTTAACAACTGCAGGGATTCACTTAACAAAAAAAAAAGGCAAGAAAGGTCGTAAAACGGGGCAAAATTCACTTAACAACTGTCTCACTTAGTAATTGAAATTTTTGGGCTCAGTTGTGGTTGAGGACTATCCGCATGGCAGAACCAGCGATATATAGCTGGCAGAACCTGGCTCTAATTCTCAATTTAAATCCTTTTTGAAGCACAGAACGAACACTTTCTCTACAACCAATCCCTCCACCCCAAGCAGAACTTTAGTATTCTTTTCAAAAGAACGCTAAATCCATATTTGGAATGCTGGCTTAGCACTATTGCAGAAGAGCGTTAAATTTACCTCCATAAGGAGCCTGGGTAAGACCTGACAAGCACTTAAGTCAGTTATTACCGTGGCACGACAAAACCGCGCTAGTCAAAATAGCGGTGATAAAATCGCGTCGCTAAAGCCGCGACATCATCACCGCGCGTCATCACCGCCGTGACAACAGCGCGGCGACAGAAGGGCGCTTTAAAACAGCACGGCGGCAGAAAGCCGATTTAAATTAAGGTAAGGGTTAGGTTTAGGGTTAGGTTTAGGGTTAGGGTTAGGTTTAGGGTTAGGTTTAGGGTTGGGTTAGGCTGAGTGCTTCGGAAGGAGCGGATTTGCCCTCGGGCTTATGTCAGCACGGTAAGGTCACGTTACACTGTCAAAAGCCTCTGAGGAAACTCCTGCCGCCAAAGCCAAAATAAGTATTGAGGGCAGATCTCAAATCTTTGACTCCATCATCCACCACATCACAAGCAAAGCAATGGTAGATCATGTCCACAGCTGACATCCTGCTGGGAAAAGAGGAAAAACACAACTTTAAAACCTAAGGAAGGTTTTAAATTGCCTCAAATGTGATGAACTGAGAGCAAAATCTGGGTTAAAAAACATGGCATAAAAATGATTACTGAGCATTTTTGTGCTGTGGTTGGAGGGGCATAATTATCTTTTCAGTCTAATATCCTCCCTTTTTTCTACAAATCTGAGGAAACGGGCCCTTAACCACCATATCTTAATATGTCACTCATTTATTTAACCTGCCAGGTTACAATGCTTGAACCCTAGATTTTTGCATGTGTGTAGAGTGGAGAAAATCTGAACATGCAAAGATTTTTTCTGCAACAGAGTAAAGTTACCATATTTTTCAGAGTATAAGACACACCAAGATTTTGAAGAGGCAAATTAAAAAAAAAGTTTTTGCACTCTGCAGACCTCCCAAAAACGGCCCAATTTTCGCAAAAATGGGCCTGTTTCCCCCCCCCACACACACAAAAAAGGGCATGAATAGCCTTTAGGATGCTCCTGGCAGGTGCCCCCCCCTCAAAAAACAAGCAAAAAACGGCCCGTTTTTCACTTATTTTTGCCCTCCCCAGCCCCCAGGGGCACTCTATAAGCCCCCTAAAGGCAATGCACAGCCATTTTGGTGAAGGGAGCAGGGTTTCGGGAGGCAAAAATGCTGTATTAAGTGTATAAGATGCACCCAGATTTTCAGCCTCTTTTTTGAGGGAAAAAGGTGCATCTTATACTCCGAAAAATACAGTATATGCCCAGAGCAGGGATGTCAAACTCAAAGGCCCTCGGCTGAATCCAGCCCGCGGGGTGCTTACATCTGGCCCATGGAACCACCCTGGAAATAGCGAAGGACCAGTCTGTGGTGCCTTACCAGCAAAAACAGAGCTCAGGAAGGCTGCATGCAACCCTCCCAGGCTCCATTTTCACTGGCAGCGGGCTGCAGGAAGATTCACCCAGGCTTACCCGGCGCACCATAGGTGCCCCCTGACACGAATGATGTCAAGCTGGCCACGCCCACCCTAGCCATGCCCATCCGCCCCCCCCCCCCCCCAAGGTCAAGCACAACCCTGATGCAGCCCTCAATGCAATCGAGTTTGATACCTCTGGCCCAGAGTGATTGATTTTTTTAAATATGTTTTTTCATTATTATGGTTCACTGCACTGTCAGCTAGATGTTCAGACTGGATTTGGCATTTTTATCCACCCGTTGAATCCTTCTTAAGATCCTGGGATAAGCAGATGTTTTTTTGATGGTGTTAAAGGTATGGTTAAAGTAAAACTGCTTTTCCCAATTGATCGATGATCATTTTGTCAATGCTGAATGGCATTCAAAAGGTGTCCCAGATTGTTTGGGATTTCACGCAAGGCACCTGGTACCGTCTTTGCTTTCTTTTGCCACAGTCATTCTATTTCTATTTTCAGGCCTTTTTATTTTTCTCCAGTTCTTTCTCTTCTCTTCTATATATAAACATGAAATCCCATGCAGTTGGTGTTGGCCTTCAAAAACATCAAATTCTTCCCAGGAAACTAGGATGTTGTAATAAATTGGCGTAACTTATGTGCAGATCCAATTAGTGTGAATTATTATTATGGTTGGTTATGTAGTCAGCCAGATGTTGAGACTGGCTTTGGCATTTTAATCCACCTATCAAGTCCTTCCCAAGGACCTAGGATGGACAGGTATTGTTTGTTTAATCGTGTGAAAAGTATCATTGCACGGTGTAAGGTGTTCTAAGTAAAGCTGCCTTTTGCAGTTGACTGATTTTTGTCAATTCCAATGGTGTTCAAGTGGTGCTCCAGTTGTTTTCGGATAATACACCTATTACTGCTGATACTATTTTTGTTTTCTATTGCTACCATTGCTCTGCTTCTGTTTGGAGGTCTTTGAGTTTTGTAATTTTCTCCAGTTCTCCTCTGCTGTCTCCATGTTCTGCAATGTCTTACTAACCAGACTTTTTAAAAATCTAATATTATTGTTTTCCCACCCAATTGTTGGGAAATTGCCAGCTAGGCTGGAGTGAGGGGTCAAACGGGGTCCTAGCTTGGAATCGCTTTATCTTCTCCATCATAAATCCATGAAGCCTTACTTGGGTATTTCTGGAGAGATTCTTGTAACATAAGTAGAGGCAATAAACATGTTTATTCTAGCTGTTTATGGCTAGCCCTGTTTGCTTGCTTGCCCCTGACACAAATAATAATACTATTAGGGCTGTAGGGGAAAATACTCAATGTAAGAAATAAAGGATATTGTATAAGGTAACCTTTGGTTAATGGCAACGTGCTGTTGAATCTTCTGCTTAAAATATTTCTGCCCCCAAAGCAATTGGTCTCTGGGATATTTCATTCTGTAGGTTAAATTTGTACCTTGCTGTTCTGATATTTTGTTTCTCTGCTCTCTAAACCTTTGCTTCATTTTTTATTCTGCATTTACCCAGTTCATTCCTTAGCCCTGGTAGTAACAGTATATGCAGCAACGCTTCAGTAAGTACAAGAGACAAATATTTCTTCTGCATATACTCATTTTCCAACTGAGTGGTAATCATGCCAGCACCAAGTTAATAAGTAATTCCTGTCCCCATGATTTAAGAAGGCAAACCAAGAAGTTCAGGGGTTGAGTTGCACTTGTAGGATGATCTAAAACCTTAATCAAGTAAAGGAAGGCTTTTGAGAGAGTCTTAGAGTTAAAATTTTGTGTTTAAATAGAAGGAACTTCCATATATTAATTAGTTTACAACCACAGAGTGGATAATCTTCTTCTTCTTCTTCTTCTTCTTCTTCTTCCTCTTCTTCTTCTTCTTCTTCTTCTTCTTCCTCCTCCTCCTCCTCCTCCCCCTCCTCTTCTTCCTCTTTTTCTTTCTCTTCCTTCTCCATCATTTTAGTTTAACTCTGTATATACATGTTGCAGTGAAAAAAGCCACATGTACAGCTGTGGGATTCAAGGTATGGATTTTGTAACTTCTTAAACCACCAGAAGTTGAAATATTGCATCTCTCATCCCGACTCTAAAAAGCCTTTGTCCCAGGATCTGGAAGGTACCCCTCTTCTTACTAAGCAAAGATGCTTAAGATCTGCCTTTGATCAACTGAGGAGATGAAGGAAGGGCAAAAATAAATAGTTCTTTCCCCGGTATTTATCTTCATTTCCAAAGTTATTTTGTTCCTTAAAATAAAGGAAAAACTTCCAGTAAGGTCCGAGCAATGGAACAATCTATCTGCAGGATTGTGAGATCTCCATTTCTGGAAGTTTTTAAGAAAGACTAGACAAGCTACCTCTCAAAGATGGTTTAATTGTCTTTCCTGCACATTGTCAAGGCTTGAAGTAGATCATTTGTATGGTCTCATTCAACTCCGCAGTTCTATGAATTTATAAGTGGGGTTTTCTGTTAAATTCTGCTACAGAGCCATTCATTCATTGTTGTGGCAATCCGTTCACTTTCCTTTTCATCCACAGGCAGTATGAAGCAACTCCTGAAGACAGCCTGTTGAGCCAGGAAGTAATGTTGAAGCGCCAGGAGGAGGAGATGATGCAACTGCAAGCTAAAATGGCTCTCCGGCAGTCTCGGCTCAGCCTCTATCCTGGAGACATAGTGAGGCCGACTGTGCTT
The DNA here is from genome assembly GCF_009769535.1 of Thamnophis elegans. Classification (NCBI taxonomy): domain Eukaryota; kingdom Metazoa; phylum Chordata; class Lepidosauria; order Squamata; family Natricidae; genus Thamnophis; species Thamnophis elegans. The sequence goes on from NC_045549.1 coordinate 13,300,216, forward strand.
GATATGACAAAGGATCCACTTAGGGAAATTGCTTTGGAAACAGCCATGACACAAAGGAAGCTAAGGGTAATGTTAAGACACTGATGGGCCAAGGATTGCATCTTTTAAAAAAGCACCATGCTAAGCAGATTGGAGAGATTAAAACACCTACTCAACTCCTTCCGTCCTTCCTTCCTTCCTTCCTTCCTTCCTTCCTTCCTTCCTTCCTTCCTTCCTTCCCCCTCCCCCCTCCCTCCCTCCCTGTACAGCAATGTTTTGCTTTTAGCAATTGATTGACAAATTTCAGTGGTCCGGTTTTGGGCAGTCCCAGAAGCCCCAGACAATGGTGAGAAACAGATGTGAGTTCATCAGTTGCCAACTCTTACTTTAAGCGGTTGAGCAAAACACTTGGCTGAACACAAATTAATTATTTATAAAGGTTGATAGTCATTTCTAACAATACTTCAGTATGTTCTGATGTTAGCACATATATTTCGTGTGTGTACTTAGAATAAAGTGTGTGTGTGTGTGTATCTATATATCTACGTCTGTCTGTCTGTCTGTTTGTATATTTATTTATTTGTCAACAAGTACAAGGAAACAAGTATGAAAACACATGAAAAAATGGCACAAATAAATGGATATAAATAAGCAAAACAAAGCCATAAACACATAAAAAGAGTATGTATAAATGGGGACAGTAGGACAGGGACGGTAGCCATGCCCCCTTAGGGACCTCTTAAGAAATGCATAAGATCTACGGCAGACTGTTTAAGGTAAAAAGGTTTGGGGGTTAGACGAACTGACCACAGGATCGGGTAGGGTCTTCTACACATTTAATCTTCTATTGCTGAAATCGTTTTTCCTGCAATCAAGATTAGAACGGATTACATTTAGTTTGTGTCTATGGATAGCCCTTGCGTTATTATAAGTAGTTATTAACAGGCAGGACGTTATGGCAGATTATCTTGTGCACTAAGCTCAGGTCGGAATGTAGACAGCATAGTTCAAGGTTATCCAGGCCTAAAATTTCAAGCCTGGTGGTATATGGAATTTTATGACGAGCAGAGGAGTTGAGTACTCTCCTTGCGAAATACCTCTGGACCCTCTCTAATGTTTTAATGTCCGAAATGCAGTGTAGGTTCCAGGCAGGTGAGCAGTATTCAAACACAAGTCTGGCAAAGATTTTGTACGCCCTAGTTAGCAGCATAGCATTACCAAAGAGAAAACTACGTAAAATAAGGTGGACAACTCATATATGTAGATGTGTATTTGTGTGTGTGTGTGTGTGTGTATTTATATTCCATGGTGCCCACACCATGCTGCAACTATGTTGCCCACCCATGTTTGCCCAACATGCCCAATGTGGCAGAACATTTCGTATCCATAGAGGCCTTACCAGTCACCTGCGGAAACAATGGTGGACAGCCGTTTGAAGAATATCATCATAGTTCATAGTTGATGTTCTGATAGGCCATTTAAGCCATTCTGTCTTAGAAAATGTTATCCCTCTGGAGATTCCTGAGATTTTTACTACATGCCTCAACAGTAGTAGAGATAGTTTAAGCAAGTGTACCTAATCTATAGTGTCTAGTTTGGACACCAACATCGTGACCAATAGGAAACCAATGACTCAATTTTGAAGAGCTATTTCCAGTCGTCAATTCCCCCCTTGAATAACTATGAGCTTTATTCCTGTCAAGTCTTCAGTTGCTTATCAGTTTTTGATGGCACGAATGCTGAATGCTAAAATGAGTTTCTCTAATTTGCAGAATTTCTTTGGTCCTGAGTTCGTAAAAACTACCATTGAACCCTTTACTTCCTTGGACCTGCCAAAATCAATTTTGGTAAGACCTTTTGTTGTATATCAAATATCTATGTATAATCTATATGCTACTTATCAGTAAGTAGCATATAGCAATGATCTGATGGTATGTGAGGTAATGATCTTTAAGGGTTTCTTTTCCTCCTATAAAATCCTTCCTATACTCTTAATAGGGACGTGGTGGCTCAGTGGCTAAGACCCTGAGCTTGTCAATCAGAAAGATCGGCAGTTCGGATCATTAGCGCCATGTAGCGGAGTGAACTCCCATTACTTGTCCCAGCTTCTGCCAAGCTAGCAGTTCGAAGGCACGTAAAAATGCAAGTAGAAAAATAGGAACCACCGTTGGTGGGAAGGTAACAGCGCTCTGTGTGCCTTTGGCATTTAGTCATGACCACGGCGATGTCTTTGGACAGTGCTGGCTCTTCGGCTTTGAAACGGAGATGAGCACCGTCCCAGGGGTGGGTTATTACTGCCAGTTCGGTGCGTGCGCAATTTTGCCAGTTCCGGTGACTCAGGCCAGAAAACCACTACTGGTTCAGCCAAACCGGTCTGAACCGGTAGGAACCCACCTCTGCACTGCCCCCTAGAATCAGGAATGACTAGCACATTACCTTTACACTTTTAATCTGCTTGATTTCTCTTAGTGGATTCTTTGCTCTCTTTTTTTAAGACAATCATTGTTTTAACTTTCTCTGAATTTTAATACTCCACATGCTATATTTATCTGATAAGTTGTGTGACAATCACCATGAGCGTTCAACACCACTGCTAAAGATTGGGAAGTTTGGCTTGTCTATCATTTTGTCCAATTCAGATAATGCCCTTCCCTTGCCTTGCCTCTTTCATTTCTATTTATTCTATTAAACTACTTCATGAGGATGATATTATCTTGTGCTGGGTTACAACTTTTGGTTTCATTTCTGACTACATAACTGACCCTTCATTCCCAGTGTCAGAATTTTCCACTTTATGTAGATTAATGTCTTCTTTGACATTGTTAACAATGCAAGGAGATGCTGTTTTTTTTAATGGGGGGGGTGCTCTCTTTGTAGGAGATCATTAGATTATCAGCCTGTAGTCTTGCAAACACTGTTCGATAATACATTTTTTTTAAAAAAAATTCTGAAGTTTAGGTCTATGTCGCTCCAACATAACTAGCTTGCTTTATACATCGTTTTTTTAGTACTTTGAAGTTATTGGAATTTGGAAGTTCTTAATGGTGTTTCTATAATGCAGATGATCTATGTGGTTACAGCTTTCCTTTCATCACGCATTCTGTCTTAGCAGCAACTATGTGGTACATTTTTTATAGATTATGTTTTCTGACAGCAAAGTAACTGAAATAGAGAAGTGATATCATTTAGTTGAACATTTAGTATTTGAGTAGCTGACAGTGCCTTGGTTATGTCCTCCTGCATATATTTAAAAAAAAGGAATGTGGCAAGCAAAACTGCATATAATCCTCGTTGATACGAATTCCACATTGGAGTATTGTATTTCTCTGCGTGCAATTTTATTTTCAAAAAATAAAATGGACATTCCCTTTACTTTCCATTTCCTCTGCCATATTAGAAAAGTGGATTTTTTTTTAAAGGCTGCTTTGGATAATTTATGGTGCTGTGTCAGGGGGTAAGCTGCTAAGGGTTTGCCCGGGTTCAGGAGAACCCATAGCTAACGTTATGGCCAGTTCAGAGAACTTCCAAATCCCATCCCTGGCTGGCCCCTCCCACCCTGCCTCGCCCCTCCCACCCACCCCCTCCCAGAAGTCTCCACGTGACCCATTTTGGATGTGAGGTAAGTGGAGAGAGGGGAAAACAGGCCTCGCGGAAGTTCCGGAAGACCAAAAATGGGCCCGTTTCCAGCCTCCTTAGGGCTTCCGGAGCCTGGGTGAAGCAGTTTTCACCCTCCCAGAGGCTTTCGGAAAGCCTCCGGAGCTTAAGGAGGGTGGAAATGTGCCTCCCGCCCCCACCATGGTGCAGGAGGCCGACTAGGCCACACCCACCATGTCCACATCCACCCACCCAGTAACCGGGCAGAGAACCCGTTGCTGAAATTTTTGAAGCCGCCCCCTGTGCTGTGTATGCAGTTTTGTGTCATGGTTGATAGTCTGGGTTTGTTTTTTAAATCAGAACAAGAAAGGGAAGAATGAAGACAATCGCCGGAAAGTCAACATCATGCTTTTAAGTGGCCAAAGACTAGAACTGACTTGTGATACTAAGACCCTATGCAAAGATGTATTTGATATGGTGGTCGCCCATATTGGTTTAATGGAGCATCACTTGTTTGGATTAGCTTCTTTAAAAGGTGAGAAAAATATTGCATTTGTCTGGATGTTTTTCCTTTGATATCAGATTGTAACTGTCATGTTTGAATAAGTCATTACTGACCACAAAAATAAATTCCATATTTTTTGGGGGAAAACAGACTATCCTTTATGACAGAGAGATGCAAATTCATTTGTCTCTCTAAATTTATTTCCCATATTAGAGACAGCTGGTTTGAATTGAAACAGATTTGTAGAGAAAGGGGAATAACGATGCCATTTTCTTAATTAAAAATCCCCTGCTATTTGTACTCACAGCAAAAACATGCATGCCCATGATACCATTCAATTAATATTTTCAGAAGAATTTTAAGTGGGAAAAATGAAAGGGCTTGGAAGAATTATTTTTTTCCTTCTTTGCCCCCATGTGAAGTCTGGCACGATTTCCTGATCCAGAAAGGTAAATGTGGAATGAATATTATATAACCTAGAACTAAGGAGAAATTTCCTGACGGTTAAAACAATTGAATCAGTGGAACAAATTGCCTCCAGAAGTTGGAAATGCTCCAGTACTGGAGGTTTTTAAGAAGAGATTGGACAACCATTCATCTGAAATGGTATAGGGTTTCCTGCCTGAGCAGGGGGTTGGACTAGAAGACCTCCAAGGTCCCTTCCAACTATTCTGCTCCTGTTCTGTTCTATTCTATTCTATCAGTGATGGCTAACCTTTTTCTCCTCGTGTGCTGAAATCAAGCGCATGCCCACACCCATAATGCAATGTGCCCCGCCCCACTGTGCATGCATGTGAACCCCCCTGCTTCTCCACGCATGCGCGTCAACCCCCCCGCCCCCTCCCCCATTTTGGACCTAGCAAGCCTCCCTGAAGCCTCCTGGGACCAAAAATGGTCTGCAGAGGGGCGCCACACCCCACCCTGCTTCCCCCACCCCCCACGCATGCGCGCAGTTAAATTCCTCTGATGGAAACTGATTTCCTTCTATTGAACAAATAGAATCCCATGTTTGGGAGACCGTGGATATATCACCAAAGCAGACCAACTGAAGTGCAATATCTTATGAATGTTCTATGTTGATTTACCTTTTGATGACAGAAAACGAGTATTTCTTCATCGATCCAGAGCTGAAGCTAACTAAAGTAGCCCCTGATGGCTGGAAAGAAGAATCCAAGAAAAGGAACAAAAACACAGTAAATTTCATCTTGTACTTCCGGATTAAGTTCTTTGTGGATGACATTAGTCTGATTCAGTGAGTAAATTTGGGTCATGTTTTAAAACCATTCTTCTCCCATGTCCGTATTTTACTGGGGAAGTCAACATGCTCCCGAGTAGTCTTTGCTTTTCTACAAGTCACATACAATCATGACAATCCTCTTCTACTTTCTATTCCTTAGCTCTGGAGCCGCATGTGGCTCTTTCATCACTCTGCTGCGGCTCCCTGTTGCTCAAAATATGTATCAAAACCACCAACGTGCGACACCCACCGGCTTGCAGTTTATTGAGCTTTTAGACCCCCGGTATGCCAACCATGGATAAATCCAAGAAAAGAAAAGTTTCAGAAGAAAACAGAACATTTAATTCAACTACATTATGCTAGTTTTGTGGCCGCACAGGAAATAGTCAGCACAGGAAGGGTTTTGTGGTTCCTGGTGTTTTCTTCTCTGTGGGAAATGGGTGATTGTTTATGGTTGCTGACCCTGCCTTAGTGGGATAGAAGGGTAAAGGTAAGAAAGGGATGATCCCAACCTGCTATTCTGTTAACAATATCCTGACTGTCAGGAATTCCATTCTAGTATGTGCATAAATTCCATACAGGCAATAGTGGTGGAATAGCTAAATATTTCTCTTCCAGCCCAATGTATTTTCATGCTGATTGTTTATTGCTATTGCATTTCAACCAGCTACCAGGTAGAGTTAAAAACCTAGTTCTGCTCTGGAGAGTCTAGCCAGAGTAATCTCTCTTGGGAAACATGATTATAAAACGAAGGTTATTCCAAGTTTTTCAAAGTGGCATCATGAAAACCTGGAATTGTTGAACTTCCCTACTGTTTGTTATGTGCTTTGAACATCCTGCAATGCTGTAGAAATACCTGTTAAAAGATCTTGATTGATTGATTCATTCATTCATTTGCTAATTCATTCATTCATTCATTCATTCATTCATTCATTCATTCATTCATTCATCCATTCATTCATGTAATTTATAACTCAGGTTTCTGCTCAAGCGTGCACTACAAGGGTTTGGCAACCTTAAACACTCAGAGCCATTTGGACCCGTTTCCCACAGAAAACACTGGGAGCCACGAAATCCTTCCCACGCCGACTATTTCCCGAGCGGCCACAAAACTAGCATATATAGTTGAATTAAACATTCTGTTTTCTTCTGAAAAATTTCTTGGATTTACTCATGGTTGGCCTACTGGGGGTCGAAAAGCTCAATAAATTAAGTGCTGGTGGGTGTCACACATTTGGCGGTTGTGACGCATATTTTGAGCAACAGGGAGCCACAGCAGAGGGATGAAAGAGCCACATGTGGTTCCAGAGCCACGGGTTGCTGACCCCTGATCTAACCAAATGTAAAAACAATATGAAGGCTGAGACATAAAATTAAAATTAAAATCAATTAAGATTTAAAATCCTGGCAAACCCCCCCTCCCCTCTTCACATATGCATTCAACCTGTTCCCCGACGATCCGGTTAACTGTGTCCTACAAAAGGGCCATAGTATAAAAGGGAATCGTTGCCTTGAGCTAATCTGCGTACAGTCATTATTTCCACATCACATGACCTGTTTATTTCTTTTTCTTGATTTGCTCCAGGCACACACTGACATATCATCAGTACTATCTGCAGTTAAGGAAAGATCTTCTGGAAGAGAAGATACATTGTGATGACGAAACAGCCTTATTGCTGGCCTCCTTGGCCCTCCAGGCAGAATATGGAGATTACCAAGATGAAGTAAAGAGATCTTTTTCACTTGTTAGCCACCTCCTAATTCTATCCTTCTTTTATAGTTCAATGCAGCCCAGTTGGTTTGGCTACTCCATAAATGTCAAGGTTTAGTACCATGTTTCCCCGAAAATAAGACAGGGTCTTATTTTCTTCCCCCCCCCCCCCCAAAAAAATAAGCGTTTTGCCTTATTTTGGGGGAGGTTATTTTTGAGGTGCAGAAGGCGGTGAGCGTGGTCACCTCATGGCTGCTGCTGTGTTGCAATATTTTTGGGGGAGGGCTTATTTTCGGTGGGCTTATTTGAGCGCATGCGTTCAAAAGCCCGATTTGGCCTATTATCTGGGGAGGGCTTATTTTCAGGGAAACAGGGTAGATGTGCAGTTGGGAAGCAGAAGAGAAGAATTCAAATGTTTTCCAAATTGAGTTGGTTTGTAGCAGGAGTGGGTTCCTGCCAGTTCTGACCTCTTCTATAGAACAGGTTCCACAAATCTACAGTGCCATTTAGAACCGGTTCCAGCTCCTTCCCCCCCACCCGTCCGCACATCATCAAGATGAAGAGCGAGAGGAGGAATTCTGGGAGTTGAAGTCCACAAGTCTTAAAGCTGTCAAGTTTGAACACCCCTGGGGGTTTTTTTTCTAAAGGGTTAGGGATGCAAGGGTCTTGTAACTTGACAGCTTTAAGACCTGCACACTTCAATGCCAGAGTTTCTGAGCCAACATTTTGGTTGCTAAGCAAGAGCGTTGTTAAGTGAGTTTCACCACATTTTACAAGTTGGCCATGCCCACCCAGTCACATGGCCAGCAAGCCACTCCCACAAAGCAGGCCACACCTACAGAAGAGGTTCTAAAAATTTTTGAAACCCACCACTGGTTTGTAGCCATAGAGCTCAATATCTTCTCCTAATTATGGTCTTGAAGCCAAGGTAATCCAATTTTATGGAACAGATATAATGGTTAAAAGATCTGAGAGGCTTGTAAAGAAATTCCACAAATGATCTCTTTCAAATGAATGAAAGAGGTCTAATTTTGGACACACCAGAGGTAGACACAGAGGTATGAGCAGTTTTGTGAATAAGAGGTATAAATTGAGATGTTCATTCCGAGATTTAGCCTTCTCCCTCTGTTGAGGATACCTATTTTGAATTCACCCATACACTCTGAAAATATGAATTTCTTACCCCTACAAGTTATGCTTTAAGTGATGATCTAGATCAGTGATGGCTGACCTTTTTGTTTGTGTGCCAGAAACATGCCCACGTGCCCACACCCATAATGCATTGTGCATGTGATGTGTATGTGTGCGCCCCCCACACCCTATTTTGGGCCTAGCAGGCCTCCCTGCAGCCTCCTGGGACCAAAAGCGGGCCATGGGAGGGCGCACCGCAGCCCTCACTCATGCACTCATGACACCCCATGCGCGTGTGATTCCCCCACCCCTGGATATGTGCCTGTCTCTCACATGTGCCCCGCTTCTGCCCATGCGCAGTAGAGACCAAAAAAATCAGCTGGCCAGCGGGAAGCCTGCGTGCATGCACAGTGGAGCCGAGCTGGGGCAACGACTCGCACGCCATAGGTTCGCCATCACAGATCTATATAATCAAGCATGTGGATTCTGGCCTGGCCAGAACATGACAAGAAATTCTAAAGCTAAATTAAAGATTTGTTCCTACCATCATGCACATACTCAAGTACACATGGTTTTGTTTTCCTGCTTCATTTAATTATAACCACCACAATGGTATACAAAGGAAAACAGAGCAACCATGGAAGATTCACAACTGCCTTGATGACTGTTCAAAGAATCCTAGCTATTGATAAGCATTTTGTCTACGATCTCTGTTTAGTTACATCTGTAGTTTGATTTGCTAACTTCCCAACCAGAGAAAAGACTATTTGTTACTGACTAGAGAAAAGTCATTCCAAAGGCCACAAGCATCCTGATTCTGTCATCAGAGTGAATTAAATTTTGTGCAAATAGCATAAATACAAAAACATGTCAGAAGAAAATGGATTTCTATAATAGCTCCAGTAAAGTACACTCAGGAAGTTTTGCCAACTATTAACAGATGTGAACAGTTGAAGAAAGACATCAGCCATGCTGCTTAAATGTAGAACAAAGATTGCACATAATGGTCTATTAATAGAAGACTTATTTATTCATTGCAACGTACCAGCATCTATTTATTTACTTATTCAAGTAATAAATTGTGCATTCTGTTGAGGATTTTTAACATCCCTACAGTCAGTGTAAAAAATAAGTTCTTAAAAAGCCCATGCTTGCAATTTGCAGAAAGATCTGATGACCTTTTGATATCTGGATCTTATTTAATGTTATAATCATTATCTAGGAGTGATGATTGAACATACAACATAGAATAACAAAGCTGAAAGAGACCTTGGAGATCTTCTAGTCCACCCTCCTGCTTGAACAGAAGACCTTACATACCATTTTTGGACAAATGATTGATAGGAAGGTTTTGGCAGTGGTGTGTGTCAACTGGCAAAGCATCCCTGGCCTGCTCTCGAGTTGCCATAGGCAAGAGGGATGGGAAACCGATGAAACAGCAGGGCAGCCAAAGACAGATGCACATTCCAGACTTATCTTTTTCAAGGCTGTCTCCCAGGGTTACCCACAGCAACTGGAGGGGAGTGATCTCTACAACTCCCGAGGGGTCATGATTGGGGCATAAATTACGTGGGGTCAGAGCTGGCTTCACTTGGGAACATGCAGACATGAAGCTCCTAATAAATAACTGGATTTCTTTTGAAGCTTGGCTCAAGGTTCATGATTTAATTAGGGCATCCCGTCGGAACCCTGACAGCGTGGAGAACACCAAGGAAGCTGTCTTAGATTCTGCGTCACCTGTGATTATGCTACTTAACCATTATTGAACTGGCACAGCATCCATTTACAGTGTTACTCTGATGCTTCTCTTTGCAGGTACATGGCTTATCCTACTTCAGAACAGAGCACTATTTGCCAGCAAGAGTGATAGAGAATCTGGAGCTACCTAATGTCAAAGAAGAATTGCCAAAGCTGCATAATACCTATGCAGGTGCTTCTGAAAGCGAAGCTGAAATAGAATTTCTGAAGGTTAGAAATTCTGTGTTTTCATAAAATGCTTTCCTATCCTAATGAAATGGGGTGCGGGTGGGGGGATCTTACTCTTTTCAGAAAGCTGGGAACCCCCCAAATTAACAGGGCTCGGAACATACTGTACATTTGTAACAATTGTTGGGGATATCCTTGTGTACAAGTTGTTGGTCACCCTGCCTGATGTGTGCAGTTAACGAGGAGTCTCATATATATATATATATATTCATTAAGATCTCATTATAAATATTGAGCACACAAACCCTCTTTTTCCACAACATATTTTACTGGGTCAGGACCCGCCCGAGCTCCGTTTTCACTGGCAGAGGGCTGCAGGAGACCCTGGCAGCCAAAAACGGAGCTCGGGAGCCCGGTTTTGCTGACAGAGCGCTCAGGCCACCACAGGCGCCCCCAACAGTGACGTTGAGCTGGCCACGCCCACCCTGGCCACACCCACCTCAGCCTCCTGAGGTCAAAACCCTGATACAGCCCTCAGTGAAATCGAGTTTGACACCCATAATCTGAAAGAAAATAGCAAGGAATAAAATAAATCCAAGAGAATAACAGAAATCCTTAAACCGGCCCAATTGTAGAAAAGGTCCTACACAATTTGTCTCATTGCCCTGCATACTGCTGTTGTCACCTTGCCCCCAAATATTTAGATCTGGCTCTCCGTCACTAAAAGGTTGCATATTCTTATTCATTGAATTTAGGAATTAAGCAATAAAATGTGTAACCCACTTCATTGTAATGTAAACTTCAAAGACCACCTGTGATTAGTATCCTGTACTGTAAAACCAATCTGAAAAACGATTTTGATCTCACGGTCTTCTCAAAATACGTATCATGCATTCCTTTCTTTCCCTCTCTCTTGACTTCTTCTCTCCTCTTGGGTAGATTTGCCAAAGACTGACTGATTATGGTGTACATTTTCATCGTGTGCTGCCAGAGAAAAAATCTCAGACTGGAATTCTGCTAGGAATTTGCGCCAAAGGAGTTCTGATTTTTGAAGTTCACAATGGTATCCGAATGCCTGTCCTTCGTTTCCCATGGAGAGAAACAAAGAAAATTTCCTTCAGTGTATGTTGGTCATTTTTTAATTTTTTGTGTGTGTAGAATCGCAGACTGGATCGTTAAATGCCTTTCTTCTCTTTCTTCCCACTCCAGCTGAGTTACCTACGGTATTGAAACAATGGTGTGCCAAAAATAACAAAAACCAGGATGATACAAGATGCTCCATAGTGGGCAGTAAATATGTTAGTAATAGAAACCAGATGATTCAAACTGTGATGAAGAAGCCCATTTTTCAGGAGAGGAGAAATTTTGCCAGGATTGCTAGCTATTCGGACAGAATATGGTTCCATATGGGGTAGGATTCAGCCTGTTTGGACTGGTTTGGGCGAACCGGATGCTAATTCTACATCTGGTTCGCCAAACTGGTAGTTGCAAGGACTGGCTGGCACTGCCCTCCACACACTGCCCCTCCCAGGAGTCTCCACACAGCCCATTTTCGAAGCCAGGTAAGTGCAGGTCCTGTGCAGAGGCTCTGGGAGGGTGAAAAACGGGCCTCAGGAAGTGCGGAAACATCCAGAGCCTAGGGGAGACCATTTTCGCCCTCCCGGAGGCTTGAGGAAAATCTCCAGAGCTTGCAGAGGATGAAAAACGGGCCTCTTAGAAGTCCGGAAATGGGCCCATTTCTGGTCTCCAGAGGGCCTTTGAAGCCCAGTGGAGGCTGTTTTCGCCCTCTCGGAGGCTTAAGGAAATCATCCGGAGCCTGGGGAGGGTGAAAATGCCCCCCACACTGTGGTGCAGGAGGCCCTTCATGGCCACACAGAGAACCAGTTGCTAACATTTTTGAATCCCACCCGTGGTTCCATCTAAGAATCGCAAGTCAATAATGGAGAAAACACACCATGCTGCACTAAGATTGTCCCATTTGAGAATGTAGATACCTCTATTTTCTAATATCAAAAATTCATTGCTCATCCCAGATTTATGCATTGGCCTTCTTTATATACTACATTTCTGCATACAATGAGAACGTCAACAAAATGTTGCAGTAGTGCACTTTACGAACTTCTGTTTTTCCTGAATCTATAAAACAGAACTGAACCAATATCAAACATACCTTAAAGAACAGGGACATGATCTCTGGAAGTATAGTTTAGTATATTTTTTAATAAGTCTGGTGGGCAAAGATTTAAATAGAATAGTTCTTACATTTTCCCTGATTTACAACTTCAGGTAACTAATATTAAAAACAGTTCTTTAAGGTTGCCTGGAATTCTGAATTGCACTTCTAATACATCTATAGGTTGAATAAGAAATTTCATGTAGATGTCACTTAAGTAACATTATGTATAATTATTTGCACATGTAGTCCTCAAATTATGACCACAACTAGATTTCACAAAAGAATTTCTTAGGTGAAGCCAGTCAATTGTTAAGTGAATCACACCGAGGGGTGGACTTCAAAAATTCCAGGTTCTCTGCCCGGTTGCTGAGTGGGTGTGAATCGGCCTCCTGCACCATAGGGAGGGGGGGCATTTTCACCTTCTCCAGGCTCCAGAGGCTTCTCTCAAGCCACTGGGAGGGTGAAAACTGCCTGCCCCGGGCTCCAGAAGCCCTCCGGAGGCTGGAAAAGGGAATTTCTAGGAGGCTCGATTTCCCCACACACAGGCCCTGCACTTACCTCGCATCCAAAACAGGCTGCATGGGAGGGGTGGGAGGGGCTAGCCAGGGGTGGGATTTGGAGATTCTCTGAACCGGCCATAACGTTAGCTATGGGTTCTCCCGAACCCGGGCGAACCTGTAGCAGTCCACCCCTGATCACACCCGAATCACTGCAGTTGTTAAGTAAAACACATGGTCATAAACGAACCCGACTTCGTCCATTGAATTTGCTGGTTGGAAACTGGCTGGGAAGATTAGAAATGGCAGTCAGATCAGCCCAGGATTTTTCAACCCTCATAAATACATGCCAGTTCCAAAGCGCCAAAATTTTGATCATATCATCATGGGGATGTTGCAATGGTCCTAAGCATGAGGACTAGTCATAGGTCATGCTTTACAATGTCATTGAAACTTCAAGGAGTCATTAAACAAGTGGTTATAAGTGGAGGACTGTTATATCTGTGATGGCGAACCTATGGCACGCGTGCCACAGGTGGCACGCGAAGCCATTTGTCAGGGCATATGAGGTGTTGCCCTGTCATCTGGCCAGCGTGCAGGCATGCGCTGGCCAGCTGACTTTACCCTTCTTTTGAGGCCGCTTTTCGCCCTCCGGAGGCTTCCATGAAGCCTCCAGAGCGCGAAAAACCGGCCCTAGGGGCAAATCGAAAGTTCGGGAATGGACTTCCGGTTTGCTCATAGGACCGTTTTTCACCCTCTGAAGCCTTCAGGAGGCTTCCCTGAAGGCTCCGGAGGGCGAAAAATGGCCCTACGGACAAACCGGAAGTCCCCATCCACGAACTTCCGGGTTCCCTGTATGTCTGTTTTTCGCCCTCCGGAGGCTTCAGGGAAGCTCCTGAGGCCTCTGGATGGCCTCCGGTGGGGGGAAACTGTTTTCACCCTGCCCAGGCTCCTAGAAAGCTTCTGGAACTTGGGGAGGGCGAAATAACAGCGGGAAAAGTGGGGAGGATCACTGGTCACACAGGCATGCACACGCCGGGTGTGTGTCGCGCACATAGCATTATGGGTGTGGCGCGCCAGCGCCCCCCCCCCCCTGTGCGCCCCCTGCTTTTGGCACAGGAGCCCAAAAAGGTTCGCCATCACTGGCCTGTATGGATCAATCCATACAAAAAAAAAATCTACTATTCCTAAGCCTACTCTCTACAGCAGTGTTTTTCAACCACTGTGCCGCGGCACACTAGTGTGCCGTGACATAGTGTAAGGTGTGCCGTGGGAGAATTACTTTATATATAGTCAATATAGGCACAGAGTTAAATTTTTTTAACATTTTCTAATGGTGGTGTGCCTCGTGATTTTTTTCATGAAAAAAGTGTGCCTTTGCACAAAAAAGGTTGAAAAACACTGCTCTACAGAACTAAGCTATGTAATTGCAAGTGTTTGTACCTTGTTCTGAATGGTAAAGTAAAGGTGATTGTCGGTTGCCTAGCAGCATCTTTGAGTATGCTGACACGGGTATTTGATGGATTGGAGTGTTGGGCTTTTGTAGTGTGGTCACTTCCGTAGGGTGATGACTACATTAGATTCGATCAAATCTGGAAATGGATGTGTTTTTGTACTCCAAACAGCTTTGTTTTAGCCCAGCACGACTACTTAAAACATTTTCAAAACATCCAAATTACGTATTTTTGCACATTGAGCAAAACATTTCATTCCCTAGGCATGAGTGTATTTTCAATACATGCTCGAGCTTGAGCGCTTTGTCTCTGCAAAGCAATTTCTTCCACTTGAGCGACGTATCTTCCCCAAGCTGGAAATCAGGTTCTTTTCCCCCATTTTATTCTGTATTTGTCATATTGCAGAAAAGAAAGATAACGCTGCAGAACACATCTGATGGTATAAAGCACACGTTCCAGACAGATACAACCAAGACCTGCCAATACTTGTTACAGCTTTGCTCTGCTCAGCACAAATTCCAACTCCAGATGAAAGCCAGGCAAAGCAACCAGGATGCTCAGGAAATTGGTAAGAAACAGCAGCTGTGTACCTGTTCTCACTGCAGTTTTCCTGGACCTTATTACAGAGATTTAACCTAAGGCAGGGGTGTCAAACTCAAGGCCCCCGGGCCGGATCCAGCCGGCAGGGTATTTAGATTTGACCCACGGGGCTGGCCTGTAAATAGCAAAGGACCGGCCTGCGGTGTTTCTGCTAGTGAAAACAGGGCATGTGCCCCGTTTTGACTGGTATAGTATTGCAGGAGGCCATCCAGGCTGAAAACAGGTGCAGGGGGGGTGCACAATGGTTCCCCGCACCCCATTTTGGCCAGCAGAGTGCTGCAGGAGGCCATCCAGACTGAAAACGGGGCTGCGCACAGGGGGGATGCATGCTCGGCCCCCGTGCCGCATTTTGGTGGGCAGAGTGCTGTGGGAGGCATCTGTCCCATCTGCCATCTGTCCCATCTCCCCTTCCCCCTACCCCAGGCCGGCCCGCAGAGGACAACTACAATTCTGATCTTCTCCTCAAAGAAATCCATTTTGACCCCCCTGATCTCCCTAAGGGATTCTGATTGGAGAGAGCAGGTTCCAAGTGGGGCAGGAAGTGCTAGGCCTCACAAGGCCTCTGCCCCTCTGCTCCAGTTAACAACCCATGTGATTGCTTAACAACCACAATAGGTGGAGCAGGAATTAAAAGTCATTAAGTGAGGCAATCACTTGGGCGCCTCTCTTAACAACTGTCATGTCTTGAGACCGTAATGGACAGGCTCCATTACGGCTGTAAGTCAGGGACTATATCCTCTTGAGCCGTGCATTTTTGTCAGAAAAAAAGAAATTCCGTTAGTCCTCGACTTAGCGGCCACAATGGAGCCAAACATTTCTGTTGCTAAGCGAGACAGTTGTTAAGGGATTTTTAACCAATTTTGCGACCTTTCCGGCCACCAAGTGAATCACTGCGGTTGCTAAGTTGGTAACAGTTGTTAAGTGAATCTGGCTTCCCCATTGACTTTGCTCGTCAGAAGCATGACCGTCATGAATATGAATCAGTTGCTAAGCATCTGAATGTTGATTATGCGACCATGAGGATGCTGCCGTGGTCGTAAGTGTGAAAAATGGCCATACGTCACTTTTGTCAGTGCCGTTGTAATCTTGAATCGTCATTAAACGAAATGTCGTCAGTCAAAGGCTATCTATGCAGAGCAGTATTTTCTGCTGAGTTGTCTTATCAGTGGTAGATCAATCCCCATACAGTTTACTTGAGAAAAATTAATTCTACAAAAGAAGATTTCGTAGGTTCGTGATTCTCTATCTGTGATTTACATATCAGTTTTTTGTTCCAAAACAAATATTTACAATACAGATCAGTATTTTATTTTGTTTACTCCTATTAGAAGTTTATTGAAAGAAATATATTGTTGGAAGAAGTGTCCTTCTGGGTTCAGTTCCAAGTGGGGGAAAAGACACTGGAGACACGGAGGCTGCTTGGAAAGATGGTTTAATGGTGGACAGGACCGCAGGGCTTGAGTCCTGAACAGAAAAGGGGGATCACATGCTTCCAGATGTTGGGTGAAGAAGAAAAAGAGAGCGGGATCCTGAAAGTCCCTGGTTTTTGATCTTGATCTTGTATTCTGATTGGTTGTCAGACTCCCATGGGGCAACTCTGTAGGCTTTGCTTTGAGTCCAGGTTTGATTGAACATTGCCTATTCCCGGGTGCCCTGTTGTGAGATGGGTAAAGGGCTAATACTATCATGCCTTAATCCCATCACCCTGGAGCTGAAGGGGGAGATCTTTGTTATGTAGAATAGACCGACCCAGCTTTTTTTCCCCCATGGCCCATTGACAAAGATGAGGGCTATGAAGAGTGAGTCTGCTTCCGGCCTAAAAACATGTTTCTCCATTTCTGATCCAGGGAAATATAATATTCTGCCTTTTCAATATTTCCCAGGATATTTCATTTTTCTAGGGGAGGGGTGAGAGTTTAACTTCCTACAATATCACCTAAAGTAGTTCTACGTTTTGTTAATATAATCATTTACCCCAAATAAGAATTCCCTGAATCCCCCCACTTACTCACATGTTCAAAGGGTGAAGCAAAGAGATTTAAATTAGATGAAAAGAGGTTAAATAAAATTGAGTGCCATTTCCCTTTCATCTTCAGATTAACAACATGCCGAAATGGTGATCTGTTTCTGAGCATATCTTGTGGTGTTTTTTTCCCCCCCTTCCTCACTGAATAATGCAAAGTGACATCCACGGACTCCTTAGGTGGTCTAACTATTAACCAGAATAGACCTGCTGAACCTCAGAACAGCCCCTGTAAAACAAACCTTGCCTAAGTCGAACTGCCTACAGTCAAACTGCTGCTACATCTAATCCAATATTGTCAATCAACTGTCAGCAGCTTTGCAGAGCCTCAGGCTAGGATCTTTCCCCACCATGCTATCAGGAGTGCCTGTGAGACTTGAAACATACAAAGCATCTTCTCAGCTCTCAACTGAGTTGCAATTCCTCTCTGTAAGACTTATTCTTAAAATATGCAGGACATATTTCTGGGAGGTAGACACTTGCGAAACCATAATTGCTTGACGTAGCAATGTCTGGCATGGTTGTTAAAAGATTAGGGGAGCTGAAGTCCAAAATTTCTGGATAGTATCTATTGGGAAAGTAGCCCTGGTCCCTGAAGACCAGATGAAGTAATGACTCAGAACTTGCTAGATCAAGCTCACTTTTCTTTGGAGCTAGAACCGAACTAACATGTGACATCTTGTACCTGAAAAATATCAGTATTCAGTGAAGTTGATATAGATAACCCTTGGCATTCACCCATCACTAACTGTTGGCACATATTGGTACGGTACATATACATGTGAATAGAATAAGAATAGAATAGAATAGAATAGAATAGAATAGAATAGAATAGAATAGAATAGAATAGAATTCTTTATTAGCCAAGTGTGATTGGACACACAAGGAATGTGTCTTCGGTGCGTAAGCTCTCAGTGTACATAAAAGATACAAATGATAAATCATGATCAATGTCATCACAAATACATTCATCACGAAACATAAGATACAACACTTAGTGACAGTCATAGGATACTAAATAAACAATCAGAATCATGCTAGGAAATACAAATGACACCTATGACATAGTCCCGTGATGGCGAACCTATGGCACACATGCCCAAAGTGGCATGCAGAGCCATGTCACTTGGCACACGCGGTGTCGCCCATCCCTATTCCGGGTTTCTGACTCGCATGCGCATGCGACGATCAGCTGGCCTCGGTGTGTGCAGCAGTGCCAGAAAGTGGAAACAGCTGGTCTTCCATTTTCCGGCGCAAGCATGCACAACAGCCTGCTGATCGTTGTGCGTGCATGCACACCAGTAACTGGAAGTCTAGCTGCCCGGCACACGTATGCCTGCCAGAAAACGGAAGTGCACTTTCCAGTGCGCGCATGCCCCCTGGGCAGCTCCTCTTCTGGTCGCTTCCCAGAGGAGCGCACACGCTAAGCATGCGCACGCTCCCTTTTCGGCACCTTTCCCCAAAGAATCTGGTCCTCATTTTACCAACCTCAGAAGGATGGAAGGCTGAGTCAACCGTGAGCCGGTCTGGATAGAACTCCTGGCAATAGTTAGCTTGCAATGTTGCATTCTAACCACTGCACCACCACAGCTCCCACTGCGCCACCACGGACACAATATGGACATGAACAGGCAGTATTGAGGAGGAGATGATGGTTAATTTTTAATGTAACTTTTTATAGGAAGAACTGTGATAGCACTGTGTCTGCTCTGGAATTTTGACTTTAGCCAAGTACTGCTTACCCTAAAATGTGCTGTGCCATAAACTATATTAATGTGTTTTTCAACCCAAGCTGTTTTTTAGCCCAATTTGAGGCCAGAGTTGCAGGAGTTAGATTGCTGAAAATATATCAGATTTGTGAAATCTTTTGATTTAACAGTTGTTATCTTAACAGCATTGGCAATTCATTTTATGATGCTTCCCATCATCATTTCTGGAACCTGAAAAATGACAGCCTTTCGCTTTATAAGCTGTCGAAGGATTTAAGAACTTCAGCAAGTTCATCCTTGCCAATAGATTAAAAGTTTTCCCACATATTTTTAACATACTAAAATGTATGGTATTTTCATTTGACGTATTCTTTTTATTTAAAACTAGCCGATAACCCAGTGTTATCCTGGTATTTATTTATAGGGGGAAAATGTCCGGACCAAACATAATTTCTAATGTTGAATTTTCCCCTTTACTGAAGGGAGCCCCCTTCAGGAGTACTGTGAAGCCGTTACTAAGGCAACTCCATTGCGCTGCACAGTAGAAGCCATTTTACGACAGTTCAGTAGAAGCCATTTCAAGGCACAACAGGCTGCATCTTAACAGAACACACACGCCGAGAAGTGATAGGGGTGTCTTACCCCCACAGTATATTTCTCCAGAGAGTAAGTCATCTGTGTATCAAGTTTGGTTGAAATCGTTCAAAGTGTTCCAGAGTTATGTTGGAATATACACATACACACAAACACAGCCATTTTTATATCTAGATAGATAATATTTCACAATGCTTTCAATAGTGACAGAACCTCTAATGTACTGCATTCACGGGAAAAGTTGGGAAACATTCACAGATGTAGTTGCCTTGCAAAGGGCACAGTCAAAACACCAGCACAGGATATTTTTGTATAATTTCCTTTTGTATTACATCACGAACTATTTTACGATCATGTTTACATCATAAAATGCTTCATAAAAAATTGCCAAATTTCAGTTCTATGAGAGTTATGGGTCCCAGAGTTTGGACACATACTTTAAATAAGCCCAATTGAAGTACCTTGGTTTAAAAATACTTCCCCACTTCAACGGTAAAAGTTTACGGGAACCAGAGTTTTAGTAGTATATAGATTTGCCAAGAACGAAATTAGTAGCTAGTCTTTAAGTACTGGCACTACAATTTTTTGTGCTTGACCAGTTGGTATCTCAGTGGCTATATTTTTGATCATTTGTAATAATACACATCCAAGCAGACTTTCAAAGTGACCTTCTCCTTCACTTCATCCAGATTTGGGGATTGGGGCAAGGGCTTGCTTTCCTCAAGATGAAGAATAAACGGGTTCTAAGTATACTTTTCAAAGTATATATTTAGTATCTATTTGTTTATTAAATGTATACAGATAGTCCTCGACCTACGACTACAATTGAGCCCAAAATCTCTGTTGCTAAGCAAGATAATTGTTAAGTGAGTTTTGCCCCATCTTATAACCTTTCTGGCCACATTTGTTAAGTGAATCATGCAGTTCTTAACTTAGTAACACAGTTATTAAATGAATCTGGCTTCCCCATTGACTTGGCTTCTCAGAACGTCGCAAAAGGGGATCACATGACCCCAGGACATTGCAACCATCATAGATAGCAATAGCACTTATATTCCACTTTGCAGCTCTCTCTAAGCGGTTTACAGAACCAGTATATTGCCCCCAACAATCTGGATCCTCATTTTCCTGACCTCGGAAGGATGCAAGGTTGAGTCAACCTCGAGCCGGTGAGAGTGGAAGTGCTGGCAGCCAGCAGTCAGCAAAAATAGCCTGCAGTACTCCTTTGTAACCACTGCGCCACCACGGCACTTTATATGAGCACATTGTCAAGCATCCAAATTTTGATCATGTGATCATGGGGATGCTACAATCATCAGGTGACCATGGGGATGCTGTGTGAAAAATGGCTACAAGTGAAGGACTACCTGTATGCTGGCCCCTCTCACTATTGAAGCAACTCTGGGTGCAATATAAATTTAGGAGAGTGGAGTTTGCAGGAGACAATTAATTCACTTAATTGGCTTGTGACTCTCCGAGACGCCTTGCCAAGTTTTGGAGATACCGGCTTGTCAGCTCTCCCAGCCAGATAAGGTCTGTGACTGTAAATCCTCCTTCGAAAGACTTTGTTGGATATAAATAAGCAAAATTCACAGTAAATAAATAAAAGGGTTTTTTTGTCGGGACAAGGAGTTTGCTTCATGCTCTTGGGAAGCCTTGGCCAGAGTAATTACTAGCAAAGCTCCCTCTCTTTTTTGCGTTTTAGTGTCCTAGCATTGAATCTCTGTGGAGGGCTGGGTTTGGGTTGCTATCTAGATCTCTTCTGATTGGTCTAAATGACAGATACGTCATTTGTTTAATGTACGGCGTGCATAAACCGATTCCATCTCCTGCAGAAAGAGCTTCCCTTCGGAGTCTCAGCCTCCATCCAGACTCCGTGAAAGGATTTCACATGGGACGTGCCATCAGTACCAACAGCCTGGCCAGCAGCACGTTGAACAGGCTTGCCGTCCGGCCGTCGACCGTCCAAGCTGAGATTCTCAAGAGACTCTCCTATTCGGAATTGTCCCTTTTCCAGCCCACCCAAGGCTATTCCCGAGACAAAAACGAGAAGACGTCGTGGGAAGAAAGGCCCAAAATTATGAGCAAATCTTTCCACGACTTGACCCAGAGTCAAATGTTGGTCAGCCCCCTTCGGAAAAATTTTGTCAGCCCCAGGAATTCCTCATCACGGAAAATGGAGGAATTGATGGAGAAGATCTTTCAAACTGCGCCAAAATCCGATCCTGAATCAGTGGTTGGTGGAGCCAAACTCAACAAGTAAGAATGTTTCTGCTTCCGGTCTGGGCGTTGTCTGTGGGAGCTGTTTCGTTTTTAGCAGCTCCGGACCTGTGGCTGCGTTAAGCTGTCTAAACAGCATCCATTA
The DNA here is from genome assembly GCF_009769535.1 of Thamnophis elegans. Classification (NCBI taxonomy): domain Eukaryota; kingdom Metazoa; phylum Chordata; class Lepidosauria; order Squamata; family Natricidae; genus Thamnophis; species Thamnophis elegans. Next base: position 13,321,717 of record NC_045549.1, read on the forward strand.
GCTGTCTGACAGTTTGATTACCTCTCCTTTGGGCATAGAGGTGAGGTGAGAAGCTGAGGTTGGGAAGTGCTCCATTTTAACAACATGGCCGTCTTCATAGTAGTTGCTGAAAAAGTCTATTCTGCAGAGGATATAAAGATGGCTGCTCTTCCGTTTATAATGTACAATTCTGAACTTTGCGATGGGATTTCAAGCATTATTTTTACTTTGGTGTAATTTTAGACTCCTTTATTTAATATAGATTAGTGTTTGAGTTATAATTTAAGAATTTGATTAAATAAGAAGCTATAATAGCAATAGCACTTAAACTTATATACCGTTTCTTTTATAGATATAAAAGCAGGAGTCTGTAAATTGTATTAAACAGCTGGTATTGTTAGGCCAAGGGCAAGGAAAGTTTCCTTTTAAGATTCACTTTTTTAGTAGTAAGTAAGACATTAAGCACTTCTGCAGCACTATAAAACCACCCATTTGTGACGGAAGTTTTCCTGATTGTAAGAATAGGAGCCACCGTGGGGGAAGCAAGAACTGCATTCATAAACATTGCAGGATCCATTTTCATTCACCATACTGAAAAACTTCTTTTTGTGACTGCCTTTCATATTATTTTTTTTCCATGTGCTTTGCTCCCACGCACGTAAAACAAAACTTATCCACATTTCACAGATCTCTGCCAGCATGTTTTTTTTTTTTTTGGTGTGAGGTATGCATTTTTATGCCAGTTTTCTGTTTTGTGTACCATATATTAGCTTGTATCTTTATTTTATTACATTTTCCTTTGTCCTCTTCTGCTTTCTATTTTCCCCACTGGTTCCCCCCCTTTCCCCCGTTCCTTCAACCACTTTGTTTAGTTCACACTCCCATGCAGGTTTAAATGCCAGCCTAGAAAGAAAGAAAAATGAATCTGAGGCTTCATCCGCAGAAGATGCAGGACAAGCCTTTGTAATAGGTCAGCATTGTTTCCTTGAGTCGAATGGTACTGTGCAATTGAGAATCCTAAATGAGTTTCTAGATGGCTATTAATATCTAGCAGTAATACTGTACGTTGTGAATTTGTTCTAAGTTATTTGGGAGAATGCTAACGTTATTTTATGCCTTGTATAAAATACTCATTTTATTGGGGGGAATCAATATTAATTTATTCTTTTGCCCACCTCAAGAAAAAGTAACCGATGAGAGTCCCAAAAGCATCACAGCTCTTTCTTTAAAAAAAAAAAAAAAGGACAACCGAATCAAAATGACAAATTTATTACAGTGGTAATTTTTTAGTCTTATATTTTAGCCCCATGGATAAGCTGCATTGTTTATTTCCTTAGCTTCTCTTTGCTACAATAAGTATGAAGGCTCCAGCTTGTTCATGGGGCTGTTGTAAAAGATAAAAAGATGATATAGATCCGTGTTGGTGAACCTATGGCACGTGTGCCACAGGTGACCTGGAGCCATATTTGCTGGCACGGCACCGTCGGAGGGCCGGGGGATGCCGTTTTCGTCTTCCCTAGGCTTCAAGGAAGCCTCCAGAGGCTGGTGAGGGCAAAAAATGGCCCCAACTGAAGTTCAGGAACAATCCGTTTCTGGCTTCCAGAGGGCCTCGGGGGGGGGGGCATTTTCACCCTCCCCAGGCTTCAGAAAGACTCCAGAGCCTGGGGAGGGGTCGTGCATGCAGGCACGCATGGACGCAGGGCGTAGGATTTAATTGGTGTTGGCACGCGCATGCGATAGCCCGTGCACAATTTTGGCCCACCGTAAGAAAAAGGTTCGCCATCACTGAGATAGATAGATAGATAGATGATAGATAGATAGATAGATAGATAGATAGATGCGTCTTTATTAAACGCCATTCCATATCACTGCTAATTACCGAGAACTCTGAAGCATCTCAATAAATCTTAAATAATATTTCAGAATAAACATGGAATAAAATAAAATCCAGAATATTTCTACAAAGAGCCAGTTGATAGGAGAAATTGGTGGCTGCAGCAGGACAAAATTAAACATTTTAAAAGTGTCTAAAACGCTTGAGATGGGTAGTTATTGCATGAGATAGAAGAAGCCATGGAGAAAGCTCTACTTCTAGATCTTGATGATACCAGTTCTAGATCTTGATGAAAGCATTCTAACTAAATACTAACATTGTTAATATATTTAAGAGCAGCCTACATCAGCCTGCTGCTTTGCATACGTGCAAAAAAAAAAAAAAATCCCCATCATTTCTTGTTCCTAATACCAAATGCCATACTTTCTTAAGATAATGGGACATCTCCTACACACCAAGAATGCTATTGGAAATAACAACATTCAGAAGTGTTGTGGGTTCTGCAGAGAAACAAGGGGTTCAAATTGTAAAACAGGCACCGTAACACAAACTGCTTGGTGGTTGTTGTGTTGTTGTTTTTGAAACCTTGTTGTAACCTTGCACCCAAGAACTGTAGGTAAGGATCAGAGCTGGTATCATGAGGTTATGAAATATTCTGTCATTTTCTTGCTCTGGACCAGTGGTGGGTTTCCAATTTTTTTTACTACCAGTTTGGTAGTGTGCGCACGATGCTTCCACACATGCGCAGAAGCGTCCGGGCAGGTGGACAGAGACTCCCGCCCCTGGCTACTACCAGTTTTCCCAATCGGGGACGATCTCTGAGAAATGAGTTGTCCTAAGAGTGAGTTCTCCCCACTTACCCATATAAGTAGTACAGTGACTATTACATTGATAAAAAAGCAGGCAAAAAACAATATTGTCCCTCTTTTGACATGCTCCCAACCCTAAAATGAGGGAAAAAAATATAAAATAGAGTGTTCAAAGTTTCCCTATATTGCAGTCAAGCAATTCATTCATTTTGCATGCTGTTCTGGATAAGAATGACTCAATTTCATTACTTTCCTAATATTTCATATAGAAAGAAGATGTTTAATTTCTACAAATCCATTCTGAAAATGTCAGTGTAGAGTTGAGGCTTATCGTTAATTCATTTTGAATTTTTAGAAGAGTCAGATTTAATTATATAATGAAATGAAGCTTGATTTCTATTGCATTACTCTCTAATAAATACAATTTGACTCATATTTCAGCATTATTTTTTTAAAAAAATATGTGCTGTTGCTTTGGTCCGCAGATGGTCTCCAAATAGAGAAGAATATACCGGTAGTGTCTTTACCAGAAAGGGAGATCAACTTGATCAATTTGAAAAAAGATGAAAAATATGGCTTAGGTAAGTAAATGTTACTTTATGAATTACATATAAATGCAGAAATCAAAAGAGCAAGTGGATTAAACAGTGTATTGAAAGGAGGTTTTCACTGTCAAAACAATCCCTGAAATTTGAAACATTAATACAAACTTATTGTTGTGATGGGACAATATATATATACCCCGCCCCCTATGCAAAAATGGCTGTGTATAGCCTTTAGGAGGCTTCCAGAGTGCTGCTGGGGGCTGGGAAGGGCAAAAATGAGTGAAAATGGGCCATTTTTTGCTCGTTTCCTCCCCCCCAGCCCCAAGGAACACTCTACAAGCCTTCTAAAGGCTATTCATGCCCTTTTTTGACAAAAAAACAGGTCCATTTTCATGAAAAATGGGCCATTTTGGGGAGGTCTGCAGAGTGCAAAAACTTTTAATTTACCTCTTCAAAATCTTGGTGCGTCTTATACTCCAAAAAATACAGATGTAATCTGCCCAATCTGACTGACTCTGGATGGTGTGCACAAGGAAACTGAGACAAATTCATCTTGATAAATAGAAAAATGCAATAACAACAGTATAAGAATTATAGTATACTAGTTCAAAATTAGTACAAATTAAAAAGCACTTATGAATTTGGCCTGGGAGCATTCTAGCAATTAGTAAAGCAAACTCAAAGTAGATTGAAATATCCATAATATCCAGCTTGCCCAAATAGCTGCATTTTGTTTCTTTGTTTATTCAGATGTATTTCCCATCACATCATAAACAGAGTCTCGGTAGCTCATAAAAAAGACAATAACACCCCAAATGATAAAAAATACTCTACATATAGACCCCCAAAATTACATCAGTTACCCAAACATCATCCAGAAAACGTCCATCTGTAACTGCTTCCCGAAGGCCAATAATGTTGAAGTTAATCAATCCCCGATGAGAGGTCGGTTTCAGAGGTCCAGCCCCAATAAGGAAAAATGGTTGCCCCCGGGCTTCACTTCTGCTTCAATCACACAATCAAAGCAGTAGGGTTGAGTCCAGTGGAGAGATACAGTTGTACATTTTGTAACAGCTACAGATTCCAAGTCATCTTCAAGAGCATGTTGCAGTAGTCTAGCCATCAAATTATGACTTTCTGTTCTTTTCATTGAGAAATTTGAAAACTGTGTTATTTCGATTTTCCCCAGTCAGAGCTCCTTCCTACTGTTGTGGATTATAATTTCTATAATCTCTGGCATCTGAATTCTGATGAAGGATATTGAGAGTTATGCTCTAAAAATAATCTGGATTAGGGGTGGCTGTTCATGTCATGTTTTGAAGAGTAAAGCAGTTATGATTGGCTTGTACCCAACACAAAGATTTCAAATATATTTTGCAATTGGAATTTCTATTCAGACTTCAATGATCAAAACTTCAATAAACATGTCTAATAGCTGATATAAGCAATATTTGAACAGTCCAGTACTACATAGAAAGGTGATGTCTCAGATAATTTCCTCTGTTCTTTCAATCATTATCCAAACAAGTCCTAAATTATTCTTAGATACCACCTGATAATGGTTGTTATTATATTTGGTGTTGGTGGTTTCCACAGTTCTGTGTTGTACAAAGAGCTAATATGTAACAAACCCAACAATCCAGAGCCAATAAAATTAGAATCCAGGTGTTTCAGTCTAGCGTGGCACAACAAAACCGCGGTCCACTAAAGCGCGCCCAATTAAAGCGCGTACCTGACGTCATCAGCAGCGCGACAAATACGACCGCGGAGAAAAAAGGGCGCTTTAAAAAGCGCTTTTAAAGCAAGCCGATTCACGTAAAGGTAAGGGTTAGGGTTAGGGTTAGGTTAAGGGTTAGGGTTAGGGTTAGGGTTACGTTAAGCTTTAGGGTTAGGTTTAGGGTTAGGTTAAGGGTTAGCGTTAGGTTTAGCGTTAGGTTAAGGGTTAGGTTTAGGGTTAGGTTTAGGGTTAGGTTTAGGGTTAGGTTAAGGGTTAGGTTTAGGGTTAGGTTTAGGGTTAGGTTTGGGGGGGTTAGGGTAAGGTTTTCACGTTAATTTTAACTTTACCGCTCACAGCGTGATGTTTTCGTCGCGCTGTGATGACGTCAGGTACGCGCTTTCGTCGAGCGCGCTTTAGTCTACCGCGGTTTTGTGGTGGAACCTCAGTCTAGACATTCCCCAGTATGGTATCTTCCAAATGTGTTTGGAATGCATCTTTCTAAAACTCTTATTAAATTATTAAAATTATTAAACCTAATGAGAAGGAAGGACTCACTGGAGAAGAGCCTAATGCTGGGAAAGATTGAGGACAAAAGAAGAAGGGGACGACAGAGAAGGAGGTGCCTGGATGGAGTCATTGAAGCAGTAGGCGTCAGCTTAAATGGACTCCAGAGGATGGTAGAGGACAGGAAGGCTGGAGGAACGTTGTCCATGGGGCCGAGATGGGTCAGACACGACTTCGCAACTAACAACAACAAAAATTCTTGGCCCTAGTGTGGACTATGTAGTCTCTGGGTAACTGAAGAGTTCTACATTGGGGGAGGAAACTAGAGATCAACTTTGGGCACTCATACGAGAATTCCCTGCTAGGACAATTCAACTGTGATCCATTTTAGTCTTAAGATATTTGAGGGCAATGTTTTACCCAGAAAAATATCCTGGCAAACCACCAGTAATAAATCAGTAAGCAATTAGCTTGTAAAATATTGCTATGAATAACCAAAAAGTTATTTTTAACAGGGTTTGAGATAACTGGTGGGGAGAAGACTGGAAAATTTGATCTTGGAATTTTTATCCTTTCAATCACTCCTGGAGGACCAGCTGATTTGCAAGGATCATTGAAACCAGGTGATGTCCCACAAAATAAGAATTGATTACACCCTTTGGTAGTTCTTCTTTTAAAATCAAAATAGAAGGATAAAATCTGCAATATTTTAATATATTTTAATTATTTTTCTATTTGTTTTATAACCTGTCACCCAGTTGCCTTATAGGGGAGATAGGTGGCATAAAAAGTTTGGATGGATGGATGGATGGATGGATGGATGGATGGATGGATAGAATGAAATTGACCTGAATGTTTCATATTGAAATTTCCAATACCATCTCTAGTAATATTTTTAGTGCATAACTTGAACGTTGGTTATTTGCTTGAAATTTATATTGAGTGATGCAGATAGTGATGGAGATATAGAGACATGATAGAAACAGAGATTGAGACAGAGATCAAGATATGCGAATAAATACTAGGGTTATTACAGCTCTAAATCGCTTTACCAACTACTTAATTCACGGTGATTTGGTTAAAAAAGGATGAGAGAATATCTGTAAGATAAAAATAAATGAGAATTGAACTATTTAAGTCTGTAGTCATGTCTTTGTTAAAGTTTTCATTATATTGCTGGAGACTAGAATAGAGTTTATTGTTAATAGGGTAAGATTTATAATAAATACAATGTTAAGATATTTAAATTTAGCGTCTGGAACAGTGAGATTGTACAATGAGCCAGAACACACCGTTATAGTTGATTGGTTGAAGAGTGCTGGCTCCTGCATGAGGCAATCTGCACTGTGATTGGTTGCTGTGGGTGTTTCCCTTTTTCCCCGCCTTTTTTTTTTTCTGGTCCTACGTGTGCCCTGAAGATTTACCTCAGGGTGTACTTTTGTGCCTGACTCCCTTGCTTGCTGTATATGTAAACGTAAAATATATTTATTTATATAAAACTACAAGTTCATGTCAACATCTCTGACTCCATTTGAACTGCTGCGCAATTGCCTGACACACAAATATATTAAAATGAACTCCAGCTTGCAGATTTGGTGAACCTCTTCTGAAAACACTGAACACTAGAAATCTGCAAGATATATTCTGTACTGCTTGTTCTTTCCGGCTTTACCATTCTTGGTCAAATTCCGTGATAAAAAGCCAGGTCTTCAAAGAAAAAAACAAGAAAGTCCAGTTTCCTTTAGAAGGACATAATTCTACTAGTCTCATAAAGAGGAGTCATTCTGGAGTCATACCAAATGTTGGTCCTAGTCACTGCCCTTTTGGAACTCTTGTTCTATATAAGATTGGAGAATTTCAAATTCTTGTAAGGGAAATTAATCTTGTGCATTTGGTTCTTCCTGTTATTAGTTACTAGGGTAATACATTTCATAATGAGTTTACCATGTTTTGCTGCTCCAGTTTAATAACATTTATGCTTCCTTGCACAATGCAATCAATGACAAACTTTGCAGATATCGGTAGAGGATAGTAAATTTTAGAAACATCTATTTTGGATTGTTAATTTTTGATTTAATGCATCTACATAGGAGATCGTCTGATTTCAGTAAACAATGTGAGTTTGGAAGGGGTCAGCCATCTTGCAGCTTTAGAAATTATTCAGCATGCTCCAGAAAATGTGACCCTTGTCGTTTCTCAACCTAAGGATGGATCTGTTAAAGGTATTTCCCGAAATAAAACTTTTTTTCCAAGTTAACAATTCATATATAGCAACTAGCAACTCGCAATTCTTTCTGTTCCATTCCTTATCTTGCTTTTTCCAGATGCTTTTCTGTACAAGGGTGCTTAAATAAGCCACTATTAGCACTGTTTGGCTTAGAAAGTGTAGTGCAGGAACATAGCACCTACCTGTTCAGGTAGTCCTTGAGTTACTCAGTGGTAAGATGGGCAGCCAATAAATTTGATAATAACATAAAGTAAAACAAATAACCATAATGTTATATATATATATATGATTGTTATGACTTACATTATGATGTAAGTCATAACAATCATAAAATATGATTGAGCTGATTTTTATGAATTTTTGGCGGTGATCATTAAATAAATGCAGCGGTCGTGAGAATACCACAGTCATCAGTGAGAATGCTGCCATTGTGAACCCAGTGTTCACTATGGCACAATTTTGCAAAACACTAGAAGTAAGTGCCAATTTTTGACAAACCTGTCATAAGCCACAGTCATGTGACTGTGTCACACCCAAAATGTGTGACTATCTGAACTTCAGATCCAGATCATAAGTTTCCTTTTTCAGGTAGGTCAGTCCCTAAGTGACCAGTTGTAAGTTGAAAGCTACCTGTAACGCCAAAAACAGCAACCGCTTGATAAGGTTGTGTGGCTGTTCTCCACAGCTATTAACAATTTCGGGAAAAGACAGACTTGCTTTAAGGAATTTCAGGCAAGTGCAATATTTCCACCATGTTTTCCCGAAAATAAGACAGGGTCTTATTTTCTTTTGGCCTTATTTTGGGGGAGGCCTTATTATTTTTGAGGTGCAGGAGGCAGTGAGAATGGTCACCGCATGGCTGCTGCTGTGTTGTGCGTCGCTGGGCCTGAGGTTCTTTTTGCGGTGGCCATTAGCGTGACAGAAGGGGTACAGTGGCTAGGGTTGCGAGAGCAGCCGTTAGGTAAGGCTGTGTGGCAGTAGTGGGTTTCAAAAATTTTTAGAACCTCTTCTGTAGGTGTGGCCTGCTTTGTGGGAGTGGCTTGCCAGCCATGTGACCAGGTGGGAGTTGCTTGCCAGCCATGTGACTGTGTGGGCGTGGCCAACTTGTGAAATGTGGTGAAACTCACTTAACAACGCTCTTGCTTAGCAACCAAAATGTTGGCTCAGGAACTCTGGCATTGAAGGGTGCAAGTCTTAAAGCTTTCAAGTTACAAGACCCTCGCACCCCTAACTCTTTAGAAGAAAAAAACCCAGGGGTGTTCAAACTTGACAGCTTTAAGACTTGTGGATTTCAACTCCCAGAATTCCTCCTCTCGCTCTTCATCTTGATGATGTGCGGACGGGCGGGGGGAGGGAGCTGGAACCGGTTCTAAACGGCACTGTAGATTTGTGGAACCTCCTCTATAGAAGAGGTTAGAAGTGGCAGGAACCCACCCCTGGCATGTGGGGTGAATGGGGCATGTTCCCCTCTCCCATTCCCCCCCCCTCCCGGCCTCACCTCCTCACTTTGCGTTGTTCGTGCGGCAAGCAACCAGAGGAAATGGCAGGGACCAGCTGTGCATGCATTTAAATATTTTCAGGAAGGGCTTATTTTCACGCATGCCCTCAAAAGCCAGATTGGGTTTATTATCTGGGTAGGTCTTGTTTTGGGGGAAACAGGGTACCCCCCCTCCCCCATGTCCTGAAGTCCCTTTTTGTGTTCAGAAGCACTGCACAGGCTTTGTTACCATTTCTATAAGTGGCCCCTTAGCTATAGTCTCCACAGTACAAATCTTGCCAATTAACAACTGGCATAATCAACTGATGAAATTGGTTTCTGATAGAAAAATAGAGGGAGGGGGAAGAGCAAGAGCAATCTGAAAGGACAATCAGGGGAAGACCAATTTCTTTCAAGGTGATGGAATCATTCTGTGGCTGTTATTTTTCTTCGTATATCCAAATACTTGAACTCAGGTCTAGACTAAGATGGCTGAGGTAGGGATGTGGCATTCCCAAGGCAGATTATGATAATTTGAAACAGACAATACAATTCAAAATAGAAGAAGAATGGAGCTAATAAAAGTTTAAAAAAAACAAAGACCTAGAACTGTAGCAGCTAAAAACTTCATATCAAGACAAAATAGACAAGATGGAGCAAATTATTTTCACAACCAGCTGAAAGGCCATTAAGGGAAGAGTCTCATGGGCTTTCTGAGCACGAGGGGCTTGGTGTTCTCTGAGTTTCCAAATTTGTGGGGAGCTCTAATTTATATTTGTTTTCAGGCTTATAAATTCTCTTATTGACCTTTCCTTTGAGAACGATCATTTTGGACTCAAAAACTGAAGCGTGGGTGGGATTTATTTGGCTGATTCAGAGATATGTGCAAATATGTACATTTTTATTTCGTATAGAGACCCTTACTGTCATGCAAGATATAATTATCCTGGATTAGTTATTACAGTGAATCAACAAATAATGGCTAGCAGGACCAGAGGGGAAAAAAACTTAAACCAAACCAAGTCGTGATTTCAGATCTTCTATTACTAATAACCATAGTTCTCTAGTTAGACTAAAACAGAGAGCTTTGGTTAACAGTTGCAGGAAATAAATAAATCCTAGAATAACAAGATGTAGAGAAGGAAACAAATATATTGGCTGGGGAATTCTGGGAGTCAAAAGTCCACCCATCTTAAAAGTTGCTGAAGTTAAGAAATACTGTTCTCTGTCATATCTGTGTCTTTAAAAGTGATAACTTTATTATTGGTGTTTCAATTTACCCTTAGGAACATCCAGTCTCCAAAGAAAGGGATATTTTAAAAAGCCTTCCTTGATGACAGACCATGAGGCTGAGTCCTCTTCAGAGGAGCAGAACTGGCCAGTGAGTAACTGGAGACCCAACTCTGGAAGTTTGCCCGGTATTTGCTCGGGCAAATGGGGTGGGAGTCTCAGCTCCCAAGACTCCAGGACCGAGAGTGCTACTCTGTCTCAGACCCAAACCAACCACAGCTTTGGCCACCATGTCAATGACCAGCAGGATTTGCAACGTTCCAGTAATCCTCTTCTGGGGGCCCCCAAATGCAGTGAGAGGAATGGATCTTCTGCAGAGACCAACCTGATCAAAACCAAACTGACTGGCATGGCGGAGACCCCCGACTATTCTGACCGAGGGGATTCCGACATGGATGAAGCCACTTACTCCAGCAGCCAGGAGCAAACTGCATTGAAAAAGGTAACGTTCGTTTCAATTGTATGGCTCTTTTCCTCTAAACCGGGGGTGTCAAACTCGTGGCATCATTTATTTATTTATTTATTTATTAAATAATATTTATTTATTTATAAATATTATAAATATTTATTTATTTATTTATTTATTATTTAGTTTGTCAAACATGTACAAGACAACAGGTATAAGTATAAACATGGACATGAACCAAGGAGATGAGTACAAATAAATGGGAAATACAAATCATGTGACTGACTGATGTCTAATGGATGTTGTTATAGCAATAGCAGTAAGCAGTTAGACTTATATACCTCTTCATAGGGCTTTCAGCCCTCTCTAAGCGGTTTACAGAGTCAGCATATTGCCCCCAACAACAATCCGGGTCCTCATTTTACCCACCTCGGAAGGATGGAAGGCTGAGTCAACCTTGAGCCGGTGAGATTTGAACTGCAGAACTGTAGTCAGCTGAAGTAGCCTGCAGTGCTGCATTTAACCACTGCGCCACCTCGGCTCTTGTTACAAATTCTCTACCCAATACTCATATTAATACAGAACAGATAAATGAAAATCAGTCTGATAAAATCCAGACTAACTATAATTAGCACAAAGAATAATGAAAAAAGCCATTAATTTGGAAAAGTCACATTATAACTGATATGCACCTGTAGGATAATAAAAATGAATGAAGCATGGAGTAGACTAGCAAATATCTAGCCACATCATGGGCACTAATGCAGTGTCAGTGACTCAACAACGAATCCAAAGGGGGAAAAAATACTAACAGCAGTTCAGTCGGGAAGACATAATCACAGGTTAAATACTGTAACTTCATATGCGAGTAAAGGCAGGTGAGCGAATACTTTTGGCAATGTAGTGTATCTCTTTCCATGTCCACCTAACCTAACCTTTCGCATTCCAACTTCTACCTCGTGTTTCTAACAATTGATAGAATCTATTTCATGTAGCATAGTATTCTGTATCTCCTTTATCTTTTATTTTTAGCATTAGTCTATCCATTTCCGCACAGACTAGTATCTTCCTTATCGTCTCCTCTGAAGGGGTGTTTTCACTTTTCCACTGCAGCGCATACACCATTCTTGCTGCAATCAAGATGTGTAATATTAGGTATATATGTTTAGCAATATGTCCCCAAACTGTTGGAAATGTAAACAAATACCTGGCACATACTACCACATGTGGTGGACCTGCATAAAGGCAAGGAAATCTTGGATACAAATTCATACGTGGTTAGAAAAAAATGGTTAGACAACATATAGAGTTTAAGCCAGAATTATTTTTAATTAGGCATTATATCAGATGGCTATGATAAAGGGACAATGTACGTAATATTACACATCTTGAGCTGGTTAACTTTCTGGCTACATGATGTTATGTTGAACATCTGTCCTTGTGTAGTGGAATTGAGTCCAGATTCCCAGGAGAAGAGGATGAATTCCAGAGGAGCAAGAGACAACTCAGATATTTTTTTGTGAAAAAAGAGAGTATAAAGATGGCTCCTCCCCAGTAGTTCCCAGAGCATAGGCCTTTATGGGGGTGTTAGCATGCTTTAATTTGCCAAGATTCTGTCTGTGGAAAGGAATAATAATAATAATAATAATAATAATAATAATAAATCATTTAGAAGAATCACAATGCCTTTTTTGTTTTTTCAGGTCATCTCCTTGTAATATTTTTTATTATTTTCATTTTCATACACTCACATGTATACTGTGCATAGCCAACACCATACAGTATTAAACAATAATTTCATCAATTCCTCTTGTCAACAATACCCCAGAAAATAGAAACCCAATATCCTTCTTCCACTTTTTTGGTTTTTAAGTCTGACCATATGTGATTATAGCATGCTAAACTGTTCAGCAAAGTTTTCTTCACCTGCACATATATTGGCATATTGATTCCTTCGTTGTAAAAATCAGTTTGTGTAAAACATCTTATCTTTATTACATGTAGATGAAAATTACATGGGGGTAAAAATGCTTATATTTGATTATAATGCTCTTTTGATATATATCTTTGTGTTCTATTTTATGTAGGATTTTTTTTTCCTGTTTCAATCCCTTGGTTATCTCAGTACACATAGATAATCCTTGTTCAACAACTGGTTCATTTAGTGACCATTCACAGTTGATGAAAAAATAACTTTGCCATGACTTCTCGCATTTATGACCTTGGCAGGACTATAAACCAAAGGAAAGCTAAAGTAAAATTGTAAGCAGTTGTGGTTTTACTTAGTCAGTGCTTCACTTAACAACCAAGTTACAGTTCCAATTGCGGTCATTAAACATGGGCTACTTGTAAATACAGTGTTATCATAAATTATTTTTTAACAGGGTAACCTTTTTCCCTTTTTTTCTTCTTAGATAAAGGAACCTTCCTTGATGAATTTCTTCAGCTCCCTGAATTCTAAAATGCCTCTTAAACCTGGAGATATCTTTGAAGTCAAACTGGTCAAAAATGAGAACGGCTTGGGCATAAGTGTTACGGTACTGTTTGACAAGGTTTTAAGCTGGTTTATCTTTTTATCCACTCAAAATCACCTGTTCTAATTTATGATTTACAGAGAAGCAGTGGAGCTTAAAGACACACTGTCAAGTACTTGCTTGCTGCTAATCTTTATCTTTCTTAACCATCCTAACAGTTATGCCAACCTGAATATAGTTACAGATCTGTGTAGGGCAAGTGAATACATAAAAACAAATCAGTTTTAGGCTCGACATTTCCCCCTCCCGCAAATAGCAAAACTTAATAAATGCAAGCAGTGTAGACTTCAGCCATCAACAGACACATAAAGATAAACAAGACCTACATACCATTCCAAAGAGACAATCAAGAAGCCAAAAAAAAAGAGACCAAAACGCTCCTTTCCAGCAATCAACCCCGAAATAAACATAGATTAATAGTAGACAAATAATCATTACATAAACAATGACATAATCAAGAAATTACTAACTCAGAAAAACAAGTTAACAATAAAGAGCAGCTTAATCAAGCAACCACCAAGACTACTCCCAGCAACTCTGACAGGGCAAGCCACTAGTGCAGAGGTGTCAAACTTGCAGCGTCACGCAATCATGTGATGTATCGTGACTTTTTTCCTCTTCACTGGATGGGCATGGCCACCATGTGATACATCCGGCCTGCAATGGTGTATTAACAGAGAGCAAACCCTACTCCCTTCCATCACTGATGATGTTACCTAGCCAGGTAATAAAATGTTTGCAAGAAAAGAAACAACTCGGAGAGATCATCAAGGATCCCCCCCCCGCCCCCCAGTGTAGCCTTTGTAATGTGCATCTTTAAACACACACATATGTACAGTATGTCAATCAGAAAGGTCGGCGGTTCGAATTCCTAGCACCACGTAACGGAGTGAACTCCCGTTACTTGTCCCAGCTTCTGCCAACCTAGCAGTTCAAAAGCAGGTAAAAACACAAGTAGAAAAATAGGGTAGGGACGTTACAGCATTCTGTGCACCTTCGGCATTTAGTCATGACCATGGAGACGTCTGCGGACAATGCTGGATCTTTGGCTTTGAAACTGAGATGAGCACCACCCCCTAGAGTCGGGAATGACTAGCACATATGTGCAAGGGGAACCTTTACCTATATGTATGGGGACATGGGTATACATGCATACATACCCGAACCCCTTCCAACCATTAATTGGAGATCAGAGTACTTTCACGTCTCCCATGGTCCTCTTCCTCTCAGATCTTCCTTTCCTGCCCCCACCCCACCCCCCCGGCCACCTACTGTGATCAAAATGTCATCCTCAATTGCAACCATCTACACTTCCACCCTACTCTGAGTTGTGCCATCCCCAGCATTAACCAGGGAAGACATCCCTAGTACTTTTTCTACCCTAAAGAAAGCAGATGCCAAGCTTTCTGCTAGCTTTTGCCTTCTTCTGTTGGTCAACTGTCTGGCTCTGTAAAAGAGCTGAGCACAGCAAAAGGGACAATTGTTGCGTGCAGCAAAACCGCTGACAAGGAAATAACAGGCAAAGCCAGTGACTCCCATGGAAGGCTGAAGAAGACATTATTATTTTCATTGAAAAAAACGGTTTCTGCATCATAAATAAAATAGTATTCCTGTATATGCGAAGAAGCTTGAAAATAGCAAAGGGGGGGGGAATGTGTTGCTGACAAAAATGTGTCGCAGAAAGAAACAAGGCACATCCACAATTGTGTAGTAAGTTAAAAGAAATCAAAAGTAGAAAACAGAGGCAATAAATATTTAAAGCCAAGACGAAGGTTCATAATAAAAATGTATGTTTAGAGCGAATGCATCTGCTTCGTAACAGCTGGAAATACCAATTTGCCCAAGATAAAACCAACAAGGATAATCTTATAGCACCTTGAAGGTTAATCTTTATGGCAAGGGAGACTGTAATTAACTCCCCAAAATGTTGGCAAGTGTATATACATGGCCATAAGAATAAGGGAGAAAATACCAGGGATAAGGCAGCTAGAAAGGCAGCCTAAGAGGATTCAGTTAAACAATGAAAAATAAACAGTGCCATCGTAGTTTGCAAAGGACATATTAATTTGCCAAACAGGGGTCAGAATTTCCATTTGCTTATGTATGACATCCTCATTCTTTGCTAGTGTGAGTTTCCCACAGCTGTCCTAACATACAGAGCTAGTTTAATTTACATGGAGATTATGCTCATGATTACAGTCCCCTAACAGATTGCTCAACTTTTCATCCCTGCAGTAAATCCATTGAGACCTGTAAGTTATTTATCTAGGTTTACAGTGTTTTTAAGGGCGGGTTATATGCAAGAAAACAAAGGGGGCTAAATTAATTTCTCAGGCATCCCATGAGCGCCCTCTGGTGATCAGAAAGCAGAGCATCCGTAATAACGTTATTTCTGTTTGCTACATAATCAACGTCAAAGATTCATTGGTTGCAAGGCAGAGGGCTTTAAACTTTTTAAAAGGATCATATCGTTCCCCTTTGTCTTTCTTGGCATACAGGAAGTTTTTATATGGCATTTCTGGTCTTCCATGTTATTTTATTGTATTTCACTTTGTATTTGATGGTGCCATAAGGAATTGCATACTAAAACAACTAAACACAGTATTACCCTACTGTAGTATTATTATTCATCCTTCTTATTATCTTCTTTACTTCTTTACTTCTCCTTTTATTGGCATTATTATTCTGTTGCTTTGCATGCACATTGAGTGCTTCTGTACCAGAGACAAATTTCTTGTGTGCCTAATCACACTTGGCCAAATAAAGTATTCAGTTCAACTCAGCTCATTCTCCTGTGTGCTGCTTGGGGAATCCAAGCATGGGTTAACTTTGTCCATTAGCCTAGAGACTGAGTTATGTAAAACTCAGCTCAATTTGTTTCCAGTTTTAGAAAATTGTAACCAACTTATTTTAGATGTATGCACTGTGTGTAGTACTACTAGG
This sequence comes from Thamnophis elegans, assembly GCF_009769535.1. Classification (NCBI taxonomy): domain Eukaryota; kingdom Metazoa; phylum Chordata; class Lepidosauria; order Squamata; family Natricidae; genus Thamnophis; species Thamnophis elegans. The sequence goes on from NC_045549.1 coordinate 13,337,982, forward strand.
CAATGTCTCTTTAAAGAAAGTTCTAATCTAGAAGATGATGCATGATGATGGCTTCTTGCATTGATTGCTGCTTTCGAGTATCAGAAACTGCTTTTTAATGGAAATATTTGGATCAGAGGTGTTATTCAGCAGGTTTTGACTAGTTCTGGAGAACTGTTAGCGGAAATTTTGAGTAGTTCAGAGACGCGGTAAATGCCACCTCTGGCTAACCCCGCCTCCATCTATTCTCTGCCTCCTGAGTCCCATCTGATCGGGAGGGAATGGGGATTTTGCAGTATCCTTCCCCTGGAGTGGAGAGGGAATAGAGATTTTACAGTATCCTTCCCTTGCCACGCCCACCAAGCCACACCACGCCTTTACCTTAAGTATATTTATAATACTTACTAGCTGAAGGACCAGTTTGATATAGTAGTTATGGCACTGGCCTTGAAACCAGAAGATTGAGTTGTAGTCCTGCTTTAGCATGAAAGCTGGCTGGGTGACTTGGGTCAGTCATTCTCTCCCAGCCCAACTTACCTCACAGGTTGCTATAGGGAAAATAAGAGGCAGGGGCATTACGTATGTTATCAAGAGCTATGGTGGCGCAGTGGTTAGAGTGCAGTACTACAGGCTACTTCTGCTGCCAGCACTTTGGCAGATGGAATCTCACCAGGCTCAAGGTTGACTCAGCCTTCCATCCTTCCGAGGTGGGTAAAATGAGGACCCAAATTGTTGGGGGCCATAGAGAGGGCTGTAAAGCACTATGAAGCTGTATATAAGTCTAAGTGCTATTTGCTATCTTGAGGCAGGATATAAAGCTAAATACTTGCAGAATGCACCGCTTATGATTAGACAAAACATTACTAAGAAATAATACATGCAACTATGCCTAAACAAATATATTTTATAAAATTTGAAGTTAATGTCTAATATTCTGCCCACCCATGAATGACTGGCTAAGAATAAATCAGGAAAACATATCAAGAATCTATAAAAACATAGAAAATAATGAAGAAACTATAAACTTGTAACTATTGAATATTACAGGTAGTCCTTGACTTATAGCCATTTGTTTTAATGACTGTTCAAAGTTACAAGGGCACTGGAAAAAGTGACTTATGACAATTTCTCACATGAGACCCCATGGACAGGTGATCAAAATTTGGATGCTTGGTGCTGACATTTATGGCAGTAAAAATATCCCAGGGTCAGGTGATCACCTTTTGTGAACCTTCTAACAAGCAAATTTAATGGGAAAGCCAGATTCACTTAACAACCATGTTACTAACTTAACAACCGCAATGTTTTACTTAACAATTGTGGCCAGAAAGGTTATTAAATGGGGAAAACCTCACAACCACCGTATTGTGTAGCAACAGATATGTTGGGTCAGAAGTGGTCATAAATCAAGGACTACCTGAACATACTCACCTGCGTAGGTTTTTAGATAAGCTAATCTTAGCAGCCGTGACTATTTCAGTCCATGTCTAAAGTCTTTATAATGAGATCATCTTCTTTCTCTTTATCTGTATTTTTTCAAATTGGTAATTTCAAGGTGTATGAACTTCAGTTCCCCAGAGTTCTCTAACCACCCATGCTGTCTGAAATTGGCCTCTATCTTTAATTTTCGTGTAACTCAAAAACCATCTGTTGTCCTTGTGAGGTTTAGTTTGTCTGCTTCTTATTTCTGCTGAAACGCTTGCACGAGTTGGGCAATTGCATGGACTACTTAAGCTATTGGATTTAGCTATCAGTATTTCAGTTCTAGTCTTCTGGTAAAAACATATATTTTGTGTTAATGCCTTTTTTAAAAAAAATTCTGTAGGGTGGCGTGAACACCAGTGTGAAGTATGGAGGACTTTATGTGAAGGCAATCATTCCTAAGGGAGCAGCCGAAGCTGATGGTAGGATTCAGAAAGGTGAGTATCAGGGTAATTTGGTTGTTGAAAGTATCAAAATGTGGAAGGCTTAGGCCCGTAATGGCGAAACTATGGCACACCTGTGAGAGGGGGCACACCGAGCCCTCTCTGTGGGCATGCATGCTGTCGCCAGCTGCTCCTCTGGTTTCTGGTGTGTGCTTGCATGCCGGCCAACTGATCTTTGTGTGTGCCAAAGCCCCGGAAATCCAAAGACCAACTGGCCAGTGCGTGCTGGTCAGCTGGTCTTCAGGTTTCTGGAGCTCCGATGCTCACGAAGACCAGCTGGCTGGCAAGTATGTGCGTGCCAGAAGACCAGGTGGCCAGTGTGCACATGCGCACCAGACAGCTGGTCTTCCAGTTTCTGGGATCCGGCACACGTACATGCCTGCACTCTGGCTGGCCTGGCCTGAACAAAATAAAATAAATGATTGATTTAATTGTTAATTTTAATCTATTTTTTAAAATGTTATTGTTAATATTAATTGGGTTTGTTTTTGGATACTCTATCTAATTTCCTTTTTAACTTTTGTAATATGTGTTTTTTTTTCAATGTTGTACGCCGCCCTGAGTCCTTTGGGAGAAGGGCGGCATATAAATCCAATAAACAAAGAAACAAACTCCAGTTTGGACACTCGGTGCTGAAAAGGTTTGCCATCACTGGCTTAGGCTTTCAAGAAAAAGGCCTTACTGCGGAGAGAGTAGGAGAATTGGGGTCAAGAGGCCAAGTGTCTTCAAATGCTGTAAGATAAATCAGTGCTTCCAGTTAGCTTTAGCAACGTTTCTTTAAAAATCTAAGTATTATATTTTACATTCTTGGAACCAGCTGAGATTATCATATTCATGTCCGGCCGCCCTGTTCAGGATAACCCGCTCCCTCCTAAATAGGAGGGAGACGGGGAACCCCCTGCAGGGTAAGGCTGAGGAGTATAGTCAGTTCTTGGCGGACAAAGTTGCTCGGTTTCGATCGGAACTGGACTCCACCCCCGCAGATCCAGCCGAGACACAGGGGAATAACTTGGTAGACCATCTCTGGGTTGAGTTCCAGGATGTTGCCTCCGGGGATGTGGACAAGGCTATGCGAGCTGTGAGTTCCTCCACCTGCATACTGGACCCGTGTCCCTCTTGGCTGACTGCCAACAGCAGAGAGGTGACACGAGGCTGGATCCAGGCGGTTGTTACCGCCTCTCTTCGGGAGGGACACCTCCCCACCGCGCTTAAGGCGGCGGTGGTGAGGCCCCTCCTGAAGAAACCGTCTTTGGATCCAGCAGTTCTTAATAACTATCGTCCAGTCTCCAACCTCCCCTTTGTGGGGAAGGTTGTTGAGAAGGTGGTGGCCTTACAGCTTCAGCGTACCTTGGAGGAAGCTAACTATCTTGACCCCTTCCAGTCTGGCTTCAGGCCCGGTTACAGCACTGAAACCGCTTTGGTCGCATTGACCGATGATCTCTGGAGAGCCAGAGATGGAGGCCACGCGTCCATCCTGGTTCTCCTTGACCTCTCAGCGGCTTTCGATACCATCGACCATGGTATCCTTCTGCGACGACTGCGGGAGGTGGGGGTGGGTGGCACTGTTTTACAGTGGTTCTCCTCCTACCTCTCGGACAGGTCGCAGTCGGTGTTGGTGGGGAGGGAGAGATCGTCCCCGAGGCCCCTAACCTATGGGGTGCCGCAGGGCTCGGTTCTGTCCCCCCTGCTATTTAACATATACATGAAACCGCTGGGCGAGATCATTCGGAGGCACGGGATTAAGTACCACCAATATGCGGACGATACGCAGTTGTATCTGTCCGCCCCGTGCCAACTCAATGAAGCGGTGGACGTGATGAACCGGGGCCTTGAGGCTGTTAAAGACTGGATGAGAGCTAACAAACTGGTGCTCAACCCGGAAAAGACCGAGTGGCTGTTGTGTTTTCCTCCCAAAAATTCGGCCAGCGTTCCATCAATCAGGCTGGGGGGACAAAATTTATACCCCTCAGACAGGGTCCGCAACTTGGGAGTCCTCCTGGATCCACAGCTGAGTTTTGACCACCATTTGTCGGCTGTGACCAGGGGGGCATTTGCCCAGGTTCGCCTGGTGCGCCAGTTGCGGCCCTACCTGAACCGGGAGGCTCTCACAACAGTCACTCGAGCCCTTGTGATCTCTAGGCTGGAATACTGCAATGTGCTCTACATGGGGCTGCCCTTGAAGAGCATCCGACGACTTCAGCTAGTTCAGAACGCGGCCGCGCGAGTGATCATGGGCGCACCACGGTTCGCCCATATAACACCGATCCTCCGTGAGCTGCGCTGGCTACCTGTCGATCGTCGGGTGCACTTCAAGGTTTTACTTACCACCTATAAAGCGCTCCATGGTAGTGGATCTGGCTATCTGAGAGACCGCCTCCTGCCAATTACCTCCCTGCGTCCCATCAGATCGCACAGAGTAGGCCTCCTCCGAATTCCATCCGCCAGTCAGTGCCGACTGGCGACTACGCGGAGGAGAGCCTTCTCAGTTGCAGCTCCGACACTATGGAACAACCTCCCCGTGGAGATCCGTACCCTCACCACAGTCCAGGCCTTCTGCACAGCCCTCAAGATCTGGCTATCCCGTCAGGCCTGGGGATAGGATTACTCTCACCCCGCCCGAATGTTGAGTGAATGTTGTGTTTTTATGGTTAATTTCTTTTATTCACGTTTCTTTTTCTTTTTAAGTCTTGTCTTGCACTCCCTTCCCTCCATTGTTGTAAGCCGCCCTGAGTCCCCTCAGGGAAAAGGGCGGCATATAAATGTTTAATAAAATCCAAAAAATCCAAATGTCTGCTTGTAAGGATGGCTGCCAAATTTGGCCTGCATATATTTGGTTGAACACTAGATAGCAGCAAAGCAGTGAGGTTTTCTGTTTTCTGCCTACCTTTGCTGCTCTCTAGTGGTGATTCTGAAGTGTTGCAGTCCAGCTTTGGTTATGAGGGTTCAGAAGTACTTCTTGATCTGTAAATGTCTTGCTCAAATGAATGGCTATTGAGTTAAATAAAAGATTGTGGCAGACCTATTCTGTTTGCTTCTCTTTGTTGTTATAAATATCTCTTATTGGCTATTAGGTGACCGAGTGCTTTCTGTTAATGGGATCACATTGGAAGGAGCAACACATAAACAGGCTGTGGAAATCATGAGAAACACTGGCCAGGTAGGAAATGACAGTCATCTTGACTTTGGGCACTTTACGTTATTATAATCCCGGGAAGGAACAAGAAACCATATTGAAACTTATCCTCAGTCATATCAGCAGTGCTTACTCTAGTTCCATGATGACGAACCTATGGCACCTGTGCCACAAGTAGCACGCAGAGCCCTCTCTGAGGGCACTCCAGCTGTCGCCCCAGGCCAGCTCCACCGCGCATGTGCCCGTCTCTGCCACACATACGCAGGGGGCAGCGCCTTCCCCGATCTGCGCAGGTCCCCCCCCCCCGTGTGCCCCCCCCGTGCGCCCCACCTTTCTACTCCATTTATGCTACCCGTGCCCTCCCGACCTCGGGAGGTTCCCCTACGCCCAGCATGCCCTTACTGTTCTCCTCCATTTCTGCCACTCGGACCAACCTGGAAGGCAAAATGGGGCACAGGGAAGTTGCGCGAGGGCTGCCCGTGCCCCATTTTGGGCCTGGAAAGCCTTCTGCACCAGCGTGAAAGCAAAAACAGGGCATGGGGAGGCAGGGCGCATGCGTGGGGGTGGGGGTGCATGCCTGCTTTCATGCACATGCCTGCTTTAGGCACTTGGCACCGAAAAGGTTAACCATCACTACTCTAATTGTTCCCCTTGAAAAGGCAATTCTATTTAAAAATATATCTGTGTATGAGCACAAAGGCTAGGCTGATAATTCAGAGATTCCCATTGATTTACCAGTTTGATTCAAAGAGTGGATCAATTGAATCAGCCATCGGACTGAAGCCTTCCTTAACTTTGGTGTTTTTAGGTCGTCCTCTCCAGAACTGTACACAAGCAGTCCTTGATTTATGACCACAATTGGGAGCAGAATTTCCATTGCTAAGACAGGTGGTTGTTAAGTGAGTTGCATCTGGATTTACAACCATTTTGCCACGGTTGTTAAGTGAATCCATTTGGACATTAAGCAAATCTAGCTTCCCCCCATTAACTTTGCTTGTTGGAAGCTGGCTGAGAAGTGTTGACAATGGTGATCACATGATCCCCGAACAGTGCAACTATTGTAAATATATGCCAACCAAATTTTGATCTTGTGACCATGGAGATGCTACCATGGTCATTGGTGCGAGGACTAAGTCATAGATCACTTTTTTCAGGGCTGCTTTTTTTCAATCAGCGCTAAGCAAATGATTGTAAGTTGATGGCTATCTGTAATGAAACCCTTCATCACTTTTTACCTCTTCTGGTAATAGCAATAGCAGTTAGACTTATATACCGCTTCATAGGGCTTTCAGCCCTCTCTAAGCGGTTTACAGACTCAGCATATCGTCCCCAACAATCCAGGTCCTCATTTTACCCACCTCGTAAGGATGGAAGGCTGAGTCAACCTTGAGCCGGTGAGATTTGAACAGCCGAACTGCAGAACTACAGTCAGCTGAAGTAGCCAATGAGAGGTTTTTCTGTTGTTTGGAATTATGGAACAAATGGAGAGAATCTCAAATGTCCTCACTATGTAATACAATACAATAATACAATAGCAGAGTTGAAAGGGACCTTGGAGGTCTTCTAGTCCAACCCCCTGCCTAGGCAGGAAACCCTATACCGTTTCAGACAGATGGCTATCCAACATCTTCTTAAAGACTTCCAGTGTTGGGGCATTCACAATCTCTGGAGGCAACTTCTGTTCCACTGATTAATTGTTCTAACTGTCAGGAAATTTCTCCTCAGTTCTAAGTTGCTTCTCTCCTTGATTAGTTTCCACCCATTGCTTCTTGTTCTACCCTCAGGTGCTTTGGAGAATAGCTTGACTCCCTCTTCTATGTGGCAACCCCTGAGATATTGGAGGACTGCTATCATGTCTCCCCTAGTCCTTCTTTCTCTTAAACTAGACATACCCAGTTCCTGCAACCGTTCTTCATATGTTTTAGTCTCCAGTCCCCTAATCATCTTCGTTGCTCTTCTCTGCACTCTTTCTAGAGTCTCCACAACTTTTCTACATCGTGGGGACCAAAACTGAATGCAGTATTCCAAGTGTGGCCTTACCAAGGCATTATAAAGTGGTATTAATCCATCTTCAATTAATTCTGTAGGTCGGCCATCACACCTAAGTGCGGTCTGATGATTAAAGCTCAAGTCAATTGTGTTTCCCTCTGTAGGAGGTCCATCTAGTTCTAGAAAAGGGCCAGCCTCCAGCCTCCAGAGTCCATGCTCCCACAACATTGCAGTGCACACCTACAAACGAACCCGGCCATAGTGCGCTCTTGGAGAAGCCTGTGAAGAAGACTTCAAGTGCCAGAGAATACAACTTTGTCACTGATGGTGAGATTCTGTCCAAATACAACTGAAGCCTTAAAAAGGAGAGATAAGAAATAAGGTTTGGTTAGAGCCATAAAGTCTAGTATGTCATAATGTGGTTTGTTTCGCTCTGCTGTACAAACTCTGTTTGCAGTTTATTGAATAAAACCTACGAAACCAAATAAGACTAGGTATGCGTCCGATCTTTAGTTTTAGAATATCAGACAATAAGAGCAGAAAAGCTGTACAAGAGACATCGTAGAACCGTCTTTATTCGATTGGTCTGCATTTCAGAAAAATAGTGCTTTGCTTATCAATTCCTCTTCCCTTTTTATTTTTCTATTAAAGGTGTACCTTTTTGCTTCTCGCTCCTTCTTGCTTAACTACAAAAAAGTACGCTCTGTTTTTGTAATACTCATCGTGTTTCATTTTTGCAGGATCGAATCTGGGTCAGTCCCGATCCTGCAACGTTATTCTGGGACACATATATTGGCCTTCATTCTTGTTTCATATTTACACTCTACATCCCTATTGCAGAACCAGATTGTCTAATTCTATCGCCAGCCTGCCCTCTTCAAATTGAACTTGGTTAAATAAATAAATAGATGTTTGCATTTATTGTTTTAAACATTATTGCTTTTATTGGAAAGGTGCTACTCAAGCCCGCTCCCCTGGGGAAAAAAAGAATGGCCTAAAAACAAGTTAAACAATGCTTCAAACCACAATAGTCATAATCTATTTTTCACTGAACATCTATAAACTACTTCTTGGTTCCTGCATTTTTTTTATCTGTCCTGGAATCCTAACACTATTTTCAGATGGATCTCATTCTCCAAGTGTGTTATACTGTTTCATACTGTTTTCGTACTGTTTTCGTACAGTTTTCATACTGTTTTCATACTGTTGCAGCAACTACAACATCCTAGGTTACATACCAAACAATGTTCAGCTTTCTGATTGTTACAGATACACTTTAGCTTATTCAGATTCAAGGCGTAGGATGAGCGTGTACAGATTGAACTGTCAGCATCTTCAGTTGTGCAGTAACATGGTTCATTTCCTTTTCAGACAATACATTTGAAGTGAAACTCGTGAAAAACAGTTCTGGCCTAGGCTTCAGTTTCTGCCGTGAAGATAGCGTCTCCCCAGAACAGCCGGGTTCCAGTATAGTCAGGGTGAAAAAGCTCTTTCCGGGACAACCAGCTGCAGAGAGTGGGCAGATTGAAGTCGGAGATGTCATCATGAAAGTCAATGGTTCTTCTCTAAAAGGATTATCTCAGCAGGTTAGTGCCTTCTACCCTAAAGGTGTTCTGACCTAGGCTTCTCCAAAAAGCACGAAGCAGATTCCTGGTCCCAACATAACCCCTTTTATTAAACGAATGTGAATTCCTCTCATTCACCTTCAGCAAAGGCCTGGCAAACAGTCTTTCAAAGGTGAATTTATGACCACTGACCTTATCTAGCTTGGAAAGGTGCCATGCAAATATTTTCCAAACGCAGTGCTGTGCAAGGAAAGACTTGGTACAGAGTCTCAGATTCACGGATAGCTCTTCACACTCCTGAAACCAATGAACAAACGAATGAATGAATTGTTTCCGGAAAAAGCCCAATGCCCTTTCGCTCCTCTTTTATTTCCTATGGGAGGGGCCATTCACCGTCCACCTATGGCTTTACTCCCAAGTCGACCCTGATTCCTGAGCTGTTCTTTTCTTCTGGCAGCTCTGCGCATGCGCACACTGGGAACAGGCTCCAGCTGTTCCTCTGCCTCACTGCTGTTTAGCTCCGTAGGCAGCTGAGAACTGCCAGACGGTCTTGGCCCCAACTCTGCCTCCAACGCAGAGCACTCATCAGAGCCTTCTCCAGCCTCCAGGACTGGCCCATGTTCCTCCCCAACCTCCTCACTGTCCGACTCTGCTGCTAGCTCTGCTTGCCTCTGGCAAGCCACAACAGAAGGTGAAGGTTCATTCTCTGAGCTTGTGGATTGGTTTCCAAACATTTCATTGTCAGGGTAGGTAACATCTTCAGCAGAGTTTAGGGGATGTCCTTCCATTTATAAGGACTTTGTGTGGTCAGTAGGTTTTGTAATTGGTCAGGTGGGGGGGTGTCAAGTGAGGGTCTTGTGATAGGTCTTGCGATGGATCAGGTTAGGTGTGAATCATCAGTGGGGGTCTTGTGATGGGGAGGTTACATCAGGTGAGGGTCATTGAGAGGTGACCACACACGAAGACCTTATAAACACAAGAACAGCCTGGGTAACAAAATATTTGGAAACCACAAGCTTGAAGAATAAACCTTCACCCTCATCCTACAACTGAGCTAACAGATATTTGCCGCTATTGCAAACCTTCTACTGTGTCTTGAAATCAGTCCTTGACGTATGTGTGGTTCAGTCAATGTTCAAGTGTGGCCTTCAGCCCCAAAAGATTCTTCCTCCCTTCGTTAAGTGTTACCCTATTTGCTGCAGGCAGGTGCCAAATGTAGCTTATGAATCATGTTTTGCCCTTCAGGAAGTCATCTCAGCTCTCAGGGGAACATCTCCCGAAGTCACTCTTCTCCTCTGCAGACCACTTCCTGGAATATTACCGGAGATTGATCCTACGTTATTGGTAAGAATTAAGAAGTATACTTGGCTTTTTGTGAAAATAGGGTCAAGACGGTTTCCAAAGATTTAACCTTTACAGGATCACCCCAAAAATATAATAGTTCATGAATATTATACAATACAATAGCAGAGTTGAAAGGGACCTTGGAGGTCTTCTAGTCCAACCCCCTGCCTAGGCAGGAAACCCTATACCGTTCCAGACAAATGGCTATCCAACAACTTCTTAAAGACTTCCAGTGTTGGGGCATTCACAACCTCTGGAGACAAGCTGTTTCACTGATTAATTGTTCTAACTGTCAGGAAATTTCTCCTCAGTTCTAAGTTGCTCCTCTCCTTGATTAGTTTCCACCTATTGCTTCTTGTTCTACCCTCAGGTGCCTTGGAGAATAGCTTGACTCCCTCTTCTTTGTGGCAACCCCTGAGATATTGGAACACTGATAACATGTCTCCCCTAGTCCTTCTATAAGTCCTTCTTATATTCTGACAACCTTTTGGGGATCATTTGCCATTTTGTCAAACAATTATTTTCTTACGCTTATTCTAGACCCCCATCCATTCCCCACCACAAATATTCCCCAAAGCGGGCAAAGAAAACCTGCCTCTCCCTAATGGAGAGCAAGATGATAGCTCTGATGAAAACGAAGCCCTTGACCAGAGCAAGAAGATCAGGTCCCCTTCTCGGAGAGACAGCTACAGTGACAGCAGCGGGAGCGGCGGGGAGGAACCCACCACAAACCCAGCCACCCCAAGGTGGAATTCTGCTTTGTATCAAACCCCAAGCCAACCAGCACCTCAAGCACCTAGTCCTTATGAGACGTCCAGCAAGCAAAAGGAAGCGATCCACGCAGCGTTTTGCTCTCCCCACGAGTCATCTAGGAAGCAAGACATGGAGAACAGGCATGTTACATTGGTTGACTTCATGGCATGTGGTTTTGCTTGTGTTTCATTTGTTCAGTTGTGTGATTCTGAGACCGTTCAGACTTCCTGAAGGCAACTGGCAAGTTGCATGTGTCTTCTTTGTGCATTTATCAAAATAGTGAATTTTGATTGCATTTTTGTAACAAGAGGCATGTTTGTTGTTGGCAAAATGTTCCTAGCCCTTGTCTAATACACTTGTCCTCCAGTTCATTTCTGATAATGCAAACGCAGTGAGCTAAGAGAAAAGTCTTTGGGCAGGGGTCAGCATCCTTTAACTCAGAGCCACAAAGGTCCTAGCCAGAAGCTTCCTGTTCAATTCTGGAGCCAACCAGAAGACCGGTTCCCCCACCATAGAGTCTCCTCCTAGCGTGACACCCTTTTTCCTCTATCTGTCTTAACCGAAAGCCTTATCAATTGTGAAGCTGACCGGAAAACCCACCCCCTTGCCATAGATCCTCCTCCTGGCGTGCTGTGCTTCCCCCCCCCCCCGCCTCAACTGGAAACTCCTCTCAAAATTGTGGTGCCAACTGGCGACAGGGAGCCGCAGCAGAGAGTTGAAAGAGCCCACATGTGGCTCCAGAGCCACAAGTTGCTGACCCCTGCTTTGGGCTAAATAATAAGAGATAGAATGGAAAACTGCCCTCGCCACACTCCTCTGGGAAACATTATGCCCTCTTTCTCCCATATGAAGATAATGAGGGTGGCTTAACTGGGATGGAGTGTCCTGAAAGCCCCATTTCAAAACTGAAAATTTAATACAATTAATAAATCCCCGTACCTCTGGAGCTGGCAACTATATCAACTTTTGTCAGTGACACTGGAAATAATCTTTTTCCTCCCTTTTTTTGTCTTGTAGCAATCCTCCATCACCTCTGTTAATGGAACTGTCACCCATAGCAAACCAAAGAACCGTCATGCTTAATTCTGCAGAAGAAAAATTCAACTCTTCTATCTCTGACTTCACATCTCCACAAGGCAGATTGGCACCTCTTTTCAATCACCTTGAAAAGCACGCAGATGAATATGAACCAGTAATTCCTACTTTTTTCCTGATTGTGGATTGTGGGTATGGGTATGAGTAAATTGCACAAATTCAACAAAATTCAGGTTACTTAGCTGAAAAGCTGACTAGGGAATTCTGGGAGTTGAAGTTCATATATCTTAAAATGGCCAAGATTGAGAAATGCTTATCTGGCCAATTGTTCAAACCGAGGCTTCCCAAGAGCATGAAGCAAACTCCTTGTCCTGAAAAAAAACCCAAACTTTTATTAGTTTACTATGAATTCTGCTCATTCACATCCAGCGAAGTCTTTCAAAGGAGGATTTACAGTCACAGACCTTATCTGGCTTGGAGAGCTTGGCAAGGAGTCTCAGAAAGTCACGAACCAATGAAGCGAACTAATTGTCTCCTGCAAACTCCACTCCCCTTTTGCTCCTCTTTTATTTCCTCTGGGAGCGGCCATTCATTGTCCACCTGTGGCCTTACTCCCAAGTCGACCCCTGTTCTTTAGCTGTTCCCTTCGTCTGGCAACTCTGCGCATGGACACACTGGGAACAGGCTCCAGCTCTTTGTCTGCGTCACTGATGTTTAACTCTGAAGGCAGCTGATACTGGCATACGGCTGTGGCCCCCTCTCTACCTCTGACACAGAGCCCTCATCAGAGCCTTCCCCAGACTCCAAGATTGGCCCATCTTCCTCCCCAACCTCCTCACTGTCCAAATCTGCTGCCAGCTCTGCTGGCTGCTGGTGGGCCACAACACCAATAGCCATGGAGTTTCCAGATGGTTCTCCATCCAGTTGTTAACCGTACCAACCTTGCTTTGCTTCTAAAATCAACCTGATTTGACTATGAGTGGGATATTCCCTAATGAGCTCTCTTTTTGTCAGTGTTAATTTGAAATAGGGGAGGAAAGAATTCTATATTCTTGTAATAAGAACGTTAACTCTTTTATATGGAGGACAAAAGTCAAAAAGAAACTTAGTAGAATGAATAGAAATGGAGTGAATGGTCAGGAGCTAAGCTGATGAAGATGGAAACATAAAGTTTCATTCACCTTTAATCCTCACAAATGTCAGTGTAGCTCTTTTTGATTTGAAGAGAATCTATTTTTTCAAGCAGAAAATTGAAGCTTGATGTCTCCAACCTCATTGTTGAATTGGTCCCTGGGAAAATACCCTAACATCCTGATTTGCATACTTACAAATAAGTACGCTTTGCGCTGGTTTTCCCCTCCCTGCCGAAAGTTACTAATGGTGCAGTATGAAGATGGAAGTCTCTAAATGTGTACAAAAACACAAGGAAAAGAAGAAGGAAAAAGGATAGGATATCAAGCAAAACAGTAATAGTAAATATTAGAAAGTAGGAAAAAATGAATAAAATATGTTCTATCAGAGAGACAGAATTATGTGAAGGTGCTGTTAAAGTTAAGCTAAAGTTAAAGTTAAGCTGTTAAAGTTAAAGCTAAAAGCCAGCGTGATTTAAGTAGTAGACTAGGACAGGGGAAGCCCAGCTGAAATCCCCACCTCCTACTTGAAGTTCATTGCATAATACTGAATTATGCATCATTCCTTAGTTCCTGCAAAATTATTTGAGCCAATTGTTGGGTGGATAAGTTTCGTGAAAGAGAAATTATGTTCACTGACTTGAGTTTTTGAAAAGATGACAAGGTATAAAGTCTCTTCTTAATAAATAAATGGCTGTGTTGCACGACAGCTGTCAGTTCACAAGCAATCGGTTAAGCTTCAAATGTTTCTTGTGGGATCAAGATACCCATCCAGAAAGATAATTGCCTACTGCATCACTGCTATTTATTATGCTGGCTTATCAGACCTTCTGGTGTAGATATAACACCAGCCTATAAAATTCACCATATAGAGGACCGAATATCTTCAAAAAGTATCACAAGAACCCTTAAAACATAATTGTTTTGACAGTACAAGTGAAGCATGCCTTCAGTTTTAATCTTTAAAAACTTGTCCTCTTGGGTTGAGAGATGCCTGGAAGGGATAACACCACCACAGACTGAGATGTTGCTGAAGCAGCAGATTCTGTAGAATGCCTCTCAGAAGTAACGTGAAGGGCATGGTAGGTTCTTCAGGTTAACATTGACGGATGGAAAGTCAAAATCAACATAGAAGATCCATGATTATCTTCCGGATTCAATGTAGGACACCCAACACTGATTTTCCCATGTTTTATTTTTATTTACTGGAGAAAGAGAATGATAGGAATTTCTTTTCTTGCTATTAATATACTACTAAATGGAAGAAGAAGAAGTAAAGAAGCTTCTTGCATGAGAAGCTAACTATATTGAAGGTAAAACAAAGTCCAGTTGCCTTTTGAAAAAGCCCCTTTGGGACAACCATGACCTGGATGACGGAGAATCTCCATAGATACTGAATGGAAGGAGTTTGTTTTTTTGCATAAGTTAATTTACTCTTTACTCTATTGCAAAAACAGAAGGAAGGAAGCTACTATGCAACTAAGAGAAACTTTGGGGAGGAAGATTTATTAAATCAATGATGTTTTTGACTCTACCTGCATTTACATTTTCTATTATGGTCAGGTAAAGGTAAAGGTTCCCCTCGCACATATGTGTTAGTCATCCCGATTCTAGGGGGCAGTGCTCATCTCTTGTTTCAAAGCCAAAAAGCCACTGCTGGTCCCTAGGGACGCGGTGGCTCAGTGGCCAAAACGCTGAGCTTTTTTATCAGAAAGGCCAGCAGTTCGGCGGTTCAAATCCCTAGTGCCGCATAACAGAGTGAGTTCCCATTACTTGTTCCAGCTTCTGCCAACCTAGCAGTTCGAAAGCATATAAAAATGCAAGTAGAAAAATAAGGACCACCTTTGGTGGGAAGGTAACAACGTTCCATGCGCCTTCAGCATTTAGTCATGCCAGCCACATGACCACCAAGATCTTCTCGGACAGCTCTGGCTCTTCGGCTTTGAAACGGAGATGACCACTGCCCCCTAGATTTGGGAACGACTAGCACATATGTGCAAGGGAGGAATCTGTACTTTATTATGGTTAGATTTAGAATCGCTACATAGAATGTTTTAACTAACAGCAGAAACATTTTTGGATCTGAACTTCCCATCTTATGTACCTTTTCCATTTTATATATATTTTTAAAGTCTGGAAGAAAATAACTAGGCATAAGCTGTTTTCCTATAT
The DNA here is from genome assembly GCF_009769535.1 of Thamnophis elegans. Taxonomy (NCBI): domain Eukaryota; kingdom Metazoa; phylum Chordata; class Lepidosauria; order Squamata; family Natricidae; genus Thamnophis; species Thamnophis elegans. Next base: position 13,353,007 of record NC_045549.1, read on the forward strand.
CCATATACAGATTCTATGTAAACCACCTGTGCAGATATTGACTAAGCTGCATTATCTCCTCTTTTATGTTTTCCTGCTAGATGCACATTAGATGCTAAATATGTACAGCACCATCGTGCTTTTCACCCTGGTATATAATAAAAGTCTCTTGTTCTTTAGGAAGTGGAACTCCATGTAGTTCTAACTAAATCCGAGAAAGGTAGCCTTGGCTTCACGGTGACGAAAGGCAGTGACAATATCGGCTGTTACATCCATGATATAGTACAAGATCCTGCCAAAAGCGATGGGCGATTGCGACCCGGAGATCGTCTAATCAAAGTGAGAAACATTTTCAGATTTAAAACATAAAATCTGTACAAGAGAAAAGGATTTGGAGCAGTGGTGGGTTCCGGATCCCGGTGCAACTGGTATGGTGCAACAGGGCCGGGCGTCCACCACATGCACGCGCACAGCACACGCGCAGCGTATTTACCTCCTGCGATGCTCCAGCTGCTCGGCGAAGCATTGCGCAGGCACCGTATGCTCTGTCTGTATGCGCGTAAGCCCTGATCAGTTCAAATACAGGTAAAGAGGGCGAGTGGGCCCTCCAGAGCACCGTACCAGAATGGTACCTGGTGCTCCCAGCAGGTACCGTTACACCCGTACCGGGGCGTACCGTCGTATCTTACCACTGAGGAAACAGAGGTGGGGTCCCGAGCTGCTACCAGAGCTCTTTAGGTTATGCAAATATGGTGTCAACTCGCAATGTTGTCATAGTCGGAGAAGGGGAGGAGTGCATTCCACGCATACTGTCGGCTGACATCGGATCTCAGATTACTGCAGCAGGCTTAGGAGTGATCTCATTGGGGATGTGATTTATGACACAGACTGGGGAAGGAAGGAACAGGGTTAAAGTTCAGCTATAACGCAAACATTGTGCATCACTAACTCAAAATTATTGTTTGATAGCATTTTTCTGAAGTGCATATCTGTTTGAGAACTATTGGAATGGTTCTTTGCAATGGCTTTCACTGGTGGTGGCGATTATTATTGTTTATTCAGCTAGTATCTTATGAACCTGACATGTTTTCCCCTTCCATTCAATCGTACTTGATTCTCGGAGACTGCCTGGACAGGTTCCTGCTGTTTTTTTGGCAATGTTTTCCAGAAGTGGTTTTGCCATTGCCTCCTTCCTGGGGCTTAGAGGAAAGTGTCTGGCCCAACGTCACCAATGCTGGCTTTGTGCCTCAGGCGGAAGTAGAACTCATGACCTGCCAGTTTCTAACCTGTGCCATGACTTCTATGCTGAACTGGTTCTCTATATGACTATAAGTTTGTGTTATAAAACACGACAAGTATCTTTAATACTGTGAACTATTTGACTAATGTTTCTTAGTTTCAATTATTTTTTTTCTTCATTTTATTTATTAGTTAACAATCATTTTTATAGTTTACAAATATCTATTGACTTCGTTGAATCAATAATGTATATAAGCCCCACATCTTCTCTTCTCTCTCTATCTCTCTCTCTCTCCCTCTCTCTTTCTTCGACATTCACATCTGCAGGTTAATGAAATAGATGTTACTAACATGAGCCACACAGATGCGGTCAGTTATCTCCGAGCTGCTCCAAAGATGGTCATGCTGGTGCTTGGACGTGTTCTGGAACAGCCTAAGATCCCTATATTTCCTCATATGTTGCCTGACATTAGCCTTACCTGCTCTCAAGAAGAATTAGGTAATCCCACATTTCATCATGCTTTTTTTGAGGACAGCGGTGTCATCCTCTGAAGTCTGCTACCGAGCATGTGCTTTGTGTGCGCATGTGCACTTTTCATGCATGTGCACCTTTGACACACCTGCACAGTGCTAAAAAAGGAACATTTTGAAGCCTCCCAAGTCTGCAAAGATAAGTAGAACAGCTGGGGGGGGGGGGAGATCCGCTGTGCCACGCAATTTAGATTAGTTAGAAAGCAGGAAATCCAACGATTTTAGCTAATATAAATCGTGCATCACAGCTGATCATCACCCAGCTGATTGTCAGAAATGCCGGTTTGCCTGAACCAGCATTTCACCCCTGCTTTGGGATTTTGGGATCTCCTTTTGTTGCTTCTAAAGTTCTATCTTTGCAGCTACGTTTTTCTCCCTTTCTTTCAGGTATTTCCCTTGCTGGTGGTCATGACAGTCTTTATCAAGTGTTATATATTAGTGATATCAGCCCCAAGTCTGCTGCAGCCATGGAGGGAACACTTCATATTCTGGATATCATCCATTATATCAATGGGATCAGCAGTCAGGGAATGAGCTTGAAAGAAGCCAAGAGGGCATTGGAAATTGCTCTTCCAAATGTGATCCTGAAAGCAACAAGGTATTGCCTGGAATGCTTACCTGTGCAATTGGTCCATTGGTGGGTTGCAGGCGGTACGCCCAGAGCACCGGATAACGTTCCAGTACGGTGCTCCTGAGGGCCCGCCCGCCTGCCCGAGCTCTTTACCAGTCTTTTAAGTCTTCGGCACCTGTGCGACACTCACTTGAGCAGCTGGAGCATCGTGGAGGTGCTAAGACGCATGCGCGCCCATATAGACACCGGCGGGCCCGTTCCAAGCGTACCAGTTGGAACGGGATCCGGAACCTACCACTGAATTGGTCTGATTCAGTCTTGCCTTTATTCCAGAATATGACCTGATCATACTAAGTGAAGTTTGTTTGTTGAGTCATGTCTGAGTCCTCGTGACCCCATGGACCAGAGCATGCCAGGCCCTCCTATCCTCCACTGGCCAAAGTCATGTTCACTGTTAAATATCTCTGGAGATCCAAGACAAGATGCAATTTGCTCACTACCAAAAAAGTATTTGGGTTCTTGTACTTCTGAGCAATGTCTGTCCATGGAAATCAATGGTGCTTAGGTTATATTTCTAGTAATTAATGACATTTTAAATATGAAATAGATAAAATTCAATGCTACTCCTGGAAAATTTTAAGCCTCTGATGGTTTAGCCTTAAGACTTGGAAATTATCAGGTGAAACTTTACAAGGCTGGGAAGGTTAAGAAATAACAATCACTTGGATTTCTCAAAATATTTTTACTGCTAGTAGGGTAGTGACGTGGGACGCGGTGACTAAGATGCTGACATTGTTGATCAGAAAGGTCGGCAGTTTGGCGGTTTGAATCCCTATCACCACATAATGGAGTGAGCTCCTGTTACTCGTCCCAGCTTCTGCCAACCTAGCAGTTCAAAAGCACGTAAAAAATGCAAGTGGAAAAATAGTAGAAAAAAACTTTGGCAGGAAGGTAAACAGCACTCCGTGCACCTTCAGCATTTAGTCATGCCGACCACATGACCACGGATAAGTCTTTGGACAGTGCTGGCTCTTTGGCTTTGAAACGGAGATGAGCACGGCCCCCTAAAGTCGGGAACGACTAGCACATATTTGCGAGGGGAACCTTTACCTTTACCTTTACCTCTAGGGTAATGAAGCTGAATCTTGAAAGCCTACCAATGTAATTGTCCCAAACAGTTAATACCATGTGTATTTAAGGCAGACTTACTCTGAATCTCTTTCTCACGTTTTCCTGTTCCTGAATCTCTTCTCTAATGGCCCTATTTCCTTTCTTAACTTCTTTTGTTCCGAAGACTGTTAGGCATTCCATGATACAAGGTATTTCTGACAGGACCTGTCTCTTATGAAAAGTTGGTGAAACATCACCAGTTTTAAATATATTTAGGGGGGTAAAATCCATTTGTATCCAAGGCAAAAGCTGTATGTAAACCTTTTTTAATCTGATTTCAGAGATGGCCACCCGATATTTCCAAAAGCTAAAGAACATGAATTCATTGGTCTGAAGTCAATCAAACAGAATGGTAAGGGCATAATTTTGAACATGCTGACCCTCTCTGCAGAATAATATCCTAAGGTAATGAATGATTTTCAAGAGAATGTCATGTTGGGTTTAATTGAACTCCTTTGCCAGTATAAATAATTACTCCATAGGTTTGATCTGAATGAGAGTTTGGGGTTAGGGGGCAGGCATATTTCAAATATTTGACAATGTTTACTTGATACCTGAAGGAAATAGTATATTTTTCATGGCCAGATAATTTTATCTGTTACTATAAAATTAAAAATAATAATAAACCAATCTTGTTTTCTCTCCTGCCTTCTTTTTGAAAGGCCACTTCCAGGGAGAACATTGTAGCAAAACAGAAAGGGGACTTGATCATTGCAAAGTAAGTAATCATGAGCATTATTTATATAATTTGCATTTATAAAACATGAAGCACAATGATGAATTATAAGATTATAAAATTACAGTCAAAAACACTTGAAAGAAATACACTGAACACTATTAAAAAGTAAAATAAGGAGATGCATTTAGGAAGCTCTGGATTATAGAGCTCATTCAGGTATTCAGGTCATTCATTCATCCATTTATAGTTAGCCTGTTTCTTGCTTTCTATGGGGAGTCAAGAATGAATGGGTATAATTAACTGGAAAAGAGAAATATTTCCTTACTACAGTCAGTCAGAAGGAAATACAGATAGTCCTTGACTTTCGACCCCAATCCAGCCCAAGATTTCTGTTGCTAAGTGAGACATTTGCTAAGTGAATTTTGTCTCATTTTATGACTTCTCTTGTCATGTTTATTAAGTAAATCACTGCAGTTATTTAGTTAGTAACACAGTAGTTAAGTGAATCTGGTTTCCCATTGACTTTGCTAGTCAGAAGGTTGCAAAAGATGTAACATGACCCCGGTACACTTCAGCCATAAATTCGAATCAGTTGCCAAATGTCTGAATTTTGATCACGTGATCATAGGGATGCTACAATGGTTGTAAGTCATGAGTCACTTTTTTCAGTGCCGTTGTAACTCCGAACACTCACTATACAAACTTGTACGTCAAGGACTGCCTATACATGTTGTTCACCTGTGAAATTAAGAGAAAGGATGTGCATACATCTGAAGTATGGATATAATAAGCTGAATGACCGTTTGGGTTGGAATTGAATTCAAGCAGGGAAAAGTAGATTTAACCATGAATGAAAAGGCTATGAATTGGTGTCATCTAGGTTTTTTTCTGAAAATGTACATGAAAGCAGAAATCTATCCATTGGTAGTTATTGCATGTTATACTCTAGTGCAGGGGTCAGCAATCTTAAACAGTTAAAGAGCCACAAAGATCCTAACTGGAAGCCCCCCGTTCAATTCTGGAGCCGACTGGAAGTCTGGTTCCCCCGCCATAGAGTCTCCTCCTACCGCGGCATCCTTTTTTCCTCTACATGTCCTAACCGAAAACCCTATCAATTGTGGGGCTGACTGGCGACAGGGAGCTGCAGCAGAGGGATGAAAGAGCCACATGCGGCTCCAGAGCCACAGTTTGCTGACCCCTGCACTAGTGTATGCTAATAATAAGTTTGGAAAGAAAAGTGTGCCACGCTCTGATTTAATGTGATCTAGAAATATGTATTGTTATGTGATATGACTGGGTGAGTGAGAACAAGACCAAAAAGTACAAAAAAGTAATTGAGCTACGAATGAGAATGGTCCCAGATAGCATCTGCTTAAACAAAATATCGTTTTAATCATGTTTATTAGTTCATACAAATGGCAGTGGAATGAATCAAAAACCATAACTGCTCTGCGTGTTTATAATGAAAGATAGAAGGAATAAGTGATGGATACAATGGGATAAGAGGCTTGATGCGTGGATAAATCAGTTTTTGGAAATTACAAGAATAGATCTTAGAAAAAAAATAGACATAAATCTGCAAAGAAATAGAGAAAAAATGTGAAGGGAAAAATCGTAAGAAGAGAAAATATGACTCCTGTATACAAAAGAAGATAATGACTGGAATAAATAAATGGAAAACAGGCATAAAAGGGTATGAAAGCTCCTTGGAACACAATGCAAAGAGTTATGTTGTAAAATGCCAGAGATATGTGTGGTTATACCAATGGAAGGTTTGAAAAGAATGATTGGATGTGAAAAATCTCATATAAAAGAATGTTGCCAAATGAGGATGAAAGATGTCACATAATGTATAACACAACATATAGAAAGTAAAACAATAGTTGTCAAATAAGTAGTAAAAGATAAATGTGCATCTTGGTAGAATGTTAGTAAAGATAGGAAAATGGACGGATAAGTAGCAACAGCACTTAGACTTATATATCGCTTCACAGTGCTTTTACAGCCCTCTCTAAGCGGTTTGGATACACTGATCCAATTTTCAGGCTTTAAGTCACCCATTTAATGCTCAACTAATGCAAGTAGCCATGTCTTATCTCAGTATCATGTGGAACTCTGAAAAGAGGCGCAGCTGCTTTAAAGAAGTTCTGCATTTATAGGCTTTCAAAGAAGCTTTTGCCAACTGTGGTAATTCTTAGGATTTAATTGAGGTTTTTTGAAAGTAAACTAATGGATCTTTTGAATCCTTCTCAGAGGTGGCGCAGTGGTTAGAGTGCAGTACTGCAGGCCCACTTCAGCTGACTGCTATCTGCAGTTCGGCGGTTCAAATCTCACCGGCTCAAAGTTGACTCAGCCTTCCATCCTTCCGAGTTGGGTGAAATGAGGACCCAGACTGTGGGGGCGATATGCTGATTCTGCAAACCGCTTAGAGAGGGCTGAAAGCCCTATGAAGCGGTATATAAGTCTAACTGCTATTGCTATTGCTACGCCAGTGATGGCAAACCTTTTTGGCACCGAGTGCCCAAATCGGAGCGTGTGTCACAGCCCTGGAAACTCAAAGACCAATTGGCCAGTGTGCCTGCATTCGCCGCCCACCTGGTCTTTGGGTGCGCGCTGGCCAGCTGGTCTTTGGGTTTCTGGGGCTCCAGCACATGCAAAGATCAGCTGGCCAGCACGCATCCGCACACCAGAAACCAGAAAAGCAGCCGGCCATGGCGAGCGTGCTCACAGAGAGGATTCTGCATGCCACCTCTGGCACACGTGCCATAGGTTCGCCATCACAGGTCTAAGCAGTTAATCGTATATCACAAAGAGTTCTTCAGTTTAAAAAAGCTTAATTCGTCTCGGTTGTTCTTAGGTTAATGGTGAAACAAATAACAGTCTTCAACTGAAAAGCCTAACCCAGGATCTCATCTCTAAAGAAATGCCTCCAAGTGATACAGTTTTCCAGGCCTCAGATTTCCCCAACAACAACAACAACAAAGGTAATGACACTGGGATAAGCTTGTCTGTTTTTCTAAGTCTTAGGAGTTTTCTGGAATAGCATCCAGATTAGACAGCCTGTTTGGTATAATGGTTAAGATGCTGACCTAGAAACCAGGAGACTGTGTGTTAGGAATATAATTCTAACGGTTGGTTTTGCAATGTATAAATCATGTAACAATGTTGTACCTGTTTCTTTAAATCATACTGTAAAATGTGATTGGTTGCTGTTTTCCTCAATCGGCCATAAGAGGGAGCCAGAACGACTTTTAGCTCTCTGTTCGTTAGATGCTGGGCTGATCTGATCTGAGTGTTTTGGAAGCTGGCTGTTAGAAAGTGCTGTGAGCTAGTGCAAGTTTTGCAACTGCTAGCAAACTTTGAGTACTGAACTGATTATATGATACTGGACTATCCCTTAACTGAAAGACATTGATGATTGGCTGTCTTATCTGACTTGGACTGTTTGATAGACTCTGATACCTCTATTTCCACGAAAGTAAAAGCCTATTTAAACTGCAGTGTCTCTGTATGCTGGTTTGTGCGTTCTCCAACACAACTCTAACAACGCTTCGCTGAACGTACTCGCTCTCCCAACGGGGAGCTTACCTAACACTGTGAGCTCTAGTCCTGCCTTATGCACAAAAGCTTAAGTGACTATGAACAAATCACTCTCTCTTAGACAAGTCACCTCACAAGGTGGTGGTTGTGTGTGTGTGGGGGGGGGGGGGAGAAGAAATATTACATATGTTCCCAACCTTGAGTTACTTACAAAGGCAGGATAAAAATATAATAAAGAAACAACGTTATGAGAATGATACTCTTTTTGAAGGATTCATCCTATATTAATGTATGTTGCCACTACAAATGTTTAATCATACGCACCACTGTTTTATGCATTAACTTTGGTAGTGCAGACAGCGTCAGTTCAGGCAACCCCCAGATGTGCAGACTTCAACTCCCAGAATTCTCAGTGATGGTCCTGCTTCCTAAAAATTCTAGGGGTAGAACTTTAATCATATCTTATGAAATGTGCACCCAGAGAGGCAGGGGGAGCTGGAGTTTTGGCAACACCCAGCATTCCCAGAGAGAGGCCCAGTTTAGGAAACTATCCCGAGCTGGATAGCAAAGGGAAGAAAGGATAAAGGATAGCCGCATCCTAGAATCTCTCAGGATGTAAGGTAGAAGGTTATGGCTTTAGTTTGACAAGGCGCTGTCAATTGGGTGTAAGCAAATTAAACTTGAATTGAATCTCATTGTATCATCTTTGGGCCAGGCCCTGACATCATCCTCTTAGGATGATGTAATGCAAAACTCATACATAGCACATCAGAAAAATAGATTCATTCCAGGGGTGGGTTCCTGCCAGTTCTAATCTCTTCTATAGAAGAGATTCCACAAATCTACAGTGCCGTTTAGAACCGGTTCCAGCTCCCTCCCCCCACCCGTCCCCACATCATCAAGATGAAGAGCGAGAGGAAGAATTCTGGGAGTTGAAGTCCACAAGTCTTAAAGCTGTCAAGTTTGAACACCCTGGGTTTTTTCTTTCTAAAGGGTTAGGGGTGTGAGGGTCTTGTAACATGACAGCTTTAAGACTTGTACACTTCAATGCCAGAGTTTCTGAGCCAACATTTTGGTTGATAAGCAAGAGCATTGTTAAGTGAGTTTCACCAAATTTACGTTGGCCACGCCCACCCAGTCACATGGCCGGCAAGCCACTCCCACAAAGCAGCCCACACCTACAGAAGAGGTTCTAAAAAAAATTGAAACCCACCACTGATCCATTCCCAAGAGAGAATCACAATCAGTCCTTAACTGAAACTTTTTGTATTATCTTGATTTCTCCCCACCAATAATATTACTGTTCGGTTTTTCTTTATACCAGAAGTCCAAGATGAAGATTCTTACGATGAGGATGATCACAATCAAGTTATTCAGTACCTTTTAGATGTTGTCGACGAAGAAGCTCAGAATCTGCTAAATCGTAATAATTCTGCATCTGAGACCCATCATGCAGGTATGGCTAAGTTAAAACCTCAGGAAAAAAAACAGTTTATAAGGTCTGCACACCATAAAGTACGAGGAGTTCCATATTGATGTGATTTTGCAAGAATTATTTTTTCTGAGAGTGGAGCATTTATCAAATCATTAATATATACATATGAAGCAGATGTCTTTTCAATGCTAATTTGGTTTGCAAAAATGTTAAAATCCTAGGAAGCATTTTTTCTAGTATTTGTGATGAATAGAACCAAAGTTGCTTCAAGAAATCTTTGTTTTAAGTTTTTTTGTCTTGAAACAGCTGCAACCCTTTGTCATTTGGCACTTCAGTTACAGATGGGAAGGCCCAATCTAAAAACAAATCTGGAAAAGCAAATATTAATGTATTGTACGTTGGAAGGGCTCTTCTGCACATACTTTTTTATTCTTGAAAGAAAAATGACTTTTTGGTAATGGTGTCTGAATTTTGAAGCATCTTTCTATTGGGAATTTAAGAAATGTAAATTTCAATAGTCATTTTGACTTTCTGTGGTTTCTCGCCACCGTGTACTTGAACTTTTAAGATACTTGAAGGGACTTTTGACTGAGATTTCAGTTGTGCACCATTATGCATGGAATTGTACAAAGGTCTATATTTTATTGCTCTTCACATTGTCTTCTTGTTTTTGCACTTCTTTGTTTTGTCTTTGTTTTTAATCACAAAAAAAACCCTTCACGGAACGGATGGGCAGCCTTCAGCTTGTCTGGCAGTCTGCACCTTCTAAAATCCTCCAGGATTATCCTGTTGCAAAGCTGGTGGCAAACTGTTGACTAACAACAACACAATTTCCATGTTTTTTCAGTGGGAAACAAGAGGATTAAGTCTCCAAAACTAATGTGGGTTCCTCCCCCCCCCCCCAAAATCCCATCCATATTGTCCCTATTTATTTTCCCAGTTCATCCCTAATTGGGAGTGACTGTCTGGGTTTCCAGGCCTTGGTTATTTTACAACAGATGGGTATGCATGCATTTATATTTGGTGTGCAAATTAAAGTCAGTCTGTACTTTTCATGTTGGCGTTTTTTCCTACAGTGTGTTTCTCTTTCTGCAGAGACCAATGGGAAACTTTTGGAAGAGAAATCAGAGGACACAGACTATGATGGGTCATCTTTGCCGGAAGATTTTTCTCAGGTATCATAATCATTTCTATACTTTTTTCTTTTTTGCAGACCCATATTTTTTTCTACCCAGCATTCTCCTTGTCTTTGTTGGCTGAGCTCTCATCCTGTCCAATGTAGGGGTGAGCTAAATGTGTATTTGATATTAAAAAAACAGTCCTCAATCGAGTCCTATCTCACTGTGCCCCATAAGACGAATGCCAAACAAACAATCAATCAAAAAAATACCTAAACAGACAGAAAGACAGACAACCAAGTCCTTAATTAATCAAAACCCTAATCCTCACTTCTTTATATTCCAATAGAGAAGTTCTTTGTAAATAATCTCATCCATAATCTAACTACTACAGAATGTAAAATGAAGACCTACCGTATTTTTCAGAGTATAAGAAGCATCTTTTTCCCCCAAAAAAGAGGGTGAATATCTGAGTGCGTCTTATACACTAAATGCAGCATTTTTGGCCTCCTGAAACCCTGTCCCCTTTGCAAAAATGGACGTGCTGAGGGTTTGGGAGGCCTGCAAAGCTTTCCTGGGTGCTGGGGAAGGCAAAAATGAGCAACGGGCCATTTTGTTGCTCATTCCCCCAGCCCCCAGGAGCACTCTACAAGCCTCCCAAAGCCTATGCATGCCATGTTTTTTGCAAAAAAAAAAGGGGGGGGCTGTTTTCATGAAAAATGGGCCTTTTTTTGCTCGTTTTTGCCCCCAGCCCCCAGGAGCACTTTGCAGGCCTCTGAAGCTCAATGCATGCCCTGTTTTTTCTTTTTTAAAAAACTCGAGGTATGCAAAGGGTTTGGGAGGCCTGCCGAGTGCAAAAATTTTTTTTAAAAAATTACCTCTTCAAAATCTTGGTGCGTCTTATACTGTGGAGCGTCTAATGGTCCGAAAAATACAATTTGCCCTATTAATTTGTCTTCAGTAAAGTCGTCTCCTAACCTTAACTTCCTCATATCTCCAGTCAAAATATAACCTGTATAACCAATCATAAACTCTACTGAAACTCTAATATAAACTCTTGAAGGAACATCCTCCTGTGAAATGGTCCTACGAAACCAAAAAATACATTGGGGCAGTTGTCTATTCATCATATAATTGAGCCTGGAATTACAGCCATTCGTTGTTGCGGTCATAAGGCAAAGCATTATGTGACTGGACCTGATTTTTTTAATTTTTATTTATGTTTTTATTTTTGTGATGGTCATTAAGCAAATGATGCAGTCATTGGGCAATGGGTGGGGTTTTTGTTGCCAGATACAGGAGGCAAATGCTAAAACTCAGCCAACCCCCCCCCCCATAATTTATGGTCACATGACCACGGCCATACAGGTGCATCCGTTTCCAAGACCCAAAAATATGATCATGTAGTAGCAAGGGAGGGGCAGCCATTGTAACTTTGAAAACAGGCTGTAAGTAACTTTTAGGGCAGGAGGTTCATTGTAACTTTGAACAGTTGTTGTAAGTAGAGACTTACCAGTATGCAAATAGGCTATGTAATTAAAATATTAGCACTCTTCCAGCGCCATGTCAGGTTGGCTGAAATTTCACTAAGGAAACCTCTATTGCAGAAAGGCAGGGAAATTTCTTATAGTCTGGAAATTCCCTCTACCTTATTGATTGCAAACTCTTTCTGATCTGCCTTTTCCCTAGCAGACCCAAATAAATGGCTGTGAAGAACATTGCAATGGCAACAGAATGTGTGGACGGTGAGTCCTTTCCTTGGGGATATACATAAAAGTTTATAATGGAAACGGTAGGTTATACCTTTTGGAAATACCCAGAAAACTACAGAGATTTTGAACACAAATTCTTCCAAAAGAGGATGGGACAGTGATGATGATGATGATGATTATTACTGGTTAATCTTTGGTGAGATTCATAGCCTTTGGGGCTGGTTGGTAGCTCAACAGGTCGAGTCCTAAGCAAGGACCTAGGAACAGTTAAGGTAACGTTGGAGGATAAAAGCTGTTCCAAGAAGGGTGGTTTTTTGTAGAAAAAATGTTCAAGTCCGATAAATTTATTGTTGTTGTTGTTATTGTTATTTTGACTAACAAGATCATCAACTGAAGCCTTTCCCAAATCTAACTATGATTACTCTTTTTACAAGACTCAAGACTGTTTTTCTTCACTGTTCTAATATTTACTTGATGGCCACAAACCAAAACAGTATAAACTTCAATGAGCTTGCTTACCTGCCTGGGATTATTGCCTTCTCAGTAAGAAATCATGATTTTTCCATTTGAGGATTTAGCAGCCGCAACCCGTTCACTAAAATACGATGCAATCCTTTTAATATCAGTAATTGAGGTGATGGATTTATTTCATTGGATTTCAGATCTCCTGCTACTTTTAGGTTGTTCTTTATTTTTGATATCCTTTCATAAAACATCCAGTAGGGTCAGGGCTGTCATTCAATTTCATTGAGGGCCGCATCAGGATTATGTTTTACCTTGGGGGGGGGGCAGGGTGGGTTTGGCCAGGGTGGGCATGCCACTCATGTTGGCTCACCTGTGGTGACCTGGGCTGGAGGGATCCATTTTCAGCCACCCCGGCCTCCCTCCGGTATTCTGTCAGTGCAAACAGAACTCAGGAGGGGCGGGCGCAGCTCCGTTTTCAGCTGCCATGGCGTCCTACAGCACGCCAGATTGTAGATCAGTGCCCAGTCATCCTGGGCTGGGCCAAGGCACCGTATGCCGGTCCGTTGATGTTTCCATGGTAGCCAGATCTAAGCAAACCAAGGACTGGATCTGGCCCACGGGCCTTGAGTTTGACGCTCTTGAGTAGGGTGATCTGTTAGAACAGGATTGTGGAAGCCCACAGGCTGGATAAGTCACACATAGGCCATGCCCACCCTGGGTTCGCAAAAACAAAAAACATTGTAATACATCACAATCCGGCCCATGAAACAATTCGAGTTTGACACCCGTGTGTTAGAATGTAGGTGACGTATCTTTTTCCAAAAAAAGGGGAAAAAAACCACTTTTTTATACCCATCATTCTGATTAAGAAAATAATTCCATTATGCTTTGTTGCCTCTGTCAATTAAAATGAATGCTGTCCTTTGGAAAAGAGATGTCTATTTTTTTTGTCTTAGAAGAATGTATTTTTCATATTTTTTTTCAGGTTACCTCAGCAACCTTTGATAGCTCAGGTAGATGATGATGATGATATTACCTGGGGAAGTGAGGAGTTGCCAATTGAATCAATAAACCAGCCACAGCCTGTTAAAGGTAGGTAGCTATTATTGTATTCTCTAAATGGATAACTGCTAAAACCCCAGCATTTGTCATATTTTAATGTCAGTCAGTCCTAGAAACAGTTATATTGATAGTAACAAACTAGATTTCTAGTTGTAGAGTTTTCCAAAGAATAAATTTAGTCTTCACCTGGCAGTAGAATCCCTGAGGATTAATTTCTTTCATATTCAAGAATGATCTGGAACTCTCATAGCTAGAAAGCTACCTTAAACCAACTATTGTCATCTTCAGAGATGTACAGAAGAAGACATACTCCAAAATATCTGCAAGATCAAGATGGAGAACTATGAAATGCTGAGACAAATTAAATTGGATTTGACGTACATTTAAATGTCGCCAATGACTCCAATCACTTTTCAAATATTTAATCTCTTTCCTTGTTTTCATGTTAAAAATTAGAATTTGTTGACAATTTGGAGGTCTCTGAGAATTCCTCCCAAGTTGTGACTTACTGCAGTCAGAAGTGTTTGGGCAGGTGGACTCTTCCCAGCCTACTGCTTGACCCTATAATGCATTGAGGCAGGAAAGATCTTCATGTCAAGTCTGTAATCCTTGTAATGGTTGCATGTGTGATCGATGTGTTGATGTGTCACTTGACAAGACTTGAGGCTTGGAACTTTAAAAAACTGGAAGAAATGTAGGTCTACCTGTCTAGATTGCCACTGTCAATGAGAGGCAGACAATTATTGAAAGTCGAGATAATTTAGATAATTTAGTGACAATGTCCTATTTTTCTGGGCCACTTAATATAATATTGTCCTATTTTTCTGGGCCACTTAATATAATATTGTCCTATTTTTCTGGGCCATTTAATATAATATTAATAGGGCTGGAAAAATTCTAGATGACTGCTCTCATTCAATACTTATCTGATTTGTACAGCTAGCTCAAAGCTGATAGCTCAAGTTCTCATAAGAGAAATGTTCCCTTACTCTGGGATACATCTCCTAAAGTGATGGACAGGAAGAGGTTTTCTTACAATATTCACAACAAGGCAGCCAGAATCAACTGACTGGTGACAAAACATCCAATTATTGAATGAAGAATTTCCTGTATCATCTGCTTCCATCTAGAGGTTGCCCAAATGTTGACAGCTCAGATATGGCAACTCTACATTTACAAGAAGGCAAACTAATTAGACCGGTCCTTCCTTAAATTGGCCAATTACGTCCTTTCAATTTATGGATGTAAATTGAGGGTTTTCATTGTGAAAGAGAGAGGAAAAGGATTGTGATAGATCAGTTGTGGAAAGGAACGGCTTTTTTTGTAAGTATGAAGTAAGTTTTTAGGTGTTGTAAATGGAATGAAAATCCCAATGCCGTAGTAAGGGTTAAGGATTGAATGTGGAGGTTTAATGCTTAGGAGTTGTTTACCACTTGGGTTATTTATGGGAGCCTTTATAAAGGTTGTCATCATAGTATGTTTTAATCAGCCTCTGACAGCCTGCAAACTATATCATGGTGACCACTGTTGCTATAGTTCGTAAGTTAGCAGCATCGTAAGGAGTTTTTATGTGGATTTTTATTGACATCCATACATCTATCTACTTTCTGTTCCAGACTGCCCATTAATCACCAATGAAGAACTTGCTGCTCTTCCAGTAGTCCAAATTTTTCCTTCGGGCAACTACACAGGAACCAAATTAAAATCAACTATTCAGAAGCTGCGGGGCGTGCTGGAACAAGGGGTCCCATCTAAGGAGATTGAGGTGCGCGGAACTTCTGTAAAGGCAACCCTGAAAACAGGAAAAATGTTCTCTGTTGTGATGGCAAAATAATAGTTTTGTCCACCCTTTGGCTTCAGTGGGAAACCTGAGGATATTTATAATTAATGCTTCCCCCCCCCCCTTTGTTACCCTGTTTCCCCAAAAATAAGACCTCCCCGGATAATAAGCCCTCTCTGAAAATATTGCAACACAGCAGCAGCCAAGAGGTGACCACACTTGCCACCTCCTGCACCTCAAAAATAATAAGACCTTCCTGAAAATAAGGCCAAGTGCTTATTTCGGGGGTCAAAATAAATTAAGACCTTGTCTTATTTTGGGGGAAACACGGTATAGGTTACAATTAATGTTTTTTTTTCCTCCCTTAATACAGGTAGCCCTCAACCATAATTCAACCCAAAATTTTGGTAATAAGTCATGAGGGTCGTAAAAGTCACCATGTGACCACATCCAGTTTTATGATCTTTTTTTGTGATGGTTTTAAAGCAAACGACACAGTTGTTAAGCAAACCCATCATTTGCTATGGGGCGATTTTTACCAGAAACCAGAAGTAAATGCCAGTTTCCAGCAAAACAAATAGTAAATTACGGTTGTGTGATTGCAGGGCCCTAGTTGAGCCATAAATGCAGGCTGGTTGCTGAATGCCTAAATTATGGTCGCATGATTGTGGGAGGCGCCCGGATGTTGGAATTTCAAATTTGGGGCATAAGTCACATTTTGCAGATCCATCATGATTTTGGAGGGTTGCTAAAGGGTCCAGTTGTAGAAGAGTATATTTGTAGCTCAGACTTGGTGATGATGATGTTGGCTAGCTGGATAATTGAATATCTGTAAGCAGACCACAAGTAAAACTAGTTAGTCCTTGGCTTACATCCATTTGTTTAGTAACCTGTTCTGACTCCCCTCATCCCACACCAACACACTCTGAGCCAAAGATAAGTTACGGCATTTAATTAACAGACAGATAGGTCCTTGGCAGCAAACCGGCACAGACAAGCTTGGACAGCAATCCAGCACAGATAAGTCCTGGCAGCAATCCAGCCTGCCAAGCTCACAATAATGTTCTCCAACATTAGTTCCTGCGTTGATTTCTGCAAAAGTGGCGTGTGCACAAGCAGTCTTTATATAGTCTGGAGAGGAGCCTAATGACCACCAGCTGAGTGCAATTACCTCCTGTACTTGCGCAACTGTTCCTGACGCCTATTAGCTCTTCGATTCTGGGCATCCAGGAACAACTCACTGCTGATGTCAGGATCACACTCCCTTGTCTCCTCCCCACTGGTCCAAGGCTCAGGCGCCTTCTGGTGGCCAACCAGCCTCTCTGCATCCTGCTCGGAGTCGGAACCCTGTCCAGGGTCCTCCAGAGCCAACTCATAGAGCCCCTCGCTGTCGGAGTCTGGTGGCAGCTCCAACAGCTCCTGTTGGGCCACAACAGTAACCATTCGAAGTTACAACAGCACTTTAAAAAGTGACATGGCCTTTTTCACACAACGGTTGCAACATCCATGAATATCAGTTTGATCAAGGATCTATTGGGCACCAAACAAGATGTCCATAAATACTTATCTCATAGAGATAAGATTTTCTGACACTAGAGAAATACAAACATTGTTGAAGTTATTCAATCATTTTATAAAATATCAATTATTTTCTACATTTGCTGCTCCGCTAAATGATTCCAGGTTTTATTGCCATCGTTGTTTCCATGGTTCTTTGTCATTTATATCTTGCTTAATTATATAATTGCAAGATCTATTCAGGAGAGTATTAATCTAAACCTCTAATTAAATAATCTAATCATCCGTTATCAAGCTATTAAACTAAACCTTATCTCACACTTCAAATCTCTCAGTCATCTGTGTTGATCTGGGTGATATAGGCCATATTTAATGTAATATATTCTTCTTTAAAGGCAAAAGAAGATTTATACAATATTTCATCCATTTAGCAATATTTTGTCATTACAGAGTCTTCATGATTTAAAGCCACTGGATCAATGTTTGGTTGGCCAAACGAAGGAAAACAGAAAGAAGAATAGATATAAGAACATTCTGCCTTGTAAGTCTTCATTTCCAAAAGCCTTCTTATTATTTAATTTATTCTTTTTAATTCTTGTAGTCATTAATGACTGCCTTTGAGACAGCAACAGATGGAATATTTATGTCAATAGATTATCTGTAGAAGTGTGGCTGAGTTCTCTTAGAAAATTAAGCCATTTATTATTTTAAAAAATAGCTTGTTGCACAAGTCATCATGCTAATTCTTCAGTTTAGTATAATAGTGTCATATTTTAGTGTCATATTTTTTTTTATAAAAATAGTGTCATATTTTTAGGGTGGACACTCATGGGGGGGGGAGGAATAATTCAGCAAGAATCATATCCTAGGGCTGGGGTGGCGAATCTATGGCATGTGTTGCATGCACGCGCTGGCCAGCTGACTTTAGCCTTTTTTTGAGGCCATTTTTCACCCTCCCCAGGCTCCAGAGGCTTTATAGGAGCCTGGGGAGGGCGAAAACAGCCTCCCCCCCCCCCCCCGGAGGTGCAAAAAAACAGCCCTACAGGCAAACCGGAAGTTCGGGAACAGACTTCCGATTTGCTTGTAGGGCCGGTTTAAGCCCTCCGGAGGCTTCCCTGAAGGCTCTGGAGGACGAAAAAGGACCCTAGAGCAAACTGGAAGTCTGCCATTTTTTTGCGCTCCAGAGGCTTCAGGGAAGCTCCTGAAGCCTCCGGGGAGGCGGGGAAGGCTGTTTTCGCCCTCCCCGGGCTCCTCTAAAGCCTCTGGAGCCTGGGGAGGTTGAAAAAAGCATGCAAAAAATGGGGGGTCGTGTGTGTCATGCGTGCATGTGCGCTGGGGGTCACGCATTGGATTATGGGTGTGGCACACCCACGCGTGACCCCCCTGTGCTCCCCCCGCTTTTGGCAGGCAAGCCAAAAAAGGTTCGCCATCACTGTCCTAGGGAAATAATAATAATTTAGCAGTCAGTGATATTGTTGATAACTACAAACTCTACATCCAGCTTTATATCATCTATTTCTTAATTGCACACGTTATATGAAAGCAAGCTTAAGATGCCCCATAGTCCATGAGATAAGTGTACACACCTTAAAGTCAATTTTAACTCCTGGTGACTGCCTGCAGAAGTCTCTGCAGTTTTCCTGACACAGTTTTTCAGAAGTAGTTTGCCATTGCCTCCTTCCACGGGCTGAGACAGAATGACTGGCCCCAGGTCACCCAGCTGGCTTTGTGTTTAAGGTAGAACTAGAATTCACAGTCTCCTGGTGACTAGACCAAACTGGTTCTCATAGTTAAGATATAGGGATGGAAATAATACTATGACTATAAGTACATTGAATTGAAATGTTAGCATATTCTCCCCACTTTTCTATTGTCCCCTGTTTCCTTCCTCTTCCTTTTTGGTTTTACCTAGTTTAAGATTTTAAATTGGTACAAGGTAAAATTCCATCCTTATTGCTCAGTTGATAATAATAGTGACAACGAATGAAGACCATGTCCTTCTCTGTTGGGAACTGCAGATGACACCACAAGGGTGCTTCTTGGGCCTGAAGGCGGCTATATCAATGCCAGTTTTATCCGGATGCTGGTGGGGTCAAAGGAATATCTGTACATTGCATGCCAAGGACCTCTTCCTAATACGGTGGATGACTTCTGGCAAATGGCTTGGGAACAGAAATGCACTCTTATAGCCATGATGACCCAGGAAGTAGAAGGAGAAAAGGTCAAATGTCAGCGGTACTGGCCCAACGCTCTTGGCAAAACCACAATGGTCAGCGATAAACTCCGTCTCTCTCTGGTGCGGCTGCAGGAACTCAAAGGTTTCATCATTAGGATCATGGAACTCGAGGACATTCAAGTAAGACCCTTGTCTTGAGGATGGTATTATGGGAGACCCAGCCTGAGATATCGGGGGAGGGGGATGAGGGACTCACTTCTGCTCCTCTTTCTTGCTTCTATGGCTCCAAAATTGCACAGGAGATGTGTGTGTGTGTGTTTGTGTGTTTGTGTGTGTTGCATTTTACATAACAAAAAGGCAACATTAAAAATAATGGCTTTCTGTCTAGATGGTCTCTTGAGATGAGCCGATAGACAGAGAAAGGAAGCAGTATGCCTCCTCCCATATTTGGGCATATCAGGGGTTGTGACACAATAAATCAATAAATATATATATAATTTGTTTAAGCATGTATTAGACAACATATATATGTATAAACATTATGAATACAGGAAATGGATACGAATGAAAGGGAACATTAGGACAGGGACGACAGGCACACTGGTGCGCTTATGCACGGCCCTTACAGACCTCTTAGGAATGGGGTGAGGTTGCCAGTAGACAGTTTAAAGTTAAAAGTTTTTGGGGTTTGGGGAAGAAACCACAGAGTCAGGCAGTGCATTCCAGGCATTGTCCACTCTCTTGCTGAAGTCGTAATTTCTGCAATCGAGTTTGGTACGGTTTACCTTAAGTTTGTATCTATTGCGTGTTTGTGTATGGTTGTGGTTGAAGCTGAAGTAGTCATTGACCGGTAGGACATTGTAACTGATACGTTTATGTACTAAGTTTAGGTCAGACCGAAGGCGGCGTAGTTCTAAGTTGTCTAAGCCCAAAATTTCAAGCCTGGTGACGTAAGGTATTCTGTTGTTGAAAATAAATTCAGAAATACATAAAATACTCTTAGTCCTTGACTTACAACCACAATTGAACCCAAAAAGTTCTGTTGCTAAGCAAGACGTTTGTTCAGTGAGGTTTGTCCCATTTTACGACTTTTCTTCTCACTGTTGTTAAGTGATTCACTGCAGTTCTTAAGTTAGTAACATGGTTGTTAAGTGAATTTGGCTTCCTCGTTGATTTTGTTTATCAGTAGGTCACAAAAGGGGATCACATGACCCCGGGACACTGCAACCGTCATAAATACGAGTGCATTGCCAAGCATCTGAATTTTGATCAGGTGACCATGGGATGCTGCAATGATCATAAGTGTGAAAATGATCAGGAGTCACTTTTTTCAGTACCGTTGTACCTTCAAACAGTCACTAAATGAACTGCTGTAATCAAGGATTATCTGTAGAAGTGTTTAATGTTTAAAGAATGAAATAATAAACAATTATGATGAGCCAAAGTCTTAATTGAACATCGAGGTGTTGCCAGCTTTAGCAAAGTTCTAGAGTTTAGCCATGTGCCATGTTTTTACTTCGATTGTATTTTGAACATCTGTAATACGCGTAGTCCTCAACCTATTACCATTCATTTAAAAATGGTTCAAAGTTAAGGCGGCCTCAGAAAAAAATGACTTACGATTGTACTCGCACTGATGACCATTGCGCCACTCCCAAGGTCTCATGTTCACAATTTGGGTGCTTGGCAATAGCTCCACATTTATGAGTTGGAGATCCTGGTCTTGTGATTTTTTGCTGATTTCTGGCCAAAAAAACGCCCACTGGGAAAGCTGGATTTGTTTAATGACCGCATGATTTACTTAATGACTGTGTGATTCATTTACCATCCCTCATAAAAGTGATTGTGCAACTTAACTAACGGCTTACGATAGAAATTTGGCTCCCAGTTGTGATCATAAGTCAAAAACTACCGTTGTTACAATGCTTGTAGTCTTCTAATTTGAGGAGATTTCATTTGCTAAACCTACCGTTAATCTTTAATAACTGCTAGACCCTAAAATTTCTGCTTTAGTCATGGTATTCTTTCCCCATTGTTGGAACCCGTGGCTAATATCCATGTTAAGTTTCACATAGTTCAACATAGGAGTGATCTGGAACCATTCTAGGTTGAAGGTAGCTGAGAAGTTGAGGAGCTGCATCTCCGTACATCTGGAAGATGCTAAGTTGAAAGAAACTGTAATGAAGGAAAGAGAACTCAGCTATTATGGATTTGATTTTTTTTTTTTTAATTAGATTGGCCTGTTCGTCCTTGTTGTGAGATTCGTTCTCTTCAGGGTACTCGATGGTCTTAATTTCTCTGTATGTGTTCTTGTTTGAATTTCAAATCTACAGACTGGTGAACTCCGGCGTATTTCCCATTTAAACTTTACTGCTTGGCCAGATCATGACACACCATCTCAACCAAATGATCTGATAACTTTCATCTCCTACATGAGGCACATCCACAAATCAGGACCCATCATTACTCACTGCAGTGCAGGAATTGGGCGATCAGGGACGCTTATTTGCCTTGATGTGGTCCTGGGCTTAATCAGCCAAGACCTCGAGGTGAGTAAACCTACATGAAACTTCCTCCAATCCTTTAAACTTGAGATTGTAATTCACGAAATTCTGGGTGGCCATCTATGGGAATTCTGGTCATCCAAACTCAACTGAAGAATTCCAGATTGGGGAAATCTATTTTAATTATTTTTACAATGGATATTGAATTAGTTTATTGATCTATGTACATCTGGCTCATTCCACTTTAGTCTGTTTTTAAAATCTCCATTGGCTGCACAGTACAATTTTAATATATTATCCAAGAGAAATTTTTCAGGAGTTTCTGATTTTATTAACATAAGCTCCTTGTCTTCTGAGTCAGATTCCTTGTCCCAACATTGGAGTAATATCCAAATCAGAATACAGATTTTTAAAAGATATGAGTATTCATATCTTGGGATTAAAATTGTTTAGCAACCGGTTCTCTGCCCAGTTGCTGGGTGGGTGTGGCTATGGTAGGCATGGCCTACTTGACCTCCTACACCACAGCAGGGGGGTTAGGGGTAGGGGTAGGATTAGGGGGTTAGGGTTTCCCTCTGGCCTTCTGGAACTTCTAGGAAGCCCATTTTTCGCCCTCCCAGAGCCTCCACGCGGACCCTGCCCTTACCTGGCATCCAAAAAGGGCCGCATGGAGACTCCTGGGAGGGATCGGCGGGTCCAACCAGCCCTTTCAACTACCAGTTCAGCGAACCAGATGTAAAATTAACATCCGGTTTGCCTGAACCGGTCGGAACCAGCTGAATCCCACCCTTGCAACTGAGATGGCTTGCATCCCTTGGGATGCCCTCTGCTTTATGAAGGCCAAGAGTCATATTTGGTGCTGAGCATCGTTCCTAAACTTTGGGAGGGATGAATGCCATAAAAATTTCACAAAGTGCAACTTAGAGTGGGTGTTTGTTTGTTTTTTTCCCTTCACAGTTTGATATCTCCGAAGTGGTGCGGCTGATGCGTTTGCAAAGGCATGGCATGATACAAACTGAGGTATGTTTATCCTGAATGCAACACATGATCCTTTGTCTCAGGTTTTCTAGTTTCTTAACATGCCCCTACAAAGAATCCTGGGAAATGAAAGCTAAGGAGAAAATGGAAATTGTATTATTATTTTATTGGATTTCTGTATTTCTTAGTAGCTGAGACTCTCTGGATAGTTTTATAATCATGAAAAATAAGAATAAAACCATTTGTGTGGGGGGAGAGGGCTTTACAAAGTGAGGACAGTAAGAAGATAAACCAACATAAAAGCAAACTGTAATTCTGAGATCTATAAAATGCTGAATTTTTAAAAAGGGGTCAGAAAAAAAAGTCTTCGTATTACGTTGTAAAATGTGTATCAATGTGCAAAAACATGATTGAGTCTGTCACAGCTTTTCAAAGCCACCATGTCTGCATTACGGAAGATGTAGCTGCTTTAATCTTCTTTGCGCTAAGCTGCTTTGCACAGAACTTGTTTTCAAATATTCTGCATAATTTTAAAATAATTCTTTGTATATCATATTTGGAAACCACCCAGACCTGTTCCATAAGGAAGATGGGCGGTTTCTAAACATGATATATTAAATAAATAAATGTTTATAGTCAACTCCCTCCGGAAGGAAAGGCTGAAATTCTGAAGATAAAAATTAAGTGATGAAAGGAACTTTCAGGCATGCAAATTTCTCACACTTCCTTCCCAGTGACTTTTTTTTTTTTTACAATGTTCCTGAGACTACACAGTTTTATGAGATTGGAAACTGAAGTGAGAAATGCCTTGCACTATTGCAACCAAGAGATTTTATATATTGGCTACCCATACATTTTGAAATACATCCAAAAGATGCAATCTGTCTTTTGCTGAGGGTGAAAAATGTTGTGTAAGGAAGGATGGGAATCCGTTAAGCAGAATTTTCTCTATCACAGCCAAACCGTGTCTCTGTTTGACATTTGTATTCTGTGAGAATATGCAATAATTCCTCCCTTTTACAGGACCAATACATTTTCTGCTATCAAGTTATCTTGTACGTCCTAAGACGTCTTCAAGCAGAAGAAGAGCAAAGAAGCAGCTAAAATATTGTGCCATGTATACATTTAAAAATACCCCCTCAGATACTTTGGGAGTATTCACATTACAGATTGAAGCTGGTTTAACATTTGTACCATTTCCATGGAAGATGTAGATCAACAAAAGAAAAAAGAATTGTGATTGACAAATGCTTGCACACACTTTCTTCAAACTGCAATTCCCAAGATTCTTTGCGAGTGGACTATAAACAGCTTTTGCCAATATTATTCCAGCGCCAGTCTCAATTAAGCATCAGGTACAACTAGGAAGGCTTCTTCCTTTACATAGGTGTAGGTAGGCACTTAAGCATCATTTATATACATTTATATTTAATTGTGCTGCACTTTTGCAGCTTTTTCAAATCATTGAAAGTAATTGACATGTTAAAAACATTTTTTAACATATATTCATGCTTCTTGCAGATTATTTTCCAGTTACTTACAGTATATAATGTGGAAGCTATTTTTGGGGAGGGGAATAAAACAATATTTTAACCTGATGGATTTTCTTACAGTACATTTTTATTTGGCTGTTTTTCAAGTGTGTTTATAACAGAGCTATCTTTTTCCAATTGTAATATTGTAGAGATTTCTATAGAAAATACTTGAAATCAGTATTTAAGCTTTACTTATTCATGTATGGGAAAATAGCAAATATTTACTGTATCACACTTTACAATGTTTATATAAAGGCTTGTGTATATATTTATATACTTTTACAAAAAAAGGTGAATTATCAAATATCTAAACTTCTAACTGCTGAAACATTTCCCCCGGTGTAAATAAAAAGTCACTTTTTAAAATATGTCATGTAATAACTGTTTTGTGTCCATCAGATCTGCTTTTTTTCAGCTTCAAGCAACTTCTACCCTTGTTTTCAAGAAAACTTCCGTTGAAATCACTTCCATCCTTGTTTTCAAAGTATCTGAATTCTATAAAACTTGGACATTGCCATGGAATCAACCCCCCCCCCCATTTTTTACACTGCTTGCTATGTGATTTATAGCTCTTGAAATACCACTAGTAATTGGCTGCAGTCCGTTACCTTTTTTTTCCTGTGCACAGAAACACAAAGGACGAACATTCATTTATCCGCCGTTTCTATTACTTAAGAATGCTATGGGGCCAAAATATGGTACAAATAAGTATTTAGTTGATGTCCAAAAGAACTAAGTGCAGCTAGTTCAAGTTTCTTGGAACAGATATTTCTAATATGGGTGATGCCACTATAGCATGAGTAGAAAATCTTGTGGACTATAAACATTTTTCACCAGCTGATCTTAATAGAAATAGAAGTCTTAATCTGACAAGTTCTTCTTCCTCCTAGTGTAGTCCCACATGTGCAGGGTCAGCTTTTCAGATCATTGAACGCCACTTTGCATGGTCAGCTGTGTCTCCAGGGCGCAGGCCAAGAGTGAAATCTACTTACCTTCGCTACCATTTCACAAATGTGAGCACACACCGAAGGTGTTATTCAGCAGGTTCTGACCACTTCTGAAGAACCAGTAGCGGAAATTTTGAGTATTTCGGAGAACCGGTAAATACCTCCTCTGACTGGCCCCACCCACATCTATTCTCTTCCTTCCGAGTCCCAGCTGATGGGAAGGGACTGGGGATTTTGCAGTATCCTTCCCCTGCCATGCTCACCAAGTCCACGCCCACAGAACCGGTAGTAAAAAAAATTTGAATCCCACCACTGGTGCACAGGTCACCTTTGCATGCGCAGAACCTTCCGCACATGCGCGAAGCATCAAGAATGGACATGATGGCATCCAGGCAGGTGGGTGGAGCCTGCTACTGAGCGCACCTGCAAAGGTAAGTAGAACAACGATGGGGGGGGATCTGCTGTGCCACGCGATTTAGATCAGCTGTGATGCACGATTTATATTAGCAAGAAAGCAGGATTTCCTTATTTCTAGCTAATATAAATCACGTGTCACAGCTGATCAACGGAAATACCAGTTCGTCCGAACTGGTAGCATTTTTTTACTACCGGTTCAGCCAAACAGGTAGCATTTCACCCAACGCAGGCCCATGGCTTGCATATCTGTGTTAATGGTGTCTTGCCATCTTTGCTTTGGGTGCCCTCAAGGTCGCCAGCCATTGACTTCTAGTTGGCAGGCAGTCTTGGCAACAGTAGAAGGTGCTGTTCTCAGGACATGTCCATACCATAGAGCCGAGATGGCGCAGTGGTTAGGGTGCAGTACTGCAGGCCACTTCAGCTGACTGTTATCTGCAGTTCAGTGGTTCTAATCTCACCGGCTCAAGGTTGACTCAGCCTTCCATCCTTCCGAGGTGGGTGAAATGAGGACCCAGACTGTGGGGGCAATATGCTGACTCTGTAAACCGCTTAGAGAGGGCTGAAAGCCCTATGAAGCGGTATATAAGTCTAACTGCTATTGCTATTGCTATACCAGCAGAGCTGGCCTTAATTTGATAAACCCTTGATCCTTATATTATTTCATACATGAAATTGGATCCAGTAAATTAAAAAAAGCAATGCAGGTCTTCGGGTCTGGGATTATAGTATGTCTTTTTTTTTATTGTTCCTTACAAATGAAGCAAATGTTCCCTATCCAGAGGCAACATGCTAGCCTTTTGAAAGAAAAATAACACAAAGCATTTTGACATCAAGGCAAATAGATTTGTTACTGCAAAGCTTTGGAGGCTGTGATCAGCATGAGTGCAACAATACATTTGTTAGGTCTCTTTGTTATAATTAGAAAATGTCATCTTCAGAACTATGCTGTAGTACAAACAAATTTTCATCAGTCCCATTTTCAGAAAAGTGTACATCCACAGCTGAGTAACACCTTATCAACCAAGCAAAAAGCCAAACTGGATTTTATATAGTTTATTCTTATAGAGTAACATGATTCTCTCCCTCTCTTTGTGTCTGTGTTTGTGTCTGTATGTTTCTAGCAATAAGAGACAATAATATACTTGGTTCAAAAACAGATGCTCCTTAATTAACAAGAGACTATGGTATTGTTTTAAAATATATTCAGTACATATATTTCATTAAAACAGCCTTGATTTTTTACATTCTCCAATCTCATTTGTTTCATTTTAGCCAGAAGCAAAATCCAAAACCTTTTGCTTCTGCTTTAGGTTCATCAATTTAACTTAGAACTTTTTTTTTTGTTCTTACAGGGTACTGAGCCATAATGCAAATCATCTGCTTTTGCAGAAGCAGAATGTATCCTGGTGTTGTAAAATATTTAAAAACTGAGTTATTCCAAGAGATCTATGGTGAATGATAAGGCATCCACTCGGAGTGATTGTATAACATTCATAAGGTAAAGGTTCACCTCGCACATATGACGCTGAAGGTGCTTTTGTAATGTAACATGATGTTAATAGATACATGTGATCATATTACAGTTGCAGAAAATCATTTTGCCAGCCTGCTCATGTTCATTCTGCTATTATATTGATTCAATCCCTGGCTGGACCACAGTTACTCAGAGAAATACAAGACAAATGCATATACAGAGGTAAAAGGTTCTAATGAAAACCACTAGGGGGCAGTGGTCTTCTCTCCAAAAAGACCTTGCTTTTTAGTTTAGTCTGCCCGCTCCATGAAACCTTGTGTTGGAGTTCAGACTTCTCCAGTCTCTGGCGTTCCAAAATCCTCTCGGTCTCTAATGCTGCAATGCAGAAAAGTGCAAAAGATAAATCAAAGCATAATTAGTCAGCTCAGAGATTATCATCCTCCGAAGTTTGAGGAACTACTTTTTCGGAGTATAAGACGCACCAAGGTTTTGAAGAAGCAAATTAAAAAAAAAGGTTTTGTACTCTGCAAACCCCCCCCAAAACAGCCCATTTTTCGTGAAAATGGGTCCGGGTTTTTTTTTCTTCAAAAAAGGGCATGAATAGCCTTTAGGAGGTTTGTAGGGTGCTCGTGGGGGCGGGGGGAAGGACCAAAAACCGGCCCATTTTTTGTCCAAAAAAGGGCATGGATAGCCTTTAGGAAACTTATAGAGTGCTCCTGGGGCGGGGGGCAAAATTGAGCATAAAATGGGCCATTTGTTTGCTCATTTCTGCCCTCCCCCGGCCCCAGGAGCACTCTATAAGCCTCTTAAAAGTTATGCGCTGCCATTTTGGTGAAGGGGGCTGGGTTTTGGGAGGCAAAAAATGCTATATTTGGTGTATAAGATGCACCCAGATTTTCAGCCTCTTTTTTGAGGGAAAAAGGTGCGTCTTATACTCCGAAAAATATGTTACCTTTTTTTGTCTAATGGTGAATTAAGGATCTATTGTCCACCCCTCTCAAATGTTGACCAAGCAGGCAGTCACTACTTAAGTTGAAAACTCTTAACTCGATTTAGAGTTAAAGCTCAATTTAGCTGGAAAACTAAACCATTAAGATTATACTGTGCATCTAAGCCAGTGTTTTTCAAACATGGCAACTTTAAAAGAATTGGACTTCAACTCCCAGAATTCTCCCAACTAGCATGAATTCTGGGATGTCCACACTTCTTAAAATTGCCAAGTTTTGAAAACACCATGGCTTAGACTCAGGTTCCATGCACTTTAAAAAGAGGTGTGTGACATTAAAATGATTAGCTCGCACATATGAGCTAATCGTTACCAACTCTAGGGGGTGGTGATCATCTCCGTTTCAAAACCGAAGAGCCAGCATTGTCCAAAGACATCTCCGTGGTCATGTGGCCAGCATGACTAAACAGCAAAGGCATATGGAACACTGTTGCCTTCCCACCAAAGTGGTTCCTATTTTTCTACTTGTATTTTTACATGCTTTCGAACTGCTAGGTTAGCAGAAGCTGGGAGCTCACTCCGTTACATGGCACTAGGGATTTGATCCACTGAACTATCGACCTTCTGATCAAAAGGTCAGCATCTTAGCCACTGCATCCCCTTTAAAATAAAAACATTAAAATGGAAAGTACCTATTTCTTACCAATTGAAACATAAAGCATTCTGCAGCCAAAAAGGCTTCACACATATTTGCACTACTCAAATGACCCTGTGGACACAAATAAACCTTCAAGTGGCCTCAACGACTTTCTAAAAGGAGGCAAATGACCAGCTGTCTGCAAGGAATATAAATCCTGCCATTCCCCAGTCAGAACTGAAGAAGCTCCTTGAATGAGAAGTGAAACGTCTTCACAAAAAAAAAACAAAGTCCAGTTGCCTTCTGAAAAAGCACCTTTGGGATATCTAAAACATGACTTTTCCTTACCTGAGGAACCATCTTATTCCCATCACATCAGCCCAGCCCACCCAATCAGAAAAAGAAGTTATGTTATGGGCCCCATCATTAAAGATTCCCACTGTTAGGATCAAGGAAGAGAGCCTTCTTTACTGTTGCCCCTGCTCTCTGGACTATTCCCCCCCCCCATTTTCCTAAGCTTTTGAAAGAATCAGGAGACCTGGCTATACCACTTCACATGGAGTTCACCAAGGGGCATGCAACCCTAGTGGTGGCGAGTGCCTTTTAGCCAGTGGTGGGATTCAGCCGGTCCGCACCTATCCATGAGAACCGGTTGTTAACTTTCTAAGCAGTTTGGAGAACTGGTTGTTGGAAGAAATCTCCTTTTGTTTTTTCCCACTTCACAGGGCTAATCCTGTAGGGAAGGCAGGAAGGAAACATTCTGGTGTTGTTTCTAGCCTCAACTTGATTGCCCTGCTTACAGAAACTGCCTCTCTGGTTAACCCTTATTACATTGTAATAGCTAAGGCGAAGCGCCCGTCGATGTGAGTGATGTTGAGTTGGCCACGCCCACCCAATCACATGACCACCGAGCTCTGCCTATCCAGCAGGTCATTAGAGCAGAAAACCGGTTGTTAAATTATTTGAATCCCAGCACTGATTTTAGCCCCTCTCCTCCTTTTGATTTTTAACTTAATTTTATCTTGTTTTACCTGGATCCTTACACTGAGGTATTGTATCTTTATGTTTTTATGCATTAAATTGAACACTGCCTAGAGTCACTCTGAAATAAATAAAAGAACATGAGAGCTTTTATCTTTTCAGGACCTTCACAGTGCATCTAACATTTGTTTCCTGCCGCATCATTTTGATGTTTTTGAGGTGCCTTTAAGCTATTCAGGCTTCCTCACAGTTGGTCCCCACCATGATTGCTGAATAGCACCCTGCCTCTGTGCATCCATTCTATTGCCTTCGTGGAGTCTGTCACCCACTTCCACTAAATACATCAGCTTACATTCCACAGAAGGGACTTGGACTTTCAAAATAGTTGTCACATGCTGCAGCTTGAAAGGAGAACCCCAGCAGATTTCAAAATGAAGAGGGTTGGTTACTTTTTCCTTAAAATCTTTAGAGAAACGCTTTGTAAGCTCAGCAAATTCCACGCGATCATGCCTGCAAGATTAATAGCAATAGTTAGCAATAACTTTGCAAAACATTTTGTCAAAGCCTCCCAAGAAATGTGCAAAAAAACCTGGAGTAGGTGTTCATCAAATGGGTATCGGTCACTAGGCATGAAATAAAGTTAAGGGATAAGGATCCATGCCCTCATTCTTGTTGTGGTGCACCAGCAGAGCTGCCAGCGGAGTCGGACAGTGAGGAGGTTGGGGAGGAACATGGGCCAGTCCTGGAGGCTGAGGAAGGCTCGGATGACGACTCTGCGTCGGAGGCAGAGGTGGGGCCAAAGCCGTCTGGCAGTGATCAAGCACCTTTGGAGCTAGACAGCAGTGAGGCAGAGGAACAGCTGGAGCCTGTTCCCAGCGTGCGCATGCACACAGCTGCCAGAAGAAAAGAATAGCTAAGAAATCAGGATTGACTTGGAAGTAAAGCCACAGGGGGATGGTGAATGGCCCCTCCCATAGGAAATAAAAGAGGAGTGAAAGCGGAATGGGCTTTTGCAGGAAACAATTCGTTCATTTGTTCGTTCTTTTCAGGAGTGTGAAGATCTGTCTGTGAATCTCAGAGACTCTGTGCCAAGTCTTTCCTTGCACTGCACTGTGTTTGGAAAACATTTACATGGCAGCTTTCCAAGCTAGATAAGGTCTCTGGTCATAAATTCACCTTTGAAAGACTGTTTGCCAGGCCTCTACTGCAAGTGAATGAGAGGAATTCACATTTGTTTAATAAAAGGGGTTTTGTTGGGAGCAGGAACTGGGGAAGCCTTGATCAGAACAGGTCCCTCATTAAGAGGCTGCCACAAAGAAGAGGGGTTCAACCTATTATACAAAGCACCCGAGGGTAGGACAAGAAGCTATGGGTGGAAACTAATCAAGGAGAGAAGCAACCTAAAACTAAGGAGAAATGTCTTCTGGTACAAAGAGCAAGAAATCACTTGGGCGAGACAAGAAGAAACATCATTGGTTCATCTCATGATCATCGTCTTTTCTCTTGGCTAATTTCAAACTCAGATTCCTAGCCCCAATATCTTTCATGGCAAACAGTTAGCAATCAGTTCCAGCTTCATTCATTTCTCCTGAGCTGCAGTGGTTTATTATTTATTTAGCATATGATATATCAGACATATAGGATAGATTAGATAGATAGATAGATAGATAGATAGATAGATAGATAGATAGATAGATAGATAGATAGATGATAGATAGATAGATAGATAGATAGATAGATAGATAGATAGATAGATAGAGATAGATAGAGATCGATAGATGGAGATAGATAGATGATATAGATATTTATCTTTGTGTGTGTGTATATATGTACGTATACACACACACACACACGTATATATCGGTGAAATTCATTTTTTTACTACTGGTTCTGTGGGCATGACTTGGTGAGCATGACTTGGTGGGAGTGGCAGGGAAGGGATACTGAAAAATCTCCATTCCCACCCAACTCCTGGGGCCAGCCAGAGGTGGTATTTGTCAGTTCTCTGAACTACTCAAAATTTCCGCTACCGGTTCTCCAGAACCTGTCAGAACCTGCTGGATTTCACCCCTGATATACATCATAATATATATATATAAATGTTAAAAAGAGCTGTGTTCAAATACCAATGTCTAGGAAAGGGGTGTCAAATTGGCGGCCCATGCACATAGGCCACACCCACCCCAGCATTGTGAACGGTCATGTGACAGCAACGTAATCTGGCGAGTTTGGCTAGGCCGTCTAACCACTGAAGCGCAGCATCATTCATATTTTTAAAAATCAGCTATTGGACCAGTATATGCACTCAGCATACAAAGCCGGTCATGATGTGATCTACAGTTTGACGTGGGATATCAAAGTCACACGGAGGGGAGGATACTATGCCCCATTTATGCAGAGTCCCAACAGATCCTGTGTGAGGTGCAAATCTTAAGTCAGGATTGTCCATTGCTGACATGGTAGTTCAAAGCTGGAACCTTGTTTGTGGGGTCGTTTATATGTCTTCCTACCTCTGGGTGTTCAGCAACCCATTTGGCTTTCCATTGCTGATCAGCGTTAAAGTTATTGTACAGGTGTCAATGGGGATGCCTTGAATTTGAGTCTTCCAGCTGATAAATGAAGAAAGTCAGCATGCGCAAGTAGGACAGTGGTGGGTTCTGGATCCCGTTGCAACTTCTATGGTTGCAACGGGGCCTGGTGTCCTCCACATGAACGTGCGTAGCGCATGCACACACGGACATGCATCCTACCTTCCAGCGACGCCTCCGCAAGCCTCTGCAATGCTCCAGCTGCTCAGCGGAGCGTCGTGCAAGCGCTGTACGCGCCATGTGCGTGCGCGGAAGTGCCAAAGAGTTTAAAGACAGGTAAGGACAGGCGGGTGGGCCCTCCAGAGCACCATACCGGAATGGTACCCCGTGCTCCGGGCAGGCACCGGTACATCCGTACCGGGGCGTACCACCTGCAACCCACCACTGAAGTAGGAGTGAGCTGCTAGTTTTGTATTTTCTACATTCTGTATTCTCTCACTAGCGCATCTTGCCTTGCAGGGATGGGCTGCTACGGGGTTTGCCCGGGTTCAGGAGAATCCATAGCTAATGTTATGGCCGGTTCAGAGAACCTCCAAACCCCACTCTGCCCACCCTTCCCCTTCCACCCTGCCTCTCCATTCCCAGGAGACTCTACATGGCCCGTTTTGGATGTGAAGTAAGTGCAGGTCCCAGATGGAGGCTTGGGGAGGGGCTTGAGGAAAGCCTCTGGAGCCTGGGGAAGGTGAAAATGACCCCCCGCCATGGTGCAGGAGGTCAACTAGGCCACGCCCACCCAGCAACCGGGCAGAGAATCCATTGCTGAAACTTTTGAAGCCCACCCTTGTTACTTTCATAAAGTTGGGGGTGCTATATGGGTTGCAGTGGTATATTAAAGCCTCCCAAAATAAATAAATCCCCACCTCCATTATATTTCTAAAACATAGTAAGAAAAACGTACACTGTGTAAGGGCTGGCTTTCAAAACAGATGTGATTTTCTTCTTCCTGTGCAAGTCATATTCCATCGCAGGGGGTATCTTTACACACACAAATCCAAAGTAGTTGGGTAGCCTGTTGTTGTCTTTACCTGGACGTGGAAATAAATTTGGGACTGTTGCCTTAATGTCGGTTATAAATCCAGGCTACAAAAAGCATGCACTGCCCACAGAAATCCTCACTTTTAATCCTTTTTATAATAATCCTATTAATCTTTAAAAACCATTCTTTGACTTTTAAAAATAACTTTCTCCCACTTACTTGCCAGTTGGTACAGACAACAATTGTTACTTATATTTTCATAATGTGACTTCTGCCTTCCTAAATCTCCAGGGAAAAAAACATTAGTAATTCTTGTTTCCTCCTTTGGAAATCAAATGGATATGAGCCCAGTGGAAATTGCTTTTTGCTTAACCCATCATCATTGGCCCTGGGTGCATATCTATTTGTCTCTGACATTTCTCAACACATTTGCTCCTGATGTAATAAAGAGTATTATAAAGCATCATTAGCATTTCTTGCTGAATACAAGTATATGGAGCAGGCTTCTCCATAAAGCTGTATTTTATCACTTTGGTACATAGAGAACTTTAGAGGGAGGCAGGAAGGCTACTGAAAGTTTTGGGAATTTCCTGTCCTAAGCAAAATATTTCTCAGACATCCACAGAGAAAGTCTGGCCCACTCCCAATATTACAGCCATAGATCTGTAGCTGGTTCCAAAATAAAGGATCAGCTACCCAGAGTCATTTCAGCAGTGAAATGGATGGTGAACCTGTGGCACGCTGAGCCATTTCTTAGGACACGCGAGGCATTGCCCTGTCAGATCCAGCATGCATGCTCGCACTGGCCAGCTGATTTCGGCCTTTATTTTCGGCTATTTTTCACCCTCCGACTTCCAGTTTGTGCGTTGGGCCTTTTTTCGCCCTCCAGAGGGCAAAAAACAGCACTACGGGCAACCCGGAAGTCAGAAAACAGGTCATTTCCGGCCTCGAGAGGGCCTGTGGGAGTCGGGGTAGACTGTTTACACCCTGCCCAGGCTCCTAGAAAGCCTCTGGAGCCTGGGGAGGGTGAAAAATGGATCCACTGTGCTATCACGCACCAAAAGCGGGGGGAGGGTGGGGGTCGCGCACACATGCGCGCATCCAGGGGATGCAGAAAGCACAAAGCCTTGTATCTATAAGCATACTGATCTCCATAGACAACAGACTGAGAATTGCAAAAAAACACCAAAACAGATTATGCCCTTATTCTAACATTACAAAATGGGCTAAGAGGCAATTTTTACACTGATTCGGAGGGCCCTAATTGGCTAATAGTAGTTTTTTTATGAGGCAAATGCTGAATACAGTAGGAAAAAAGTTGGGTTAGTTAAGAAGTCTTTCCCAACATGAAATGGAGTGCGTACACACACACACACACACACACACACACACAGAGAGAGAGAGAGAGAGAGAGAGAGAGAGAGAGAGAGAGAGACTGATCCCTCAGGTGAGTGGTGGGTTCCGGTGCGCGCGCACTTTGTGCAGCGCACGGATGCGTTTTAGCATCAAATGATGCTTTCGCAAGCCTCCGCAACACTCCAACTGCTCAGCGGAGCATCGCGCAGACGCTGTATGTGCCATGCATGTGTGCGGAAGTGGCAAAAGCTTAAAGCACAGGTAAGGGCCGCTGGTGGGTGGGTGGGCCCTCCGGAGCACCGTACTGGAACCGGGGCGTACCGCCTGCAACCCACCACTGCCTCAGGTGTTTCTGCTACAGGAAAAAAATGATAATTTTTTAAAATTCAGGTTGTTGTGTTTTTACAAACATATGTATGCATGAGCAGTGGGGCACCTGGGTGTCATACATTCTGATACAAATAATAAAATAATTATGATAATAATTTTAAAGGAAGACAGGCTTAAGCAGAAATTTTGGAAACTAGGCAATGGAAGAGGGTAGAGATGGGAGAAATACCCAGACTGAACAGCCAAAAAGTGGGTGCAGCAGAGAGAAAAATCCAAGAGAGGAATATGGGAGGCAAGTAAAAAAAAAAGAATAGCAATTAAAGTATTGAAGCGGGCAAGAGATGATGGATAGATGATTTTTCTTTATTGTTGTTATGGTTTGCTTTTCATTTCCTTCTCTTTCCTTTCTTTTTTTAGGTAGGTGACATGACTAGAAGCTAGGTAGGATAGAAAGAAAACATCTTTTAATAAAGGTGGCATAAAGTTAGAATAAGCGATAGAAATAAGAGAAAGGGAAAATATTATTGTATATACTTTTACATAATAAAATAAGAACAATAATAAGGGAAAACATGGAATAATTGAATAATGACAGACTGCAACTTAATATAAATATGTATTAATATTAGAAATATATAAGTTGGCTGAATGTAATAACTATGATTAAGTTTATAATTTTATTAGAATGAAAACATGTTAATGTAATAATGTAAAGTTTCTTACCATAGCCTCCTCTTATAATTCCATGAAATTCTTGCTCTGTTCAGAAGTTTTCAGAAGTAAAGCTGACCTTTTAGTCCCCCTCTCCAGAGTATTTACTAGATAATTTAAAAGGCCAAGAAATTATACTATTCAGAAACCAGGAACGTGAAGTTCTATAGTTGCTAAGTTGAGGTTGTAAACAAGACTTCTCCTAAAATTGAAGGCAAGACTCCAATCTAGTGGTGGTGTTTCAACCGCAGCATTTAGTAATGATAGGTAATTAAAAGATGTTAGTGGTCTTGACTTCTATTGCATTAAAATTTGGCAACTTTAGGATGCATGGATTCCACGTTTCAGGGCTGACTGGGGAATTCTGGCAGTTGAAGTCCACCCATTGTAAAGTTGCCAAGTTTGAAAAAGACACTGCACTAAATTCCAGTGGTGGGTTCCATTTGCTGCTACTGCCGGTTTGCTCGGGGGATGTGACGGGCGCGTGTATTTCCGGCGCATGCACAGTACTAAAAAAATGCTTCCGACATGCACAGAAGCCAAAAACAAAATGGCAGCACCTATGGCGCCGAAGAACTGGTTCGAGGGCGTGGCAAGCCTGAGTCGCTGCCGGTTCCAGCAACTCAGGATGCCAATTTACCCCCTATTCGGCTGAACCGGGCCAAACGATAGGAACCCACCTCTGGTAAATTCTAATCTGAGCTGGTTTGGTGTTTTGTTTAAACTCAGGTGCGATCGTTGGTACGAGGAGTCCTTAACTTACAACCATTTGTTTAGGGACTATTTGAAGTTACGATGCCACCGAAAAAGTGATTTAGGATTGATCGGTTCTTGCACTTACAATAGTTGCAGCATCTCCACTGTAAAGGGATCCAAATGTGGGTGCTTGACAACTGGCATGTATTTTACAATGGCTGCAGGGATCAGGGATCAGGTGATCACCATTTGCAACCTTCCCAGCCAGCAAATTTGATGGAGGAAGCCAGATTTGTTTAATGACTATATGATTCACATAATAACTGCAGGAATTCACTTAACAACTAGGGCAAAAAAAATCATAAAATCTGATTTGACTCGCTTAACAACTGTCCTACTTAGCAATGGAAATTCTAGTCCCAATTGTGGTTGTAAGTCAAGGACTACCTGATAATGCCTTGGTCTAACTTTGGTAATACATTCACTATCAGTTTAGTGTTGCCATATTTCTTTCCAAACCAGAATCAATGCTTATCACTAGTAGCATCAGTACATAGTAGGAATGAGGAATCCTGAGGATTTTATTCCACTAGTCGACTATAGGGGGCAGTGTTTGTCTCTGTTTCAAGGCCATAAGCCAGTTCTGTCTGAAGGCAGTTCTGCGGTTATGTGACCAGCATGACATCATGGAGCGCTGTTACCTTCCCACCAAAGGGCTACCTATTTATCTACTCACATTTGCATGCTTTCAAACTGCTAGGTTGGCAGGAGCTGGGGCGAGGATGGGAGCTCAACCCACTGCGTGGGGCTCACGGCTCGAACCCGGGCTGCCAGCTTTCCAGTCGACAAGCCTAGTGTCTTAACCGCTGAGCTACTGCATCACCTTATATCATAGGAAGAAGGAATCTAAAAGAAAGAAAGAAATGGCAGGGAGAGAGAGAGAGGGAGGGAGAGAGGAAGAGAGGGAGGATAAGAAACAGAATGTAAGGTCTTAGAGCTGTGATGGTGCAGTGGTTAGAATGCAGTATTGCAGCTAATTCTGCTGGCTGCCTGCAATTTGTCAGTTCGAATCTCACCAGGCTCAAGGTTGACTCAGCCTTCCATCCTTCCGAGGTGGGTAAAATGAGGATCCAGATTGTTGGGGGCCATATGTTGATTCTGTAAACCGCTTAGAGAGGTCTGTAAAAGCACTGTGAAGCAGTATATAACATAAGGCTAAGTGCTATTGCTATCTTAATTTCTTCTGTTTCTACCTGTGCTGTCCTTTCAAGAGTCAAGAATGTGGTGGTTAGGGATAGACGGCTTCTGAACACTCCTGTTCATTTGTGTCTATCAGCTTCAATTGTTTCACACTGAGCTCTCCAGTTTAGCCAAGCACTTAAGTGATGAATCATTTCCTTTTGCTCATTTTAAAGGAGGCGGCCTGCAAATTATTATAATTAGACTACATCAATGCTGTGTGGAGTGGATGCTGTTTGCAACAAGCAGAGAGATTTCTATTCAAAGAAAGGACATTAATCCCATAATATGGCTTTCTGAAGTCCAATACTCCATAGTTTCCAAAGAGCCGCGGTGGCGCAGTGGTTAGAGTGCAGTACTGCAGCCTACTTCTGCTGACTGCCGGCTACCTGCAATTTGGCAGTTCAAAAAAATGTAATTAAAAATTGATCTGGTTCAGGAGTGCAATGCTCTGCTACCAGTTCGCTTTGCTACTGGTTTGTTTGGTGCACACATGCGCGCTCTTCGCCCAAACTGGTAGTAAAAAAATGCTACCGGTTCAGGCAAACCAGTAGTTCCGATGATCAGCTGTGCAACAATCAGCTGTGCCGAGCAATTAGTAATTGTGCGGCACAGGTGAACGTTGCACAGCTGATCGTAAGAGCTACCGGTTTGCCCAAACCAGTAGAATTTTTTTACTGCCGGTTTGGGCAAACCAGTAGCATTTTTTGCTACTGGTTCGGGCGAACTGGTCCGAACCGCTAGTATTTCACCTCTGATCTGGTCATATGGTGGCTCCCTTTGCAAATGTCCTGACTTATGACCATAACTGCCGGTTCAATAACAGTTGTAAGTCAGGGACATAATTTTAAAAAAAAACCACCAATGTAACGTTCCAGTAAATGATGGCCTCTGAATAGCCATAGAAAAATATTTCACCGATGTGTAACCATTGTCTGTCTATACATTATTGAAGTTAACACCATGAGTTCTGGAGTCAGACGATTCATCATGGTGGCAGCCCGTTCTGTTCCTCCACTAATTCTGGCGTTCTGTTTTTCATCTCAGCAGTCATTGTCCCAAAGCCAAGGAATGTCCTCAATTCGTAGTGTTATTTCCCCCTTAAAGTTATTTCTTCTGCAAAAGTACAACTGCCTGCTGATCTATCCTGCTGGCAATGGTGTGATGTAATTTTGGCTTCATAAATAATTCCACGGCCTATGAAGACTGGAAATAGAGAAAAGCGATGCTGGGACACCAATGGTTGCTTTGCAAAGTAGCCAGTTACGGCCCCAATGATTTCTTCCATTTGTATTGGAACGAGATCAGTGTCTTGTTTTGTCCCCACGTACCCAGGGAGTTGTCGTCTGATGGCAAAGTTCGCTGCAGACAGCCTGAGATGGAGAAAGCTGGGTTACAGAGGAACAAAATGTTCACCAGATGCCTCATTTTCAACCTTGCCAGTCAAATTTTTAAGCAAGCCAAGAACTGGGTTTATTTAGTTTGCAATGTTATTCCAGCAAAGGGACGGCATTGGCCGAAGCAGCTGGAAAGGCAGAGTTAAATTCCAAAGGAAAAACAGGCTTGAATAACTTTTATTAAGTTGAGGGAGCACCCGCCCTCCAATCGTGGATTTCACGGTAAACACGTCTCAAAATATCTCCTTCCTCCAAGCATTTCTTTTTTTTTTGCGGGTGCCGAGAAACGAAGTGGTCAAAAGCAAAAAGTTAAAACGTGGAAGCAGAAAATGTCAGAAGGGTATTTGATTCCACTTGAAGATCACAATCGGGCTAAAAAAAAAAGAGAAAGTGGGAGTTTCATTTTTGAAGAGGTTTCTTCACTTTCAAGAAGGCTCTCCCCTCCAGAACTTGAAATAGGTAATCTATTTATTAATAGTTAAGCCATTTGACATTTAAAAAAAAAAAACTTGCAACAATTTGCAACTTCCCATCATGATGACTAGAAGCCGGAAAAGGAGACTGGGGGAAGAGAAGAAAGAGACACGACGCATCTCTAGGTGGTGGTGTTGTTAGAGGGAATGAGAAAAGAGTTTGCGATTTCTCACGTACACCAGCAGGATTTGATTCTATTTGATTTTTATCCCACCACTAGCTGATAACTTGGCGTTGCCCAGGTTTTTATTTATAGTGGGGAAATGTCCGGACCAAACATAATTTCTAATGTTGGATTTTCCTCCTTACCAGAGAGAGCCCCCTTGTGGAGTACTAGCTGTTACCATGGCAACTCCACTGTGCTGTAAAGGAGAAGCCATTTTACGGCAGTGCAGTAGAAACCACTTTAAGGCACAACAGGCTGTATCTTAACAGAACACACATCCCGAGGGGTGTTAGGGGTGTCTCCTCCCCACCGTATTTTTTTTCCCAGAGAGTAAGTCACCTGTGTACCAAGTTTGGTTGAAATTCTTTGAGGCGTTCCAGAGTTATGCTGGATACACATACACATCAGGGGTGGGTTCTAGCCAGTGTAACTCCAGGTTTGCTCATGGGTGTGCTTCACACATGCGCGTGCGCAGTTCAATAGAAATTGTTCTGCATATGCGCAGAACTCAAAAACAAGATGGCAGTGGTGACTGCGGTGACTGGGGAACTGGATCAGAGGCATAGCCAGCCTGGGTCATTGCCGGTTCTATGACCCAGGCTGGTATACCACTACTGGTTCGGTCGAACCGGGCCAAACCGGTAGGAACCCACCTCTGATACACATACACACCAAGCCATTTATATAGATTATTATTGTTTTTATAAATAACTCAAGGTGGCAAGTGTACCGAATTCTCCTTCCTCCTTCTATTTTCATTACAACAACACCCCTGTGTGGTGAGTTGGGCTAAGAAAAGGCCCCCAGCTCAAGTTCGACCAACCAGTTTTTATGCCTGAGGTAACACTAGAACTCACAGTCTCCCGGTTTCTAGGCCGGGACCTTCATCCCTAAACCAAACTGGCTTTCTGAAGACTTGCGGGCTCCATCTGATTTTCTATATTTTTGACTGACAGCAATTCTCCAGAACGATGAACCGCAGCGTTCCCCGTGCCAATGAAAAGGATTTTCAAAATAACAAATGTTTAAAATCTCCTGAGGTGTGGAGTATGTTTAAATTGCACCAGGGATGCAGCCAAAGCTTGCTGTGAAGAATATACAAACAGGTTTATTAAATTCCTTGTTTAGGGAAATATAAATTCCAGCTGTTTGAAATCAAAACCATTTCCATTCTTCGTCACAGACACAGATTTTTGGGTGAAAATGGAACAAACATAAAATTCAGCAATCTTTCTTTTAACAAGCTGGATGTCACTGAAGCTATGAATCTCTTCAACAGTATTGGAGATATGTTTTAACTTCTTTTTTTTTCTTCAAATCCTGCTCAGTTGTTACTTTATTAGGGAAATTGTAGAAATTTCCTGCTCTAAATCAATTCTAACTGGAAATTAACAGTAATCCACGTTTGCTAGAACTAAGGAGAAACTTCCTGACAGTGAGAACAATTAATCAGTGGAATGGTTTAGAAATTCCGCTGAAATTGTGAGAACTCCATCATTGGAGGTTTTCAAGAAGACACTGGACAACCATTTTTCTAGAATGAGATAGGGTCTCCTGCTTCAGCAGAGGGTTGGACTAGAAGATCTCCAAGGTCCCTTCCAATCTTATTATTCTATGTTCTATGCTAGGATGGCCAACAAAGATATTCCTTGTTGAAAGAATAGTATAAATAAGCAATAGTAGAATAATAGCAAGCAACCAGAAATGTCTTTTGAGCTGATCTATTGAGAGATTTATTTATAAAAGCAAACAAAATGACCTCCTTACCAGAAATTTTGGGAAATTGTGCAACTGTGCAACGGGAACATCACATCACTGAAGGGCTAGGAGCCAACCATGAAGTGATGCTTATGCTTTCTTCACTACAGGCTTGGGATTAAGATACTGATCAGGCTTGCACCCCAAACTAAGCCATGGGGATTTGTTATTGATTTGGTTTTGAGCTCAGGTTTCAGGCAAACTCAAATCACATAGACTTACAGACAAGGCCTTGTGGCTTAGTCCATGTGGAGCTACAATACTGTGACTTATCAAACCATAATTAAATTGCAAATTCATGTGCAGTGGGAAGTCAGTTATTGGTTTAGAGAAGTTATAACTTCTTTTTTTTACTTTTTCAAACAAAGTTTTTTTTTTGTTATTTGGGGTTTTCATGAGCTGTAAGCCATAATCATCACAATTATGACAAATCATGGCTTGAACTATCTTGCTTTGCATGTAATGAGTCTGTCTCGTATATTAGTTTCACCTTTTAAGTTGCATTACTGAAATAAATGAACTTTTGCATGATATTCTAATTTTTCGAGTTTCACCTGTATATCTTCAAATTCAGTATAATAAGTATAATAAGCATTTTACTTAGTTTTCACAGTTAACAATGATTCATATAATTCCCACACATCTTAATTAGCTACATATCATTGCCAGGATTAACATATTTCATTTTCTTCTACTAATCCCCTGTTCCTAGATTCTTTTTTTCTTTTTATATGTATTATGTCTTTTCTTCTGAATCTTTTCTATCATTTTTAGATAGTTTGGATAACTCTCCCAGGGATTTCTTTCTTTTGCTTCCTACTATTTCTCTCTTTTATTTTTGTCTAATTCCTTTTTTTGGATACCTTTTTCCTCTCTGCTCTTTCTGTGCCTTTGCCCATCTCCATAAAATTGTCTAAATGGTTTTTATTTTCAGCTTCTTTTTCTACAATGTTAACTAGAGAGGTTATAACCCCTGTGGCTGTTTATACTCACATTGGCAGTATCAAGAACCCTGATAATTTCTAACTGGCATGATTCTGTGATGATTAAGGACCATAGGAAATGGAAGATTGGGAAAGGCTTCCTTTAAAAAGTTAATTTGCCTCATGATTATAAGACTGTGTCTCTAATATGGAGATCTCAGATCACCCAACATCCACTGGTGTGAAGTGCCTGATTATTAGCACCCAGATTAGATGGGTGGGACAGGTCATCAGAATGGTTGACCTCTGTATGCCCCACCAGTTGTTCTGTAGTCTGGGAAGAGACTTCGAGGTTGACTCTGCAAGCACTACTAAAACACTAAGGGAAGACCTTCCTGAAAGAATGAAATATTTTGGGAAATATTAAAAAAAAAGCCAGAGTATTGTATCTCCCTAAAGGAGAAACATGCTCTTGGAAAACAGTTCCCACTTTTCTTAATAGCCCCAGCAGGACTAAAACAGCCTATCTACAAGACAAAAGACCTCCAGCTTCAGGGTGATGGGATTAAGATATGACTGTCAGGACATAATAGGATTAACCCACTAGCAGCAGAGCTCACTACATTGTATAATCTCCTAAGGACATTGCATCATCCAAGCTTCAACCAAACCTGGGAGCTCAGACACCTCAGGGATGACCCCTGCATAGCCCCATGGGAGTTTGACAGCAGACAATAGAATATATGTTCTTGCACAGGGAGTTCAAGTTAAAGCCCAAGAGAAGGTATAAAACCCTCTCACTCTCAAATTCATTTTTATCAGCTGCCCAGAACCACAAACCATGTGATTCTGCTTCATCAATAAACCATCTTTCCAATCAGCTTCCATGTTTCCAGTGTCTTCCTCCTGGCTTGGAACTGAACCAGGTGGATATTTCTCCCAACAACACTGTGAAAGAAATTCTACACCACAGTGACATTCCACCCAGGGAACTTCAAACTTGCAACTGCGGACAGAACCCTCTGGCCAGCTCTGTGTTATGATGCCACCATCAGTGTCACAGACTAACATCCACAGTTATTACAAGAATGGACTTTCAATGTCCCCGTTGTGTCACATTTCCAGCAATTTGGTGATGAATTTCTAAGCATTTTAGCGATCCTTGCAGGCAAAAGGGACCACCTATAAAACATCTTATACAAGTTTTCCTTATACGGCATTGACAATGTTATTTTCCTGTTCCTTTCCCAAAGTTCTTGCCATCTAACTACAGTTTATCGCCCATGCAACCATTGTCTC
This sequence comes from Thamnophis elegans, assembly GCF_009769535.1. Classification (NCBI taxonomy): domain Eukaryota; kingdom Metazoa; phylum Chordata; class Lepidosauria; order Squamata; family Natricidae; genus Thamnophis; species Thamnophis elegans. The sequence continues at coordinate 13,396,314 of NC_045549.1, forward strand.
CTTGATCTGCTCTTCTTCCATCTTGTATTCCAATAAAAATGTGTAAATCTTCTTTATCAATTTATCATTTGTCTCCGAAAGAATGTTGTCTATTGCCATCAACTCCCCACTAATGCCCCACTCCCTCATATCTTTCCCGTAGCGTGACTGGATTTGGAGGTAAGACTATCATTCCAAATCTACCCCCTGTTCTTTTAAATCTTGCCTCTGTGATCTCCCTTTTCTGTTCAGGAGCTCAAACCGTGTGATCCTGTCCACCATTAAACCATCCTTCCAAGCAGCCTCCATGTCTCCAGGGTCTTTTTCCCCATATGGAACTGAACCCAGAAGGACTTTTCTTCCAACAGTGACTAAACCAAAATGATGGAAAACTTACAACGACAAATCCATTCATTTGGCACATTTGATCTTAAAACTATCTTTTTCTGATGTGATTAATTTGCATACCTGTCTTCCAATGGTGGGTTTCAAAAAATTTTGGAACCTACTCTGTGGGTGTGGCCTTTGTGGGAGTGGCTTGCCGACCATGTGACCTGGTAGGAGTGGCTTGCCGGCCATATGCTCTCTCTCTCTCTCTCTGTCTCTCTCTCTCTCCCTCCCTCCCTCCTTCCTTTTGTCTCTCTGTCCCTTTTTTCTTTTTTTCTTTCAACTCTCTCTCACTCTTTTTCTTTCTTCTTTCTTTCTTTCTTTCTTCCTTCCTTCCTTCCTTCCTTCCTTCCTTTCTCTTTCTCTGTGTCAGTCTGTCTCTGTCTGTGTGTGGGGGGGGGCAGTGGCGGGTTTCAAAATTTTTTGGAGCCTCTTCTGTAGGTGTGGCCTGCTTTCCGGGTCCACTGGTGGAACCTCTTCTAACCGGTTCGGCAGATTTGATGAACTGGTTCTACCGAATAGGTGCGAACTGGTAGAAACCCACCTCTGCTGTCTTCCCTTCTTCCTGATTCACCTGTGGATTTTAAAAAAAATACTGCTGAAGAGTGAGGTTGATGTAGAGAAAGTGATTCCTCACCCCCCACCCCCCCAAATAAAGTTTTGGATAGCAAAAGCTTTGACATATCATTTTGCCTTTCTTGGAAACAAGAGATGATTATTTTTTCTTTCTGCCAAGGTTAGTTTGTTTTGGTATCCTGATCAGTTTGTGAAAATCTATCCCTGGGCAACAGCTGTTCTTTTCTCAAACTTTCTTCCTGGCTCCCATTTTTCCATTCTGCCATTTATGAAAACCCTGGGAGTGAAAGGGCAAAAATCATATTAAGCCTGATACATTGTTACAGGGGTAGAATATTCCTTCAAAATAGAAAATATAACTGGATGGATTTTAAGTCTTTTTTAATACGATGCTTCTTAGTAAAAACAATAGTTCCTATCAGGGGTGGGCTTCAAAAATTTTAGCAAGGGTTCTCTACGAGGTTGCCGGGTAGGTGTGGCCATGGTGGGCGTGGCATAGTCAGCCGCCTGCCCCATGGCAGGGGAGGGGGGCATTTTTGCTCTCGAGCATCCGGGAGGGCGAAAACGGCCTCACCAGGCTCCGGACACCCTCTAGAGGCCAGAAACGGGCTTGTTTCAAGCCTTCCGGATCTTGCGGTAGGCCCGTTTTTCACCCTCCCCCCAGCCTCCGTGCACCTCTTCCACTTACCTGCATCCAAAACGGGCCGTTTGAGGCAGTGGTGGGTTCCGGATCCCGTTCCAACCAGTACGGTTGGAAGGGGCCCGTCGTCGCCCACATGGATGTACATGGCACGCGCATGCGTCGTACTTGCCAGCGACGCCTCCACAAGCCTCTGCAATGCTCCAGCTGCTCGGCGGAGCATCACGCAGGCGCTGTACGCACCTGGCTGAGGGCATTTGCCTATGAATAGACCTAGCTAACAATTTATCCCTTAAGTGCGGACATCTGCTGTGGGCTATTGAGGAGAGTGGGGGCTATTAAGAGCGAGTCTGCTTCCTGCCTAAAAAAACATGTTTCTCCATTTCTCATCCAGGGAAATATAATATTCTGCCTTTTTAATATTTCCTAGAGTATTTCATTCTTCTAGGAGAAGGGTGGGTGCTAACTTCTTACAGTTTCAATAAATCCTCTTTTCCCCAAATAACAGCTTCAAGCGAGTAATTTGGTGATGGCAGAGGTGCACATTTTGCTCTTTAATTTTTTTAAAGGTGTTAATTCAACATTTCATTGCATTGTTCCAATACAATTCAATTTTATTGCGGTGGTAGACCAGTATAGATAATAAACAAAATAATATTTAAGACAAAGTATATTTGAAAAACAAGCTAACATCTGTGAGATCCAGGATACACCCTATGTTAAAGTATAACATAAACCCTAACATAATAAATAATTTAATAAATAATAATAATAACATTGTATTAAATGGTACCATCTGAAATTACAACAAAAATATCTAAAACTATTAAAAATCAACCAAGTAATATCTAAAATTTAAATAAATTATAGCTACAAGAAAATGCATTGCGGGAATATTGGCACATCAGGGTTCAACGAAGTTTCATTGTATTGTTTTCATTGTTCCTTTTGCTGTTTGCAGTTTTAAGGGATATTAAGATTCTTCTAAAGGGAGATTTGATAGGAAAAAAATATGGTCTTCGTGAAGATGAGCCAATGCTTATGAATTCACAATCCTCTTTTCTGCTGGAACATTTCCTAGAACAGAGGTCAACAACATTTCAGATCTCAGGGACCACTAAATTCATAATTTTAAATCCCGCGGACTAATAATATGATCTGCCTAATGACCGGCTGGGTGGGCATGGCTAGGTGGTCATGTGGCTAGGTGGGTGCGGCCAACTCGATGTCACTCACGTCAAAGGGTGCCTCACCAGCCTCTACTTGCCCCTCCCTTCCCAGCCACTCCTCCCCTGCCCGCCTGGGTTCTTTAGGGCCCCAACAGGAAGCAGTTGTTGGCGCTAAGCAGCCACCATGAGAAAGAGTTGGCAAAACAGCTCAGTTCAAATTGGATCTGACCGAGAAGGAGGCTCAGCAGAAGCATCTCACTCAGGACTACGAGCAAAGGCTTTCCAAGCAGAGAGAAGACCTGCAAAGCCAGGTAGCGGTGCCTGGAGGCTCAGTGGGCTGAGACGGTCAGCCAGTTCCAGCCATGATGCAGTCCCACTAGGATGAAGCCCTCCAGCTCTTCGCCACCAGCGATGCTTTCCTCCAGCCTTCGTCCAAAGCCCTATACCAGGAGACTGAAGCAGACCCCAAGTTGGAATCTCTGCCCTTATCCAACCCCTACAAAAAACCCCAAAGGGGGAGACTCTCTGCAGCAACACAATAGCAATAGCAGTTAGACTTATATACCGCTTCACAGGGCTTTCAGCCCTCTCTAAGCGGTTTACAGAGAGTCAGCATATTGCCCCCAACAACAATCTGGGTCCTCATTTTACCCACCTCGGAAGGATGGAAGGCTGAGTCAACCCTGAGCCGGTGAGATTTGAACAGCCGAACTGCTGAACTGCAGTCAGCTGAAATAGCCTGCAGTGCTGCATTTAACCACTGCGCCACCTCGGAACACAAACATTCACTGCACGTATCCAGCCGTAGTTTGAGGACCCCTGATTTAGTGCAATATAAAAAATGCAAATAATTTTTCCGCGGACCACCAAAATTTTCTCGCGGACCACCAGTTGGTGACCGCTGTCCTACAACAGGGGTCTCCAACCTTGGCAACTTTTAAGCCTGGCGGACTTCAACTCCCAGAATTCCCCAGCTACCTGGTTGAAGTCCGCCAACCTTAAAGTTGCCAAGGTTGGAGACCCCCATTCTAGAAAATAGTTTTTCTCCTTGCATGTTGCCTGATTCTTTCTGATAGAGCCGGGGTCTCCAGCCCCTGAGATAGAAAACCCAAATTCTTTTTCACGTCGATCTTCTTAGCAAATGTTATATATACCATCTTCGCCTGTCTGTAATTTGCATTATAAAGCAATAGCAATAGCAGTTAGACTTATATACCGCTTCATAGGGCTTTCAGCCCTCTCTAAGCGGTTTACAGAGTCAGCATATTGCCCCCAACAACAATCCGGGTCCTCATTTTACCACCTAAATAATTGCATTATTTAAAAAAACCAAAAGAAAACCCTGCATTTATAAAAATTACCGGGGCTTTTCTACGCTGGGTTTGAATATCCCCAAGCCATTTCCTGCTCTTGAGAATAGGATGCCCATAAAAAGTTAAACCCCCCCCCCCCCCCCCACATCAAACCAACTCTTCGGCTTTTTCCGGAGACGATTCGGGGCGGTCTGCCGAAGTGCATAGGAGCCTGTCAATGCCTCGGTGGGGCGGGGCTAGAACCTGTCTGGATTTGCTGCTCCCTGGTTGGCGGCTTGGGCGGGGCCAATCCCGAGAAGGCTGGGCGGCCAGCCTCTCCCCCCCACGTGACCAAGTTCCAGCTGCTGCTCCCGTAACCGCCCCCCTGGCCGGAGAGAGAGAGAGAGTGGAGAACCAGCAAGCCAACGAACGTCAAATGCTGCTCTTATAACTTTGTTTCTTCTCCCCGCCCACTTCACCTGCCTCGGCTGGCTTGAGAAGGGTGGGGAGGCGCCCCGTTCTTAGCCTCTCGCCTCCCGATGGGAACTGCATGGATTTAGCCAAGGTGAGAAAAAGACTTTCCCCCTCCCCTCTTTTCTTAATAAATTCCTAGCAAAAACAAAAATTATTTTCTTTCTAATCCAATGCAATTAAAATATAAGAAAGTTTCTATTTCGGGCTTGCAAAGAATGAAGATTGTCATTCAGCAAATAAAATGGAGAGGGAGAGAGAGAGAGAGACCGTATATCAATACGATTAAAAAATAAAGTTTCTACCGTATATCTATCTATCCATCTATCTATCCATTTTATTTGCTGAATGATATCTTCATTCTTTGTAAGACAGATACACAGACACACACACCAACCTGAGGATGTATATGTGTGTGTGTGTGTGTGTGTGTGTGTGTATATATGTTTTATTGTGCTGATAAATATATATCTATATATCTATATCTATCTATTTATCTATCTATCTATCTATCTATCTATCTATCATCTATCTATCTATCTATCTATCTATCTATCTATCATCTATCTATCTATCTATCATCTATCTATCTATCTATCTATCTATCTATCTATCTATCTATCATCTATCTATCTATCTATCTATCATCTATCTATCTATCATCTATCTATCTATCTATCTATCTGTCTTGCAAAGAATGAAGATGTCATTCAGCATATAAAATGGATAGATATACGGTATATCAACACAATTAAAAAATAAAGTTTCTATTTCTGGCTTGCAGCAAAGAATGTAAAATTATGTGCGCGTGTGTATAAAATGCATTGCAATTAAAACATAGAGTTTCGATTTCTAGCTTGCAAAGAATGAAGATCGTCGTTCAGCAAATAAAATAAAATAAATATACAACGCATTGCAATTAAAAAAATAAGAAAGTTTATAATTCTGGCTTGCAGAGAATGAAGATTTCCATTCGACAAAAAAAATTTATACATAGATAGCTATAGATATACCGTAGATCGATACAATTAAAAAAATAAAGTTTCTATTTCTGGCTTGCAGAGAATGAAGATTCCCATTCCGGGAAGGGGGGGGTATTTGTGGGGGGGGGGAAGGATTTGGTTCATTAAATGGCTCCTTCCTACCTTCCCCTCCCTTTCCCTTGTTTGTTCCAACTTTTCCTGCGGTTCCTCTCCCCCCCTGCCCCCGGCTTTCCCCTTTGCAAATCCTGGCTTTTTAAAGTGAAGCTAGCGGCGATCGAGTCGTGCCGGGCGTTTGCACGCGGATCTCTCTCTCTCTCTCTCTCTCTCTCTCTCCCTCTCTCCCTCTCCCTCCCTCCCTCCCTCTCTCTCTCTCTCTCACTCTCTCTCTCCCTCCCTCCCCCTCCCTCCCTCTCTCTCTCTCTCTCTCTCACTCCCTCCCTCCCTCTCTCTCTCTCTCTCACTCTCCCCCTCCCTCCCTCCCTCCCTCCCTCTCTCTCTCTCTCTCTCTCTCTCTCTCTCTCTCACTCTCCCTCCCTCCCTCCCTCCCTCCCTCCCTCCCTCCCTCTCTCTCTCTCTCTCTCTCTCTCTCTCTCTCTCTCTCTCTAGATGGGGGTTTGGAAGGAACGTGTGTCTTCGCCTGTGTGTGCCTTGTGTGTTTGTGTCTGTGTGTCTGTGCTGCTGGATTGTTATGCATTGTTATGCACGCATTGTTATGCATGCAGGGCGTGTGTGACGTGGGTTCGTCTTTGCTCGGCTGCATCCAGCCTGAATGGCCAGAGGAGCGTGCCTGGGGATTTGTTGACAAGTTGTTGTTCAAAGTGTTTCTACATTCTTCAAATTTATTTTTAAAAAAATAATAATAAATGGTTACTTGGATTGTTGTTGTTTTTTAAGTCAGGTTTTCCGAGTTCCGAGTTCCCTCCGTGGGGATGCGATCCACTAGTTTTTTGTTTTTGTTTTTTTGGCATTCTTACATTATATGCACAACAATATGTGCTACAAATTAGAATTTTTGTGGCAAATGTCTATGGAGATTCTCAGTCATCCAGGTTGCCCCAAAGGTCCTTTTCCAAAAAGCAACTGGATTTTCTTGGTATGTTTTTTTCCCCCCTTTGAAAATGTTTCACTTCTCATCCAAGAAGCTTCTTCAGTTCCTTCAACTCTTCAGTTGTAAGAAGAAGGGGAAAAAAACATCCACTTGCTTAAATTTCTTTAAATAAATTAAAAAAAAGGCGGATGTTTTCTCCCAGGAAGAAATTGCTTTATGCCATATGTGGTTCCTCTGGGTGTGCTTAGATTGGGATGTGGCGATGAGTTCCTCTTCTTGGGGCCATAGACCTGTAGGATTCACTGAAGAATAAGCTGATGGGTGTTGTGTAAACGTTCACAGTTGTGTAGTAAGGGTGCACAGTTAAGGACTTCTTTCCACCGCAATGTAAAATAGACTTTAGAATCTTGGAAGGCGTTAGGTTGAAAAGTTAAGAGTCACTCTGCTGAATCTGTGTAGATAGAGTGCAGAGAAAGAAGAGGGGAAACAGGACAGAATTTTGCAATTTTAGATTAGAATAGAATAGAATAGAATTCTTTATTGGCCAAGTGTGATTGGACACACAAGGAATTTGTCTTTGGTGCATAAACTCTCAGTGTACATGAAAAGATACATTCGTCACAGTAAGGCACACCACTTAATGATAGTCATAAGGTACAAATAAGCAATCAAATCATACTAGGAAACAATATAAATCGTAAGGATACAAGCAACAGGGTTACAGCCTTAGAGTCGTAAGTGGGAGGAGATGGGTGATAGGAACAATGAGAAGATTAATAGTAATGCAGACTTAGTAAATAGTTTGACAGTGTTCAGGGAATTATTTGTTTAGCAGAGTGGTGTCGTTGGGGAAAAACTGTCCTTGTGTCTAGTTGTTCTGGTGTGCAATGCTCTATAGCATCGTTTTGAGGGTAGGAGTTGAAACAATTTGTGTCCAGGATGCGAGGGGGTCTGTAAATATTTTCACAGATCTCTTTTTGACTGAAGCAATTGTGAAGTTCAGAGATATTTCAACTCTTTATTTCATTTGAGACCAACTCTGGAGGGTGCCTTCCCTAAAATGGGCGGGGGAGGTTGTCGTGGTGCAGCCCCCAAAAATAGGACCCAAAGCAGAAATAAAACATAAAAATACTTTAAATTGCATGGAAAGCACTAACAATAGTTAGTACATTGACTTTCATCATTTCCCTCTGTCTTTCCAAATGTCATCAATTAGAGGGGGGTTTAAGGGCTGTTGTGGACTCTTCCGGTTGCAGTGTCTGGGTGGTGGTGGTGTCATGTAATCCCCTTTTGCAACTTTCTGACCAGCAAAGTCGATGGGGAAGCCAGATCCACTTAACAACAATGTTACTAATTGAACAACTGCACTGATTCACTTAACAAATGTGGCAAGAAAAGTCGTAAAATGGGGAAAAAATGAATTTCTCATTTAGCAACACACATTTTGGGCTCAACTGTGGTCGTAAGTTGAGGACTACCTGTAGCGTAGAGCAGTGTTTCTCAACTTTGGCAACTTTAAGATGCTATGCTGGCTGGAGAATTCTGGGAGTTGAAGTCTATACATCTTAGAAATTGACAAGGCAGAGGAAGGGCTGCTGTAGGTAAAAGGTGGGATTTTGACATACTTAGAGAATTGCATCAACATGCACTGAAGGTGAAATTGTGTGACTGTAATAATAATGGCTGCAGACGGTCTTGAAATGAATTTGAAATGCAAAAGTGAATAATTAAATGATGATTAAATTAGTGATGTGGTAAGATAGATAGGTTCATTGCAGGGGTGGGTTCCAGCAGGCACTTGATACATGCTGCGCGCACATGCACAGTTCAATAAAAAATGTTCTGTGCATGCGCAGAAGCCGAAAACAAGATGGTGGCACTTATAGCAGTGCTGGGAGAACCAGTTTGGGGGCGTGGCAGGCCTACGTCGCTTCTGGTTCCAGCGGCCCAGGCCGCCAAACTACTTCCAGTTCAGCTGCACTGGTCCAAACTGGAAGGAAGCCATCAGTGGTTCATTGTGATGTTTGTTATTGCATTTATTGCTTTGTTTAGAGCAATGTTTTGTCTGAGCAAAAGGCATCTCTGGAAAAATCATACTGTGTGGAATTGAAGCACTGGAGATCTCTCCTTCAGCAGTCTCGCACTCAGCTCTTCCCCTTGGTTCATATTTCTTACTGTGTCCCTTGGGAGCTATACAATAGTCCTTGACTTACAAAAGTTTACTTAGTGACCGTTACAACAGCCCTGAAAAAAAATGACCACTTTTCAGTTACAACCTTTGCAGCATCCCCATGGATCATGCGATCAAAATTCAGATGTTTGGCAACTGGTTCTCACTTATGACCGCTGCTTTGCCCAAGGTCATGCGATCACTTTTTGCACCCTTCTGGCAATGGGGAAGCCAATTTCACTTTTAAAAAAAACCAGGTTGCTAACTTATCAATTTGCAGTTAACTTAATAATGGTGGCAAGGAAAGTCGTAAAATGGAGGCAAAACTCACTGGGCCAATGTCTCGCTTAACCACAGAAATGTTGGCCTCAATTATGGTTGTAAATTGAGGACTAGAACAACACAGTTGGAAGGGATCTTGGAGGTCTTCTAGTCCAACCCCCTGCTTAGGCAGGAAACTTTATACCATTTCAGACAAACGGTTATCCAACATCTTCTTTAAAACTTCCAGTGTTGGAGCATTCACAACTTCTGGAGGCAAGTTGTTCCACTGATTAATTGTTCTCACTGTCAGGAAATTTCTCCTCACTTCTAAGTTGCTCCTCTCCTTGATTAGTTTCCACCCACTACCTGTTCTTAAAAATGTTCTGCCAAAGTTCATGGAAAACTAAAAACAGAATTTTTAGCAATTCCTTTATTAGGACCAACTGACTCCACCCAGAAGACTATGGGAGTATGTGACTTACTGAAATGGGGATTAATTGAGAGTTTTGGAGGGCTTGGAAAATGGCACACCCCTTTGTGTATTTTGACTGATCTTAATAAAGATATCATATAGCTATGAATTTTGCAATAGCTGTGATCCGTCACTCTGTTGACTCCATGGAGCCTAAGCCATCCATTAATCACTGGGTCCGGAGCAAATATATCCAAGGACAATTTGGAGTGAGAAAGAGGGAGAGCGATTGAGAGATTTTACAAAATAAGTAATAGGCAGCTGGACGCCTGCATTTGACATTCCTGGCTAAAGCTTTGAAAAACAACGCTTCTTTTTAAGAATGGCCCTTTTCTCCTGGTGTCATTTAAAAAAAAAACCACACCATTCTAACCTGTGCTGAATACTTTGTCTTACTGTCATTTGCAAGGAACAGAATATAAAAGGAAGTAAAAAAAATATGTGGATGAAGCATGCACTTTTTAATCAAATGAAAGCATTGCTACTTTTGGATCATATTAAAACAAGGAAAAGCTAAAAAAAAAACAACCATGGCTTTTGCACTAAGCAGAACTAGTTCTACCCATATATTTATTTTATGGAATTAAATGATTAACCTATGATTATTTAATAATTTCTAAAGATGGAAAAGTAAGTGCCTATACTGAACATGTGCTGTAATATGAATTTCTGTTGTCCCATTACTTTCTCAAACAATTGGCATTTAATTCAGAATGACATCTGCATGCATAAAAACCCATGAATTTTGCAGAACATAATTAGCAAATGGGAAACCCCTTTCGGACAAAAGGGGAGACAGTACTGAATAGCACGTGAATGGCCGCACAGCATTTTGAATGCCACATCTAAATTCATTAGCTAAATTAAGTATGTTGTTTTGGAAAAAACATATTGCTATTTGCCCCATGTTCAGTGTAGGTGCTTAAATTTCCATCTGTAGAAATTATTAAATAATTATAGATTAATCATTTAATTATATAAAATAAATATATGGATAAAACTAGTTCTGCTTAGTGCAAAAGCCGTGGGTCTTATTAGCTTCTCTTTTCTTTGATATGATCAAAAGTCCTCTACTTATAACCATTTGGTGACCTTTAGAGGTTACAGCGATACTAGATACTAGAAAAGTGACTTATGACCATTTTCCACACTTACAACGGTTATAGCATCCCCATGGGTCATGTAATCAAAGTTCAGATGCTTGGCAGCTGATTCATACTTATGACGGTTGCAGTCTCCTGAGGTCTTCTGATCACCTTTTGCGGCCTTCTAACAAGCAAAATCAGTGGGGAAGCCAGATTCACTTAACAACTGTGGCAAGAAAGGTCGTAAAATGGGGCAAAACTTACTTAGCAATTGTCTCGCTTAGCCACAGGCACTTTGGGCTCAATTGTGATTGTATGTTGAGAACTACCTGTATATAGAAATGTGACCTAGAGTTTCTGAACTACACTTCCATCAATATATATAAATAGTCCGTTGGGTCGTTCCTCATTCCTTAATCCATGTCTCCTCTATTCTTGAATGTTTGATTTACTGCAATTGTTTTATAAATAGCTATTTAAACGCTAAATATTTCGTTAAAAATGTTACCTTCTCTAACGATTTTGAATGTTTTGAAGCACCTTGGGTGGATGGCTCCTACCTGAGTCTCAAGTGCCCTGATGGAATGTGCACCTGCGGGAACAGTGGGCGAGACTTTTGGGAAGACAGAGGTTTCTCAGAAAGAGGCCCAGATTAAGAGACTGCAGTCTTGAAGTGGATGGAGAAGTGGGGAAGAGGTTGAGGATAGCCACACCCTAAAACAGGGTGGTCAAACCCACGTCGTCACGGCGGCATCATGTGACATATCGGGACTTTTTCTCCCTTCACTAAACCGGGCATGGGGGTGGCCAGAGTGTGACGCATTAGGACCACAGGCCGGGAAGTTGACAGCCCTGCTCTAGAATCTCTTAATGATAGATCAAGCTATAGTTATAGCTTTAGTTTGGCAAGATTCCGTCCATTAGGTATAAGCAGATATAGATAGTCCTTGATTTAACAGCAGTGCATTTAGTGACTGTTCAAAGTTACAGCGCCACTAAAAAAGTGACTTACGACCAGTGGTGGGTTCCGCATCCCAGTGCAACGGTACGGTGCAACGGGGCCAGGCGTCCACTACAGGAACGTGCACGGTGCATGCACATGCGTACTTATCACCTGCGGCACTCCACAATGCCTCTGCGAAGCCTCTGCAACACTCCAGCTGCTTGGCGGAGTGTTGCACAGACGCCGTATGCTCCGTGTGCATGTGTGGAAACCCCGAACAGCTCAAATACAGGTAAGGAGTGTGGGCGGGCAGATGGTCCCTCTGGAGCACCATACCAGAACGGTACCTGGTGTTCCCAGCAGGCACCGGTAGGCCGTACCGGGGTGTACCGGTTGTATCCCACCACTGCTTACAACCATCTTTCACAGTTATGACCTTTGCAGCACCCCCATGATCATGTGCTCAAAAGCCAGATGCTTGGCAACTGGTTTATACCTAAGACCGTTGCTGTGACCCAGTGTCACCTTTTGCGACCTTCTGACAAGCCAAGTCAACCGGGAAGGCAGATTTGCTTAACCGGGTTAGTAATGAATCAACCACAGTGATTCACTTAACAACAGTGGCAAGAAAAGTTGTAAAATGGGGCAAAACGCCAATTAACAAATGTCTTACTTAACAACAGAATTTTGGAGCTCAGTTGTAGTTGTAAGTCGAGGACTATCTGTAAAGGATTGAACTCAATTGGATCTTGCGTTTGAAGTGAAGATACTCAACAATCAAATGGTGCTCTGACATCTTGAACTTCTCTCTGTTTACTTGAAAATAGCTTCTCTTTTCTGCAGAATTAGATCAGTAGTTACAGCGACATGCCTGGATGTTAGGGTACAATTCCATTCCCTAGGCCCGTGATGGCAAACCTATGTCACATGTGCCACAGGTGACACACAGAGCACTCTCTGTGAGCCGTCATCCCAGCTCAGCTCCACCGCGCATGCCTCCTGCTGGCCAGCTGGTTTTCGGGTTTCTGCCGTGTATGCGTGGAGGGTGGAGTGCATGCAGAAGATGCACTGGGGGAGCAGGGGGTTGCGTGTACATGAGTGCGGGTTGTGGATGGGTGTCAGGTGATTGTGGGGGGATCACGTGCACATGTGGGGGTGCATACAGGGGAGGTCGTGTATGCATGTACAGGGGTGTGGGGAGTGCAGGGGGTCACATGTGCATGCACGGGGGTAAGGTGCATGCAGGGAGTTGCGCATGTGCTTTGCATAATGGGTGCTTTTGGCATGCAGCGACGAAAAGGTTAGGCATTGGTTTATCTCACGGGATATAGCAGAACTGGCATTCTTCAAGTCCCTTCCATGAATTAATGTCACCTAGTGGGGCCCAAGGATACATCTTCCCTGATGTAGGCCCTGCCCTATGGAACAAAATTCCATAGATTTGGAGTCTCCTGAATCTTTTTGTCCTCCTACAGGGCTCCAAAGACTTGGTTCTTCCTCAAATACTGAGCCAGACAATGGGATGAGGATGTACAGAGTGTAAAACTCTTGAATGAGTTATGTCTTGATAGCTTTATTTGCTTCTCTTATTACCATGTTTTCCCCAAAATAATCCAGGGTCTTATTTTCTTTTGTCCCCCGAAATAAGCGCTTGGCCTTATTTTCAAGGAGGTCTTATTATTTTTGAGGTGTAGGAAGTCCCTTAACTGCGGCCTCTGGCCCGTGGATCAGCTGATCAAGAGTGGGCCGGAAGTTCTGTCTCTGTTTATGGCACACTCTTGCCAGCCCTAGCGTCTCTGGGCCTGCCCCTCTTTTTGCGGCCACCACTAAGAGAAGGGGCACGGTATCTAGAGTTTGCGGGAGCAGCCTCCACAAGGAGGTTCCGCGTGGACGACAGGTGCATGTGGGGCATGTTACTCCCCCTTTCCCCACTCAGGAAATGGCGGGGGCCAACTGAACATGCATTTAAATGTTTTAGGGGAGGGCTTATTTTAGCACATGCACTCAAAAGCCCGATTGGGCTTATTATCCAGGGAGGTCTTATTTTCAGGGAAACAAGGTATTTATGTTATTTCGTTAGCCTGCAGTTTTCATAGTCTGAAGGTCTTCACTTATGTTACCCTGTGTTAACGTTACTTCAAATTATAAGTCGGCCCAAATCACTCTTGTGAATTTGGTAGCCATCTAAATTCAGTGCATTAATTAATGATAACTATCCACAGATCTAGAGATTGTGAAACAGAGAAATTAAAAGCATTAAAAATAGTGTCTGCGTTTAATGAATACATTGGAAGTAAAGAGGATAGTTATTACAGTAATTATGCATTCACTTCATCTGAATTAATAAAGATAAGCAAACTTTGGAATATATATATATTGATAAGGGGGAGGACCTGTGGCTCAATGGTTAAGACATCTGCCTAAGGTGCAATACAGCACAGGTTCGAATCCCAGTAAGGGTATGGCTAGCTGATGAGAGCTAAATAGCTTGAAATAGATCTATACTAGTCTCCCTTTATTTATTTATCAGCACAAATACAACATATATATATATATATATATATATATATATATATATATATATATATATATATATATATATATATATATATATATATATATATATATATATATATTGTATTTGTGCTGATAAATAAATAAAGGGAGACTGCACAAGCATCAGCACAAATACAACACAGATGTAACAAAGGCAACAGTAAAAATATTGGGTTTCTGTCTGGATGGTCTCTTGTGACGAGCCGATGGACAGAGAATGGAAGCAGTGGACTTCCTCCCATATTTGGACATACCAGGGTTGCAACTCTAATTACATACATACATACATACATACATACATACATACAAAATAAATAAAGGGAGACTAGTATAGATCTATTTCAAGCTATTTAGCTCTCATCAGCTAGCCATAATCTAATCCCAGTAAGGGTATGGCTAGCTGATGAGAGCTAAATAGCTTGAAATAGATCTATACTAGTCTCCCTTTATTTATTTATCAGCACAAATACAACATTTATATATATACATACATACATACATACATACATACATACATACATACATACATACACACACACACATACACACATACACACATACACACATACACACACACACACACACACACACACACAGGCATCATTATTGAAAATGGTTAACCCAACTATAAACCCACAAAATAAATTGACGAGAGGTTATTTTTTCCCCCCTGGCTAAAATCATACTGGATTTTGTTTGAGTAACCAATCTGAAGGCTTCACATCAAAAAATGAATGGGACCAAGATAACATAAATGGATGGAGAAAAGCCAGAACAATATTTAATATAATTTAATGCATTAACATGAATTGTTTAATAAAGTCAATGTGAATATTGGTTGTGTGCAATTGTTATAACTTCCCTTGACTATAGTCGTAGTTGATTTGAAACTTTTGAAGGTCCATCTCAACTGACAGGGCCCCCAAACAGTGGCCTTAGTTAAATTGCATGTTTTCAGCATAGCTCACCTTAAAATAGCCAGCATTGTGGCTTCTGTTCAGAATTTGCTTTGGGCTGCATTTCAAGTGAAAACTGCGTAAGTTGAAATGTTTTCCTTTCAAACGCAAGCGGTGGGAAGAAAAACACGGAATAGGATTTTTCATGGACCTTTGTGGTCGGAGAAACACTCCTACAGTCACATTTTCCTCAGCTTTTGTTTTTCCTGCTTTTCTTGTTCCAAAAACTGGAGCTGCACAGACTCCATCACAGCACACCGATTGTGCTGGGCGTGGTTTTACTCAGCACAAATTTCTGAGCCTGACAACCTGCGAGTGATTTGGTAAAACCATCGCTGGCTAGCCGGTACATGTTAGCATCCTGTGAAAACTTCGTTGATTTGCAACCCGCAAGAGATAAGGACCGAGATAACTGGTTGGCAGCCTTGCCCAGACAGAAAGAAATCTTGCACGCTTCTGTGGTTAAAGGGAGCATGGCTCCATATCCAAGGTAGCTGCATTCCTTCTTAATAAAAAAGTGCTGCATATATTATAAATTAACTTTTCTTCCAGAAAAGCAGCATTGAGTATACTCAATTCGACACTAACCATTTTTGAATTCACCCGTTTGTGTTTTTCTAATTTTGGAACTTGGAAAACTGGTTTCAAACAAACGTTTTCAGCCTGGTCCACATGCTCCACTGTCTGTTACTACCTTAAAAGTTCTTGCAACAAATGTTTCCTCAATTAGGAAATCCTCTTCTCCAGCAGATTATTCTTACTTTAGCCTCCATTGGGTAGCTAGAAAATATGGGAGCAGCTCTGATACACCGTAATATACAAGATATCCTACTACTTCCTGGCTACATTAGGCTTTTTCATTGAATTCTCAGAAATTATAGCTGCTCTCATTTATCTTACGGAACCTTTTACATGCTGTGTGGAAAGAAGGGAGGAAAAGAGGGAGGGTGGGAGGAAGGAAAGAAGGAGGTAAGGAGAGAGAGAAGGAAGGAAGATGCTTATAGGGCAGTGATGGCTAAACTTTTTGTCGTTGTATGCCGAAAGTGTGTGCGTGTGTGCCAGCGCTTATACCCATTATGCAATGTAGCAATAGCAATAGCAGTTAGACTTATATACCGCTTCATAGGGCTTTTAGCCCTCTCTAAGCGGTTTACAGAGTCAGCATATCGCCCCCACAGTCTGGGTCCTCATTTCACCCACCTCGGAAGGATGGAAGGCTGAGTCAGCCCTGAGCCGGTGAGATTTGAACCACCGAACTGCAGATAGCAGTCAGCTGAAGTGGCCTGCAGTACTGCACCCTAACCACTGCGCCACCTCGGCTCATGTGAGTGCGCCCCCGTGCCCTGCCCCTGCACATGTACTCTGTCCCCTGCACATATGCGCCTGACCCCTCCTGCACTCCTCCGTGCATGCACCCTTCCCTCTCTGCCCATTTTTGGCTTCCAGGTTGGTGCAGGAGGCCTTCCAGGGCCAAATACCCCCCTGTCCCTCATTTTGGGCCTGGAAGGCCTCCTGTACCAATCTGAAATCCAAAACGGGGTGTGGGGGCACTGCGCAAGCCCCCAAAATGCAATGCAAGCACCCCCACGCATGCGCTTCGCCCCATGCATGTGTTTGTACATCCCCCGCATGCAGCCAGCCCCCTGTGCATGGACAGCAGAGACCTTAAAACAAGCTGGCCAGCGGGAGGTACACACGCATGGATGTTGGAGCTGGGCTGGGGTGATGACAGGTGTGCCCGCAGAGATGGCGTAACTCCTGTGGCGCGGGTGCCATAGGTTCGCCATCACGGTTATAGGGTTTTTCAAGGATTTAACTATTGTATATCTACTTTGTAAGTGCTGTGTTTTTCGGAGTATAAGATGCACCAAGGTTTTGAAGAAGCAAATTTTTAAAAAAAGTAGGTAGGTAAGTAGAGGGATAGAGAAAGAAATAGAAAGAGATAGAGAAATACAGTAAATAGGGAGGGAGGGAGGGAGGGAGGGAGGGAGAGTAGGTAGGTAGGTAGAAGGAGGGAGTGAGAGAAATACAGTAGATAGGTAGGGGGGAGAGAGAGAGAGAGAGAGAGAGAGAGAGAGAGAGTAGGTAGGTAGGTAGGTAGATAGAGGGATAGAGAGAGAGAAAGAGAGAACTACAGTAGATAGGTAGGTAGGGAGAGAGATAGAGTAGGTAGGTAGGTAGATGTTTCCAGGTGTATTTATCCATGTACTGGAGAAGGAAATCACTGACAATCTGCAGCACCTAAGACTTGTTTCTGCTGGCACAGCACTTGATCAATGTAATTCTCATCAATCACTCTTAGTAAAGAGCTTTCCGAAAGGAAAAAAAAGGTTTTTGCACTCTGCAAACCTCCCAAAAACATTTTTTTTAAAAAAGGCATGAATAGCCTGGGGGGGGGGCTCGCAGAGTGCTCCTCGGGGGTGGGGGGGCAAAAACGAGCAAAAACCAGCCCATTTTTTGCAAAAATGGGTCTGTTTTTGTCAAAAAATTTGCATGCATAGCCTTATGAAGGCTTATGGAGTGCTGCTGAGGGCTGGGGGGGGGGGGGGCAAAAACCGACCCATTTTTTGTTCATTTCTGCCCTCCCCAGCCCCCCAAGAGCTCTCTGAAAGCCTCCATAAGGCTATGCATGGCCATTTTGGTGAAGGGGGCGGGGCTTTGGGAGGCAAAAAAATGCTGTATTCAATGTATAAGACGCACCCAGATTTTCAGCCTCATTTTTGAGAGGGGTGCGTCTTATACTCCAAAAAATACGGTATTTTGAGCAACAGTGAACATTCTAGACTTGCAGGCTACTGGGGAAAATAATGCTGAAAAAGAACTATCTTGCTATGCTGTGCTAGGGAAGAAGCCTCTGGCATTTTGGCATTCTTAAAATGCTGAAGATGACTGTGAGATAGTAAATGGCCCGCATACTGGAGGATTGGGGGGGGGGGGAGTTCATTTGTGCTGCTGGGAAAGGAACCGCATGTCTGGTGTTCCCGCTGTTTGTTTTGCTAATATTTCCTTGAATTCTCCCTCTGCGTTCCATTTTCGTCTGATATTTTTAATCAACCTGTAAATAGATTGCATTTATAGCTTAAATAGGCATTTTACCTGAAAGGAGGACAGTTCTGAATTTGAGCCAATTCCATACCCCCATATTTATGAATTATGTTATCAAGTTGATGTTGACTCAGTCCTTCTACCAATCCACTCATCATCTCTGTAACGTAATTTATTATGATCATAAGTCAAAGATTACCTGTATGTGGGTTTATTTAAGAGCCGAGGTGGTGCAGTGGTTAAATGCAGGCTACTTCAGCTGACTGCAGTTCTGCAGTTTGGCTGTTCAAATCTCACCGGCTCAGGGTTGACTCAGCCTTCCATCCTTCCGAGGTGGGTAAAATGAGGACCCGGATTGTTGTTGGGGGCAATATGCTGACTCTATAAACCGCTTAGAGAGGGCTGAAAGCCCTATGGAGCGGTATATAAGTCTAACTGCTATTGCTATTGCTATTATTTATTTTTCTATACGCCATGTATTTATCTTTTGATCTGTCCACGGTGTTCTATGTACAGTTTTACCCATGTATATGTATATGTATGTGTGTAGAATACTAGAATAGAATGGAGCTGGAAGAGAACTTAGAGGTCTTATAGTCCAGCCCCCTGCTGAAGCGGAGAACCTATACCAGTGTTTCTCAACCTTGGGAACTTGAAGATGTCCGGACTTCAACTTCCAGAATTCCCCAGCCAGCTTTGCTGGCTGGGGTATTCTGGGAGTTGAAGTCCGGACATCTTCAAGTTCCCAAGGTTGAGAAACACTGACCTACACCATATCAGACAAGTGACTATCTAGTCTCTTCTTAAAAACCTCCAGTGATGGAGCACCCAAGATTTCTGAAGACAAGCTGTTCTACTAGTTAATTGTCCTGACCGCCAAGAAGTTTTTCCTTAACTCCAGGTTGCTTCTAGTTTCCAACCATTTCTTGTTTTTCCCTCCGGTGCTTTGGAGAATAATTTGACCCCCCTCTTCTTTGTGGCAGCCACTCAAATACTAGAACACTGTTATCCTGTCACCCCTAATTCTCATTTTCTTTAGACTAGCCAGACCCAAAACCTGCAGATGTTCTTCATATGTTTTTGTCTCCAGGCCCTTAATCATCTTAGTTGCTCTTCTCTGAACTTTTTCCAAAGTCTCAACATCTCTTTTGTAGTATGGTGACCAAAATTGATAGCAGTGTTCCAGGTGTGTTTTTACTAGGATTTTGTACCTTATGCAATGTCCAGCTTTCACAGCTTAGCTTTACCCACTGTATGGAAACAGATACAAACAACTAGGCAAATATTACAGCTGTTAGAATTTCCAACTGGAAACAGTCATGCCAATAAAATATGTGCATGTGTTACTTTTTTTGTCATACCCATCAATGCATATCTGTATATTTGTTTGTTTGCCACAAGCCATCCCAAAAAGATAAGTCTATTAAATTTGGGCTGCAGAACATTCGCATCTAAATCTCAGCAATTTGAATGGCTACAGGTACGAGAATATAACCCCAGAATACAGGGGTGAAATCCAGCAGGTTCTGACAGGTTCTGGAGAACTGGTAGCGGAAATTTTGAGTAGTTCAGAAATACCGGCAAATGCCACCTCTGGCTGGCCCAGTGGTGGGTTTCAAATTTTTTTAGAACCTCTTCGGTAGGTGTGGCCTGCTTTGTGGGAGTAGCTTGCCGGCCATGTGACCGGGTAGGAGTGGTTTGCCAGCCATGTGACTGGGTGGCCATGGCCAACTTGTAAAATGCGGTGAAACTCACTTAACAATGCTCTTGCTTAGCAACCAAAATATTGGCTCAGAAACTCTGGCATTTGAAGCATGCAAGTCTTAAAGCTGTCAAGTTACAAGACCCTTGCACTCCTAACCCTTTAGAAAAAAAAACCCCAGGGGTGTTCAAACTTGACAGCTTTAAGACTTGTGGACTTCAACTCCCAGAATTCCTCTTCTCTTTATCTTGATGATGTGTGGACGGGTGGTGGGGAGGGAGCTGGAACCGGTTCTAAACGGCACAGTAGATTTGTGGAACCTCTTCTATAGAAGAGATTAGAACTGGCAGGAACCCACCCCTGGGCTGGCCCCAGTATGGGGTGGGAATGGAGATTTTGCAGTATCCTTCCCCTGCTACGCCCACAGAACCGGTAGTAAACAAAATTGAATTTCACCACTGCCAGAATATCGGTGGTGACAAATACAATTTACATAAATTCTCCTCTTCACTTCCAGCCAAAAAAAAAGGGGAAAAAAGAGATTGGAAATGAGGTCCAAAGGGAAGGGCGAGATGAAAGAAGGCAAAATGAATCTATGGAAAGCAAAAAGGAGAAGCAGCAGAATCAGGAAAAAGTACTTAAGAGTTCTTACAGTTAAAACACATTACATAAGCAGTTTCTTCAACTGCAGAGCCAAAAGTAATCTTCAAAATTAGCCAGGCTTTTCAACAAGTTGTTCCATGTTTTTATATGTCCAGAGACCCCCTCCCTGCAGATATATATTTGGAAGAAAACATGGTCCAAATGAGCTTTATGGCGACTTGAGTCTTTCGTCTTGCATTACATAGGAGTATTAAGCTGTTTGATCTAAATTAAATTTCATTGTCATTGTAAAGGACAAAGCTTTACAGATTATTAAATGCCTCCTTAAAGCTTTCCTCAAAAATCTTGAGTATGAAATAGGAAAAAGAAATGAGAGAGAGAGAGAGAGAGAGATGACATGACACGGTAATTTAAAAGCAGTATATAAATAGGATGGTCGTCTTCAGAAAAGCACATCATCAATTGACGGCTGATATTTATTTATTTTATTTCCAAGATGATCTGATTTGCACAGAATTCTCGAGATGACTTCCACAAACAGAAGCAGCAAAAACAGGTAAGATTTTAATCTAAGACTCTGCATGCCTCTTACTTCTTTCTCTCTCCGTGTGTTTTTAAAACTTTCTTCTTTTAAAAGTCCCATACTCAGTCTTGTGTAGTTCCTCTTTTGGGTACCTTCTTTTTTTCCTGAAGAAATGCAAGAATTAAACATTACGTGTTAACATTGGTGCTTGGAATTCTTTACGGCTTGGTGGGAATTGTTGGAGGGAATTGATAGAAACCTCTTGAAGATCTGTGTATAGTTGCGTGCCTGCTTTCTTCCCGTAGCTATGGGAGACAGGTTGTTGATCTTATGAAGATTTGTGATCTGCTGGATACTGTTGAAGTAAACTTGATGTTATTATTGTAAGATGGGTTTGAGATTACTGTACAATTTTTAGAATTCCCAGATGGTATACTTCAGGGGTATCAAAGTCTATTTCATTGAGGGCCACATCAGGGTTGTGTTTGACTTCAGGGGTCGAGAGTGGGCGTGGCCAGCATGACATCACTCGTGTCCGGGGGCGCCTGTGGTGGCCTGGATGCTCTGCCAGCGAAAATGGGCTCCCAAGCTCTGTTTTCAGCTGTGATGGCCTCCTGCAACCCCCCTGCCAGTGAAAACTGAGCTGGGGGGGGGTCATACATAGCCCCCGTGAACTCCGTTTTTGCTGACAGAGGCACTTTGGGCCGGTTCTTCGTTGTTTCCAGGGTGACTCCGCGGGCCAGTTCTAAACACCCCGCTGTCTTGAATTTGACACACCTGGTATAGTTGAATTGAATTGAATTGAATACTTTATTTGGCCAAGTATGATTAGACACACAAGGATTTTTTTCTCTGGTGCAGAAGCTATTAGTGTACATGCAAAGTAACAAAATAATGATGACTATAATGATAATCGTGACCCGTCAAAACCGCGCTCGACTAAGCCGCGCCCAATTAAACCGCGTCGCTGACGTCATCAACAGGCCGACAACAGCCAGCGCGGAGAAAGAAGGGCGCTTTAAATAGCGCTTTGAAAGCAAGCCGATTCAACTTAAGGTAAGGGTTAGCTTTAGGGTTAGCTTTAGGGTTAGGTTAAGGGTTAGGGTTATCTTTAGGGTTAGGTTAAGGGTTAGGGTTAGGTTTAGGGTTAGGTTAAGGGTTAGGGTTAGGTTTAGGATTAGGTTTAGGGGTGTTAGGTTTAGGGGTTAATTTTAGGTTTAGGGTTTACAGCGTGCTTCTGTCTCCGCGCTGTTGTCACCCTGTTGATGACGTCAGCTACGCGGTTTAGTCGGACGCAGTTTTGTCGAGCGCGGTTTTGTGGTGGAACCATGATAATACCAAATAGAGATTTTTTTGCGTGATGAACCAGCCGTAATGCCGGCAGCGACACCCCATCTACAACCACACACAAGCAGTGGGATTCCAGCTCAATATTGTCAAAGAGAACAACCCAAATGCAAACTGTACATGCGATCACTGGAATGAGTCTTTACCTTTTTATTAAATCAGCGGCTATTTTCAAAGAGGTGAGCTAATAGGTTAATTTTTCGCATCTTGGATTAAAAGAAAAACCACCATATGAGTAGATGGTGGTGGTTGACGTCACTGTTTGGAAAGAACTTTATTGATGTCCTGTGTATCACTTGCCCAATCTCAGCGATTTTAAATATGGACTTCATGTATTCCCCAACCAGATTTGGGGCGGGATGGAGGAGGGATACAGCGCTGGGGAATTCCAGGAGTCGAAGTCTGCGTTATCTTAAACTTGCTGAGATTGTGGAAACTCTGCCGTATATGGTGGGTCTGCCCCAGTGGTGAGTTCATCTCCCCATCGCTACCAGTATGCTGCTTACGGGGCCGGGCGTCCTGTTCGTGCGCTGCGCACACATGCGCACCCCACTGCCACTGCAACACCCAGCTGCTTGTCAGAGGTTGCACAGGTGCTGCCCGCTGTGCACGCCTGCACAATTGGCTGGTTGCTTTAAAACCCACCACTAGTCTACACGATTTTGAATTGATGGATAATTATTTTATACTGGTTGAAAATTGTACCCTGCCTTTTCACTAAAAAGGTGCTTGAGGGGGCTACTTTGTTTTTTTTATTATTATTATTATTATTATTTTTTTATTAGTAAAAGAAAAATACAACAGCCAATAGATTGCAAAAGACAATACAACATCCGCCACTGTTTTGCTTTACATTTGACTACGTTTCGAGACATTTCCATAATAACAAAATCGTTATAGACATCAAAAGTTAGGCATCTTCTTCCCTCCCTCCCTCTTTCCTTCCCTCGTTTCTTCTCTGCCACTCCCCTTCCTTCCCTCCCTCCTTCTCTCCTTCCCTCCTTCCTTCCCTCCTTTCTTTTCTCCTTTTCTCCTTCCCTTCCCCCTCCCTTTCCTCTCTCCTTCCCCCCTTCTTTCTCTCATACATTCCCTCCTTCCTTCCCTCCTTCCTTTCTTTCTTTTCTCTTAGATTCCCTCCTTTCTTCCCTCCTTCCTTCCTTCCTTCCTTTCTTCTCTCCTTCCCTCCTTGCTTCCCTCCCTGCTTCCCTCCCTCCTTCCTACCCCGCATTCTTCTCTTTCTTCTCTCCTTCCTTCTTTCCACCTCTCCTTTCCCTTCTCTCCTTACTCTTCCTCCCCTTTAACCTTCCCCCCTTCTTCCGATTCCACCTTGAGGGGGCTACTTTGGGCTATGCAACATTAACGTTCCTAGATCACAAGAGAACATATTCAAATTTTAAAACTGTAGTATATAAAAAGCCATGTTCTCTGGAGTAGCGTTCTGCCTGGACATGCATCTCCCTTAACCTGCCTCCGATATCACACGAAGACAAATCTTGACAGTTGCAGAGAATCAGAAGAACAAATTGTCTTCTGCCTGCGGATTCTTGCCCCATTCAACTGGCATATAAATCAAGATATTTTAACACTCTTTGCAGCTTCCTCTCTCACTGTCAGGAACACATAAGCTTTTGCATATGTTACATTCAGTTGCTTGCAAAAGGATATGCTGCTTGTAGAACAGGAGAGATGAAGTGTTAATACCACTTTATAATGCCTTGGTGAGGCCACACTTGGAATACTGCATTCAGTTTTGGTCGCCACGATGTAGAAAACATGTGGAGACTCTAGAAAGAGTGCAGAGAAGAGGAATAAAGATGATGAGGGGACTGAAGACTAAAACACGAAGAACGGTTGCAGGAACTGGGTATGTCTAGTTTAATGAAAAGAAGGACTAGGGGAGACGTGATAGCAGTGTCCCAATATCTCAGGGCTTGCCACAATGAAGAGGGAGTCAAGCTATTCTCCAAGGCACCTGACTGTAGAACAAGAAGCAATGGGTGGAAACTAATCAAGAAGAGAAGCAACTTAGAACTGAGGAGAAATTTCCTGGCAGTTAGAACAATGAATCAGTGGAACAGCTTGCCTCCAGAAGTTGTGAATGCCCCAACACTGGAAGTCTTTAAGAAGATGTTGGATAGCCATTTGTCTGAAATGGTATAGGGTTTCCTGCCTAGGCATGGGGTTGGACTAGAAGACCTCCAAGGTCCCTTCCAACTCTGCTGTTGTATTGTATTGTAAACTATTAAGATTCCAGAATGACGGTAGCATGGCGATGAAGCGCCATAGATCAAGAAGACGCTACTCGTACACCAGTGGAGATGAGGAAGAGCAGTTTACAAAAATGTTGAGATTTCTGCTTGTAGCTTCTTGCTAAAATTTTGTGCTCAGGCATTCTTCTGGCACGTTAAAAATCCTCCTAACTGCCCGTCACAGCTACCGCTGCATAACATTGGCCTTTCTTGAAGCAATTCTTTTGGAAATGTGGCTAAAAGGTCGAACATATGTGAGTATAGCTAGTCCTCTCCTTACAACCATTCCAGGGTTCACTCGTGTGCGCACTTCGTTATAATGTACACTGAAGACAGCATTTAATTTCGTTGTACCATGTGCAATGACAGTAAACTAACTAACTAAATAGCATGATCTTTATCAGTGACACTGTCCATTTATAGGGTTCACAATGATGAGACATTTTCAAAGGGTTCTAACAAGCAATGGATGAAAGTACATAGAAACTCTGGACTCCTGAATACAAATGAATATCCATAGATGTAGGATGCATTGTAAAATCTAAAAATTTTACTGTGCTGCTTCTGAAGAGATGAATTTTAGCTGAGGAGCTGGATTATTTTCTAAGTTGCTGGGGTGGGGTGGGAAAGCCCTTCCTCAATAGGAGTTCATTTGTTTGCAAAATAAAATGAAAGGCCCCTTGTTTGCATGTTTAAAGAACTGGGATACACAATGGGCAGCTGACTCTTTCACCTTCCACCCAGAGAAACTTCTTTGGGATGCAAATGGTGGTTAAGACTATCGCCTTAATTAATGAGTCTTCATTTGTCTTGGCTGAAGTTTGCCTCAGTATTTTATTAGACGCTTGTCCAATTTGTGTGTCCTTCTGTCTTGTGTTAAGGCTGTGAATTGCAAAGGCCTTCTAAAGAACTGTTGTTATTAATAGGGTTTCTGGTTTCGGTTGCTGTGGAAGAGTAACCAAAAGCAGGGCCCCCGAGTTAAGAACAAATAATAGAATAACAGAATTGGAAGGGACCTTGGAGGTCTTCTAGTCCAACCCCATGCTCAAGCGGAAGACCCTATACATGTGACGGCAAACCTTTTCAGCACCATGGCCAAACTGGAATGCTACCGGAATACCGGAAACCCCAAGACCAGCTGGCCGGCACGCGCCTGCCTGTTTTTTGGCTGGTTTTTCAGCCCCCAAAATGCCCCCCAAAACAACCTGTTTTCAGGCCGCTTTCTGGTGTTCCAGTGCCGACGAAGACCAGCTGGCCTGCACCCATGTGCGCCAGAAACCAGAAGAGTAGCTGGCAACGGCACAAATGCCCACAGCGATGGCTCTGCGTGCCATCTCTGGCATGCGTACCATAGGTTCACCATCACGGCCCTATACCATTTCTGGCAAATGGCTGTCCACCGAGCCTCTTCTTAAAAGCTATGGCGCAACCACAACTTCTGAATGCAAGTGGTTCCACTGGTTAATTGTTCTCAGTGTTAAGACATTTCTCCTTAGTTCTAGGTTGCTTCTCTCCTTGATTATTTATTATTTGTTTGTTTGTAGAAGTATAAACATGATTATGAATACAGGAAATGGATACGAATAAAAGGGAACATTAGGACAGGGACGGTAGGCACACCGGTGCGCTTATGCACGCCCCTTACAGACCTCTTAGGAATGGGGTGAAGTTGCCAGTAGACAGTCTAAGGTTAAAGTTGTGGGGGTTTGGGGAAGAAACCACAGAGTCAGGTAGAGCATTCTAGGCATTGTCCACTCTGTTGCTGAAGTTGTATTTTCTGCAGTCGAGTTTAGTAGGGTTTACCTTAAGTTTGTGTCTATTGCGTGTTTGTGTATGGTTGTAGTTGAAGCTGAAGTAGTCATTGACATTTAGAACATTGTAGCAGATAATTTTATGTGCTATGCTTAGGTCAGACTGAAGGCGGCATAGTTCTATGTTGTCTAAGCCCAAAATTTCAAGTCTGGTGGCATATTGTATTCTGTTGCGAGCAGAGAAGCGGAGGACTCTCCTTGTGAAATATCGCTGGACTCGGTCAATTGTATTAATGTCCGATATGCAGTGTGGGTTCCAGACAGATGAGCTGTATTCGAGAATTGGTCTAGCAAATGTTTTGTATGCTCTGGTTAGTAGTCCAGTGTTCCCAGAGAAGAAGCTACGCAGGATTAGGTTAACAACTCTTAGTGCCTTTTTGGTTTCCATTCGTTGTTTCTTGTCTTGCCTTCTGCTGCTTTGGAAAATAAGTTGACCCCCCCCTTCTTTGTGGCAGCCCCTCAAATATTGGAACATTGCTATCATTCACCCCTAGACCTTCTTTTTATTAAACTAGACATACCCAATTCCTGAAACCGTTCTTCATATGTTTTAGCCTCCAGTCCCCTAACCATGTTTGTTGCTTTTTCTGCACTCTTTCCAAAGTCGTAACATCTTTTTTTATAGTGTGATGACCAAAACAGGATGCAGTATTCCAAGTGTGGTCTTACCAAGGCTTTATAAGTGGTACAACTAATGTTTGTGTGTTTGTGTGTGTGTGTGTGTTTGTGTACTGCTTCTGATTCAGAAATAGCTCAGCTTTTATATTTTGCCCTGCCCATTTGAGACTTTTGGAAGTTTGGAGTTTTTAAAGTGCACTGAAGCATTTCTTCTTCCTTTTCCTTGGGCTTTAAATGGGTGTGCGACTGCGTGTGAGAGTGAGAGAAAGAAGGAGAGGCTGATTTAGTTTTTATCTTTGTTTTGCACTGTTTACCCTGTTGATTATCTACTTGTCCTTGTGTTACTTGCTCTCCCAACCTGACAGCTCCTTTTTTTCCAGATAAAAGCAAACATGCTGGCAAGCACACAGCTCTACCTTGAAGGCTTCATTTGATCTTTGCTGCATGTACATGCAGTTTGAGGTTTTCCCCATCAGGGTTGCTGTGAAATCTAAAACACCTTGTGCAACAGACAGCCAAGGCTGTCTTTTTCCTGCTAAGCATTTCTTACACACCTTACACACATTTTTGAACTCTGCAGAATATTCGAAATTTACCTTTATGCGAAAAATAAATAAACAAATCTGTTTGAAATAAATTCTTGTTGGAAAAATAACAGAGAACCAAAATGATACAAAATTTAAAAAAATCATTCAATTTCCTTTCCAACACAAAATCAGTCCTAAAAAACAACAACTTTTACTTCCAGAAGTGGATATGGGAATCTGTACAATTTTTACACAGCTAAGTCCGTTTTTAAAAAAATCTTTTTATTGAAAAAATAATTCTTAAAACTTGCTCAGAATTTTTAGTGCGTGGAAACAATGGCCTGAGCTGTAATATAAGCAAGGGGATGCATTATCTAAAACCACCTGTCCATATTACACTGCAAATAATACATGCTCTACTTTGAAGAATATATTTATTCAATATAAAAGTGAATGATTTAGCAAAGAGAAATTTATGAATCGAAAAAAATATATTTCTTTCTCATTTTGTATAATCAAATTTAATAAGTGTAAATTTTATTAGTAGTATTACAAAGCATACATGAATACATTGCATTATTTTGATAGGGGTACTTTAGCCATTTTTAAGAGATTGCCTAGGATAAAATAATGAATTTGCATTGGTTTGTCTTTTGTCTAATATTCTCAACACGGAATATTCTCCTTTTTTACTCTCAACAATCCTGTGAAACAGGATTGGATGAAATAAAGGGATTAGTTCGAGGTTTTCTAGAAACTTCATAACTAAGCAGGGAATTATAGCAATTATGCATGCTAAAGAGATTTAGTTGAACATACTCAAGTAGTCACTCTCTTAATTTTAGTTGTAGAGACTTTTTATAAGACTGGGCATGTAATGATTTTAATAAGAATGATTTAAAAGTGTGAGAGGAGTGGCATATCTGCTAAATACAGGTAGCCTTCTATCTACAGCTATTCATTTAGTGACCAAATTACAACATCACTGTAATAACTGGCCATTTTTCACATTTAAAACTGTTGCAGCATCTCCATGGTCATGTGATCAAAATTCACACACTTGGCAACTGACTCATATTTCTGATGGTTGCAGTGTCCCGGGGTCACGTGATCCCCTTTTGCGACCTTCTGACAAGCACAGTCAATGGGGAAGCCAGATTCACTTAACAACCGTGTTACTAACTTTTAACAACTGCAGTGATTCCTTTAACAGTTGGGGCAAGAAAGGTCATAAAACGGGGCAAAACTCATTTAGCAACTGCCTTGCTTAACAACACACATTTTGGGCTCAGTTGTGGTAGTAAGTGGAGGACTACCTATTAATGGTTTTAAAATACCTTTTGCTCTATGTTATGATTTAAAAAAAAATACTTGGTGCCTGACCAAGGCATCATTTTTACTTTATCCAAGAGATTTTGCTTGAAACCAATAATTACTCTAATTCCCTAACAATATTTTAATAGAGGAAACAACAACATATCATGCTCTGGTCATATTGAGATCAAAGTGCTGAACAAATTAATTGAGTAAGGGAGTTGTCAATGGGCTTTGCTTTTTCTGTGGGTTTTCCCCCCCCCTCCCCTTTAACTGGTTTGCAATTGAAAATCAATGCAGGCTCATTTTGAAAGGAAATCAATAGATTTAATTGACCTGGGGGATCATACTGGAATGGTACCCCATTCATTATATATATATATAGTATAGATCTATACTAGTCTCCCTTTATTTATTTATCAGCACAAATAAAAAAACACAAATATAACAAAGGCAACAGTAAAAATATTGGGTTCTGTCGTGATGGACTCTTGTGACGAGCCGATTGACAGATGATGGAAGCAATTAGCTTCCTCCCATAATTGGGGCTTACCAGGGGTTGTAAAAAATCATATACATGTATGTGTGTGTGTGTGTGTGTGTATCTATCTATCTATCTATCTATCTATCTATCTAAAGTCACAGTCAGAGAGATTCATCATTTCCTTTCAAGACAACGTGATCAATATACCGTATTTTTCAGAGTATAAGACGCACCTTCCCCCCCCAAGAGGGTGAAAATCTGGGTGCATCTTATGCACTGAATATAGCATTTTCAAAACCCCACCCGTTTCACAAAAACATTTTTTGCTCATTTTTGCCCCCCCCCCCCCCTCGAGCCCGTAGGAGCACTCTACAAGCCTCCTAAAGGCTATGCATGCTGTTTTTGGCAAAAAATGGGCTCCCTTTTGTGAAAAATGGCCCCTTTTTTGTTTGTTTTTGCCCTTTCAGCCCCCCCAGGAGCATTTTACAAGCCTCTCAAACTCTGTAAAATGAGGCGTGCAGAGGGTTTGGGAGGTCTGCAGAGTGCAAAAACTGTTGTTTTTTTAAAATTTACCTCATCAAAATCTTGGTGTATCATATTCCGGTGTGTCTCATATACTCAGAAAAAAATATGGTAATCCCAATCATTCTGCCAATACTTTTGTATTTTCTGTACATGCTCCTTTATCCCAAAGTTGAACTGAGTAAGCTTCTTGGATGAGAAGCAAAACATCTTCAAGGAAAAAACAAAGTTCAGTTGCCTTTTGAGAAAAAGCACCTTTGGGTCAGACATGACCTGGATGATGGGAGAATCCCGGTAGAGATGCTCTTCATCATGCACTGACTTCAGTTGGCAGAAAGCAGTGAGGGGGAAATGGGATGTTTACGCATGAGGGGCTTACCCAGTTTTCTGTGATGCACTGAATTGCTGGACAAGCTGCAAGCTAAAAACCTACACGCTAAAAAGGGGGGTTGCTTAGGGTGTGATTTCCTTTGTGGGGAAAACCCAGAACAAGGATGCCATGGGGAGCTGGGGCAAGGGCTTCTGTAAATCCTTGAACTTGCCACCTGGGTAGCCAGTCCAGGGATTTGGGTTCATGCCAAGCTTATAACAGAGTTAGAAGAGACTTTGGAGGTCATCTAGTCCAACCCCCAGCTCAAGTAGGAAATCCAATACCATTTTAGAAAATTGGGTCCTATCTCTTCTTTAAAATCTCCAGTGATGGAACATTCACAACTTCTGGTGGCAAGTTGTTCCACTGATCAATTGTTCTGTCAGGAAATTTCTCCTTAGTTCTAGGTTGCTTCTCTCTTAGTTTCCATCCATCCATTGCTTCTGGCTTTGCCTTCTAGTACTTTGGAGAATAGGTTGACCCCCTCTTTGTGGCAACCCCTTAGATATTAAAACACAGCTATCATAGCAATCCTAGTCCTTCTTTTCATCAATGCCTGCAATCTTTCTTCCTATATGTTTTATCCTCTACTCCCCTAATCATCTTTCTTGCTGTTCTCTATACTCTCTCTTTTTTTATATGGTGGCAACCAAAACTGGATATTATTCCAAGTGTGGTCTTAACCAAGACATTATAAATGATGGGATTTTGATTCTATCCCTGTTAATGCAGCCTAGGATTGCATTGGCTTTTTTGGCTGCTGCCATACCCTGCTGGCTCAACATTTAAATGATTGCTCACTACTACTCACAAGATCCCTGTTGAGCCAGGTATCGCCTATTTTAATTTTTTTTAGAAAAAAATAATTTTAAACAAACACATTGACAAAAATATACACAAAAGTTACAGACAACATTGGAACTGCACATTCCTTCTTACAGCAGATATCTATCTGTGCATCTTTACAAATATGATTTCCCCTCAATACGTTCTAATTTTACACTTATGATCCTTTTATTTCTTACTCTTTTGCTTAACAGTCTTATGTTCGGTCATTCGATTCAGGCAGCCATTGTTACTCTTCTTCTATTATATTTTTCTACTTTTCCTACTTACTTATCACTGTTTGCTAATTCTTCTATAATACAAATTACATTTCCCAAATTCTTATTTCCTATTTCTATCATCCTAACCACTTAATATACCATTTTCCCCAAATTAAGTAGTGCTCCGTTTCCTCCTTTCCTTAAATTTCCTTGGTCCATTTATCCATCTAAGCATTCTAAGATCTTCCACCTCTTATTCTATACCTGTGCCTTTCTTTGGCTTTGCCTGGCCTAAATAGGTGTGATGCCAACAACCTTCCAGCAGCGCTGCTGGCACAGTTGCGCCCTCTTGGCAGTTGCCCCCCCTCGCCACCCATTCAGCTGGAGAATCCCCTCGCGGTCTTGCTATTATAAGGGGGACCCCCGAGAACTGGGCGCCCCGTCGGGCACCGCTGGTCCCGGTTTGGGGGTACCGGCGGGGTCGCCTTCCTCCCGCCTCCGCGCTCCCTCCTTTCTCGGGGTCCGTCTCTGGGGAGCTCTTCCCGCGCCCTTCCCTCATCGATAGGTCCAGCGCCGCCGGGCTCGTCCTCCCCTTTAGCCAATCCTCCCGTCCTCTGGCCTTTTGACAGCGCGTTAGATGTCCATTTAAGGAGGCGGATTGTACCAAGCCAACTTTGGGGGGGGGAAGGGGAGAAAGAGAAGGTCGTGAGGTGGGGGGGGGGGCTCGCGTGGTGGAGAGGCGGCCAGCCCAAGCAGGGAAGCCGCTGTGCGGTTGGCGGGGGGTGGGGGGGAACCCCTCCCCAGCGGCGCGCGCCTTGGCACGGTCCTGGCGCGCGCCTTTACGCACGGGCGGCTCTCCAGCCCCGGCTTCAGGCATGAGTGCCGGGCCGGGCTGGGATTTACCTGCGCGGGGAGCCCAGAGCGTCCCTCTCCCCCCCACACTTCCCAGGTCCCATCGTTGCCTTGCCTTGCCTTGCCCTGCCCTTCCTCCGCCGAGCCGGCCTTTCCCTTGTGACTTGCAGTACGTCCAGCCGAACTGGAGGAGGCCCTCGCGTGCCCGCCGGATGTCGATCAAAATTAGCGCAGGGCTGAGCTAAAGCAAGGTGGGCGGCTGGCCCGAGGGGCGGGGGGGGGGAGAAAGCTGCCGAGAGCGAGAGACGGCGGAGAGAGAGAGACTCGCCGCGCTTGGCTCCTCATCCCGGCGGTCGGCAAATGGCCGGGAAGTTTTTGCGGGGTGGGGGGTAGGGAAGGAAAGAGCCCCCCCCCAAAAAAGCATCCGCTGATGGCCAGAAGACGCCCGGCTTGCTAAAGCTTCACGATGGCTGCCCAGTCAAGGTAAGGATTGTAAAGGGGGGGGGGGGAAGAAACCACAAAAGGGCTCCCCGTCGTGATCCCCATTACAGACACGCAGGACGGGGGGGAGGATGATCGCGTCTCCTTTTCGCGGGTCGTGTGAATCGTGCCGCGCGTCGTGCCAGTCCTGGTGGGTTGGTTTGATCCCCGCGGGTTTTTTTTGCCCTTCGGGGGGGGGTTCGAAAAGTTTTTGGGATCGGGGTGGACGAAGCGCCTTTTCAGTTGCTCCAAAGCGGGTGAGGGAAGGAAACATTTCCCCATCGCGTTTATTTCTCTCTCTTTCTCCTCCCTTCCCCCCGACCATAAAGGAGGTTTTGTGGTTTTCCTCCGCGCTTTTAAATTGAACGTAGGAATCGAAGGCATGGGGGGGGGGGGAGAGCCGTTTGCAAACTCGGATCTTGTGAAACAGCTGATTGTTCCAACAACTCTTCCCGCCGCGTTTCTCCCACCCCCACCCCGATCTGCATCGGGATTATAATTGGGGTGGGGGATGTCGGGGAAGGGGAGATGAACTGCTAGCACAATGAATGCTGTGTCTGGTTTTGGATTATGTGTGTGTTTTTGTGTGTGTGTGTGTGTGTGTGTGTGTTGCCAGGGTTTGTTTTGCCCCCACTGGATCAGCCCTTAAAATGGTAGCTTTGGGGGGGGCGCACGGTTTCTGGCGAGCTTGGAATCTGCTGAGTCGGCAAAGGTTGGCAAGGCTTTTTGGGGACTCTAAAAGGAGAGAGAGGAGTAAAACGGGAGTAATTACCTCTGGTGACTGTCAAAACAATGGGATGGAAGATGAACTCTTTGGAAGCGCTTTCCCTTCATGATCCTGGGTTACTCCTGGGAAGGGAGGGCTTTTTAAATGATTGTTAAAAGTGGCCCCTTTTGCGGGGGGGGGGGAGAAATCGCCATGCTGAATAAGAGTTTTTGGCTTTTGTGGAACATGGATTGAAAGCCCCTGGCCCTTCTCTTCTCTCCCCTATTCCTCCATGTAATCGCATTTTATTCAAAATCGTTTCTTTTCCCCACCACTGTGAGTTGCAAATGCGGATTTCCAGTGTTCCTTCCGGGCTGGAAAAACTTAAAAGTTGTGTAATAAGGTGGGGGTGGGGGTGGAGGAAAGGTATGCTAAGGAAAAAGTAGTTACCCCAGTTTTGGAATGGGTAAATCAGTGGGTATTTTCTGTTCTTGGTGGTGGTGGTGGTGGTGGGGAGTCCAGAATGTAGAGAAAATATGGTTGGTAAAAACCAGATGTGGAAACTGGAAGTTGCAACTGAAGTTGGGTGTTTTGTAAAGTTTGGGATCTGCGACTCCCGTTTGTCCTCAGAAGGTTTTTGATATTGGAAGTACAAATTGTTGGCTGCCTTCCAGAATCTTCCAAAGCACTCTAAAGCTTATATAAATTGCCAGCCTCAAAACCTTGGCCGATAAGCACGCAATGGCCTACTTCAGGGGTTGGGGGAGTCGGAGGCAAAAGAACAAGAGAAGTCTACCTTTGTCGGTACCTTTTGGGTGATAACGCTGAGCCTAGTTGCATTTTGTGCAGGATGAAACAGATGGCAGCCACAGATTATGTTGTCTGCGGGGAGAAAAAAAAAAGTCTTGAGTATATCATGTGTATAATGGGAGAGGGAAGGAGAGCCCTTGCACTTGATTTTAACTGTTTATGAGGCATTTAAAAACTGTTTGATGCCAGAACAAGCCATTGAAGACATTAATGCCGATATCTACATTGAAAGAGTCAAGTCTCCAAATGTTGAGACAAGAGTTTCCTTATAATGGTTATATTTTAGGATCAGGAGCCAAGTTGTCTGCTATATGGGAGAGCCATTAAGGTAATCCGAACTAGATTCTAGAAGCAACAACAAATAAAAGAATTGTTGTTCTCCTTGCTTTATGGCAACACTTATTTATTTGAAGGATATATTGCAGCATTACTTATTGGGCGGCCTAGTTTTTCTCAGGAAGAATTGATTGTTGAGAATCAGTGAAAGAACAATATAAACGAATCATTTTGGTCACTGTGAGCCCAAACCAGTGTGGCATGCTGCAATGCCGCAAATTTGAAGACAAGCTGGCCAGTGTGCATTCACGCACTGGCCAGCTGGTCTTCGGTTTCCAGCACACGCCTGTGCATTGGCCAGAGCACCGAAAACCCGAAGATCAACTGGCTGGCATGCACATGTCTGTTTTCGAGTTATTTTCAGGACGTTTTTCTGGCTGCTTTTGGCCTACAAAGCGGCTCAAAAACAGCCTGAAAACAACAGCAAAAATGGCCTGTTTTTTGGTTGTTTGGGGGGGGGGGGCTGTTTTCAGGCTGCTTTCTGGTGCTCCAGCACCCGTGAAGACCAGCTGTGCATGTGCGCTCACAGAAACCAGAAGAGCAGCTGGAGAGGGCTCTGTGTGCCACCACTTGCACACGTGGCATAGGTTTGCCATCACGGGTATAAAGTAACATGAATTTGATGGAAGGATGTGCTTAGTGCATGGCTTCCATTTTAGGTCAATTGGTTGGATTGATTCTTGTGAACAAGTTGGTGTGTTTTTTTTGTTACCTGGAGCTGCACTGTCTAAATTACTTTAGGGATTGTTTGAGGTTTCCTGAGGAGGGCCCCACTGAATCTTGGGGGGTGGGGAGGACATATTCATGTAATACTGAAAGCCTTGATTGGCTTAATCATGGTTTATTGAATAATCCATAGTGAGCTAGGTCACACAGTAGGTTAATCTATGAAATTTAGTTTAGCATGTTGTGTTGACATGTTCAGTCACAAACCAATGGAACCACATCATGCTTTCGCATCTTGTCAGTTGGTATCACCTTTGGGTAGTTAGAGTATGTATGAAATCTTCACTCTTAGGCTGCATTTTTGTGTATCTGCGCTTGAGGAGTAAGTCCTTCCAAGCAAAGGTGTACATAGATTAGGTAGCAAATTGTGCTTCTGTTGGAAAAGAGTGTATGCTTGTTTTCATAATTCTGTACAGCCTCTCCAAGCTGGGTTGGAACTGCAGCTTTTACTAATTCCCTCCCAGTGTGGGTCTTAAAATCCTTGCATATTTGCATAGTACACAATGTACAGTACTAAATCTCCAAAATGTCCCTTCTTTGTACACTAATTGCAGTATGCCATTCAAGAATGTTTATGGTATGCTCATCACCTGTCTTGTCAGCTTTCTTCTACCTCTTCCTTCTGCAGTATTGAGTAATGTTAGAAGGTGGGTAATGACACCCATCCACCATGGAGGCTCAGTGGCTATGAAGCTGAGCTTGTCGATCATAAAGGTCAGCAGTTTGGTGGTTCGAATCCCTAGCGCCGTGTAACGGAGTGAGCCCCCGTTACTTCTCCCAACCTAGCAGTTCAAAAATAAGTAAAAATGCAAGTAGAAAAATAGAGACCACCTTTGGTTTGAAGGTAACAGTGTTCCGTGCACCTTTGGCATTTAGTCATGCCAGCCACATGACCACAGAGATGTCTTCGGACAGCGCTGGCTCTTCGGCTTTGAAACGGAGATGAGCACTGTCCTCTAGAGTTGGGAATGACTAGCACATATGTGCGAGGGGAACCTTTACCTTTAATGCCAGGAGAGATTGAAGGTAAGGATTAGTGCTTTTTCATTTCCTTGTTCTGCTTAAATATAAAAGTTGTGCCATCAGGATTAAATTGAGGAGAGAAAGATCCGTTTGGGGGAACGAGTGGGCTCTGCTTGATATTACTACCAGCAGGAGGATCAAATCACCCCCTCGTGGCATTGGAGTTACGGCCTTTTATTTATTTATTAGATTTGTATGCTGCCCATCTCGCTTACAGGCAACTCATTATCTCCCCATCCCCAAATCATCCTTCTAATTGTGATTCTAGGATTCAAACTGGATGCTGTAGCCCAAATATAATGCCCAAGATTAATAGAGGATGCTACATTCTTTCTTGGATGCGACTTGTCATCTACCATTCTTCAGATGGCAGCTTTAGCAGGAAGTCCATTAGCAGAATGGTGGCAGTATCCAGATAACTCCATAGTTGCAGTGCCATCAGAGACCTAAAAGGGCACAATAACCTCTGACGATTAAAAAAAATGACTTGACAACCCCATTTTGCCATTCAACTTTCTTGGTTTCTTGGTTTTCCCCCCTCCCTTTATGGCTTATTCCCCCCCTCCCCTCAATTAAGTGGTCTCATCCACACCTTTACTACTTCATTACTGCTTTACAGAGCTGGCCCTTTCAGTAGCAAGCAGACAAGTTAGTGTTAATTTGCTTTCAAGCAAATTGTAGGTGTAGGAATGAGTCAGGAGCCGGACAACCAGAAAATTCTAATACCAGCTTGTTTGATCAGATTGTTTGGCTTTGTTTTGTTTTTTACTTCGGGACAGAAAACTATTTCTACCAATTTGGACTGACCCTGCTGCCTCGGAGTCCCCTGCACTGTTGCAAATTTTGTGTAGCATCCTTAGGAAAGCTCAAAACGAAATGTAAATCTTGATATTTAAAGTGACCCTCGTGAAAGGGAAGCCTATCTGTTTCTTATGGCCTGGGATTTATTTTCCAAAGCAAAATGTCATCCCTCGCATTTCTAATCTCTTTTCCTCCCTCTTCAATCTTTACCCTGGAAATAGTTTCATGCCTGAAACTAAAATTTGAGAACATCAATCACTGCCTTGTCTCTTGAGGCATTCTCAAAAAGGAACCCATGCTTAAAAGGTTGTGCAGATACAAACTCTGCACTGTTGAATCTTGAAAATAACCACAGCTTACATGCAGTGCATAATTAAGGTAAAGGTAAAGGGTCCCCTCGCACATATGTGCTAGTCATTCCCAACTCTAGGGGGCGATGCTCATCTCTGTTTCAAAGCCGAAGAGCCAGCACTGTCCAAAGTCGTCTCCGTGGTCATGTGGCCGACATGACTAAACGGCAAACGCTATTACCTTCCCACCAAAGGTGTTCCCTATTTTTCTACTTGCATTTTTTTACATGCTTTTGAACTGCTAGGTTGGCAGAAGCAGGGACAAGTAACATTAGCTCACTCTGTTACGTGGCGCTAGGGATTCGAACCGCTGACCTTTCTGATCGACAAGCTCAGCGTCTTAGCCACTGAGCCACCGCTCCCTTAGCATAATTACTTGAGAGCAAAGTTCACTGCAGGCTGAGACTGGAATTGCCATTATGGGATGCAGAGTTTTCATGAACTCTTATGAATAAGGCTCGTGTTCGGCGTAGCTATATTAAAAATGTATAGAGTTGAGGCTAATGTAATCATATTTTTTTTTGGAAAGTTTTTGGTTAACCATTAAAAACCATCTCGAAAGCATGCAAATTATTTTAAACCATCTTTTTTTTTTGGCAAGGAAATGAGATTTTAGCTAGATAATTCTTACATACTTGGCTGTAGGTTCTACTGACATAAAAGTAGTTTTTCAAAAATTTCCTCTTCTGCCTTAAGCACCCTGGCAGCTATATCATAGTGAAAGTTTTATAATCTTTTCTTGAGAGGAAAACTTACGATATGGAAACTGATGTTAGACCAATCTGTATTTACAGATACTGGAGCCAAATCAAATGATTTTTAGAATTGTGTTAATTGCACTTCAGAACTCAAGTTCATCAGCAGTTTATTCTCAATCCTGGTTCCTGGCACACCACTCCTTGTGCAAGGGTACATAAAAAGGGGTACTCGGGGGACTGTCCCAACACTAGGAAAGGTCAAATGAAAGAGTTAACCTAAAACTAAGGAGACATTTTCTGATAGTTAGAACAACTAATCAGTGGAATGACTTGCCTCCAGAAGTTGTGGGTGCTCCAAAATTGGAAGCTTTTTGGAAGAGATTGGAAAACCATTTGTCTGAAATGGTATACACAAGGGGTAGAAGACCTCCAAGGGCCCATCAACTTCGTTATTCTGTTAAGTAAATGTCCAGGATCAAGACTGAAGCTGATTTAATTTAATCTGCATCCTACAATCTCAGTTTATATTCAGTTAATGTGATTACTCATGATGTATTTAAAAATCATCTAAATAATAATCATAATCACTTTGAAAAGACACAAGGGCACAAACTCAAGGAACCTTTGCTTCTTGGTTTATAGGGTGTATACAGCAGGTTCATACTCTGCTCTAGAGCTTATGTAATGGAGAATACGACTATGGGGCAAGCTGTTTCTTCATCATTAATCACAACCTTTCCTCTTGTATGCAAGATTTGGAAGAAATGCTTCCAGATTCAAGAGCTGAGCCTGCAGATTTGGGCATGAATATTTTTCCAGGTTTGGCATGTTGTTCTTTTGGACCAAGTGAGATGTTGGGAATGTAGAGCAGGGGTGTCAAACTCTAGGCCCGTGGGTTACATCTGGCCCGCCGGATGCTTAGATCTGGCCCGTGGGGGCTGCCCTGGAAACAGCAAAGGACTGGCCTGCAGTGGCTCTGCCAGTGAAAACAGGTTCTGTTTTTGGCTGCGACAGCCTCCTGCAACCCTCTTCCAGTGAAAACGGAGCTCAGGAGGGCTGTTCAGTTTTTGCTGGCAGAGGATTGCAGGAGGCTGTTGCAGCCTAAAATGGAACTCAGGAGCCCGTTTTCACTGGCAGAGCGCTTGGGCCACTACAGGTGCCCCTGATACGAGGCCATCCCCCCTCTGGCCATGCCCACCTTCTTCCCTCCCCGGGCCAAACACAACCTTGATGCGGCCCTCAATGAAATCAAGTTTGCCACCCTGGAGGTAGAGAAACTTAAATAAATCTGCTAGACCAGGATGCAACCTCAGCTGATGGGCGACGAAGATGCTTTGTTGAACAAACCAGCATTTTATTTCGGCCCCTCTGAGGAACGCGCACATGGAGGCAACACCCAGGGATTAGTTGTTATTGATGGATTTCTTACAGAAGCAGATCATAAATGAAATAGTTCTTCATTCATTATTCATTCCTTACGCCTTGCTGTATCGATTGATTTTAAATGTTTCTACGCCACCTCAAAGGGCAAGAATTCTCCCAGGATAGCTTACAGAAATAAAATGATCTGATGGTTCAAGAATCCGTGACAAGGTCACTGCCCTATACTGCATGTATGTTCTGTCTTACTCAAGTTGCCATAAACATTTTTATGTCACTCGAGCCCTTGTGATCTCTAAGCTGGAATACTGCAACGTGCTCTACATGGGGCTGCCCTTGAAGAGCACCCGGAGACTTCAGCTAGTACAGAACGCGGCCGCGCGAGTGATTGTGGGCGCACCTCGGTTCGCCCACATAACACCTATCCTCCGCGAGCTGCGCTGGCTGCCTGTGGATCTCCGGGTGCAATTCAAGGTCTTACTTACCACCCATAAAGCGCTCCATGGTAGTGGATCTGACTATTTGAGAGACCGCCTTCTGCCAATAACCTCCCTGCGTCCCATCAGATCGCATAGAGCGGGCCTCCTCCGTATTCCATCCGCCAGTCAGTGCCGACTGGCGACTACCCGGAGGAGAGCCTTCTCAGTTGCTGCTCCGACGCTATGGAACAATCTCCCCGTGGAGATTCGTACCCTGACCACAGTCCAGGCCTTCCGTACAGCCCTCAAGATCTGGCTAGCCCGTCAGGCCTGGGGATAAACTCTTCCGCCCCTCCCGAATGCTGAGAGAATGTTGTGTTTTTAGTATTTTTCAGTTATTGCACATTTCTTTTTATGTTTTGTCTTCACTCCCCTTCCTTGTTATTGTAAGCCGCCCTGAGTCCCCTCAGGGAAAAGGGCGGCCTATAAATGCTATTAAAATCTACAAATCTACAAAATCTACATCCTAGCTAGGCTTATCTGGTAGGGAGCCATTTTGGCTGTGAGTTTCATCCCATTGTCCTGGATTTTCCTCTTCCAGGGCAGCTCTGTAAGGGCTAATGCTCATGACCTAGACCAGCGTTTTCATCTCTGTTTTATGGTACTACCAAAGATGAATATTAAAGTCACATAACATTACTATAGGTTGATTTCTTTAGCCTGTAGACATCAGTATACACCACCTCTAGAACAGTGTATTCAGATCTACTAGGATTTACATATTTTATGCATACATATATAAATGTGTAGAATATAGGAAGCTGAGTTAGCCTGTTCTGCCGTTATTATCTATTCCTGTTGGTTATGGTTTTCGGTTTCAAGTCCTCCCCAGTTTTGGGTGGGCTGGTTATGATTTTCAGTCTGGAAAGCACATGTTTTGTTATTAGTGTCTAATCCCTTCTCATCATTTTCTGACATTACGGTGACTTGAATAGGTTTCTAAAGGTATCCATGTTTTCAGATTGACTCACAGCAGCTCTATGTTTTAGTTTGTATATTTTATGGGACTGATATTCAAGCTCACTTTTCATATTATGTATCCAAAAACAACCTTTAATAACAGGGAATTAAAATTGTCTAGAGAACTGTGGATCTAATCATAGCATCTCCATAGCAGGACAAGGGTAGGAATTGACCAAAGGTTCTTAAAAGTTGGATATTTTAGCATTTGTTGCACTACATATATGTATATCAAGGCAATCGATATTGCAATTGTGCTGATAAATAAATAAAGGGAGACTAGTATAGCTCTATTTCAAGCTATTTAGCTCTCATCAGCTAGCCATACCATTACTGGAAATCGAACCTGGGCTGTATTACATATTAGGCAGTTATATTAGCCACTAAGCCACAGGCTCTCCTCCTTTATCAGCTAAGCCAGGGAAATAGGTATGTATTGTGTCACAACCGCTGGTATGCCCAAATATGGGAGGGAGCATACTGCTTTCCTTTTCTGTCTATCGGTTCACTCTGGGAGCCAAAAAAAAAATGGCTTTCTGCCTGGATGGCTCCCAGAGTGAACCGATAGACAGAAAAGGGAAGCAGTATGCTCCCTCCCATATTTGGGCATACCAGGGGTTGTGACACAATATACATATCTATCTATCTATCTATCTATCTATCTATCTATCTATCTATCTATCTATCTATCTACATACATACATACACACACACACACACACACACACACACACACACACACACACATATATACACACATACACACACATACATACATACATACATACATATATATATATATGCCTCTTTTAAAAAAAATAGATTTCTACTGTAGTTCTTGCATTGCCTGCCACAGAATTCAACAGGACTTTTTCTGCAAAGTTTGCATAGGCTGCAAGTTGTATTGGTTTTATAGCATAAATAGATTAAGTAAATTTCCCAGCCCTAATAATTAGACATTTCTGTGCCTGGCCCTTATCTCTTAAGATTATACTATAGGTATTGCAAAACATTTGCCAACCTGCATGTTGTGACCTTTGTAAGTGACCCGTAATCAAGTTAGCAAACTTCCTAAGTTCCAGTCTGTTCCCTCTCTTGAAAAAATATCAGACATTGGAAGAAAGTGTTAGAAATTTCCAGCCTTCTGAGGCTCAGACAAACAGCCTCTTCTTACCCCTTTAGCCACATTTTCCAAATATTTGCTGGGGAAAAAGAAGGCCCAGGATACTATTATTTCTAAACAATGAAGAAAAATATAAACGAATAAAAAACAACTTAGGGCAGGGGTGTCAAACTCAAGGCCTGGAGGCTGGATCCAGCCCATGGGGTATTTATATCTGGCCCATAGGGTCACCCTGGAAATACCGGAGGACTAGCCCGCAGTGCTTCTGCCAGCGAAAAGGGGCTCCCAAGCTCTGTTTTCGACTGCCACGGCCTCCTGCAACCCTCCCGAGCTCCGTTTTCACTGGCAGGTGATTGCAGGAGGCTGTGACAGCTGAAAACGGAGCTCAGGAACCCGTTCTCGCTGGCAGAGCGCTTGGGCCACCACAGGCGCCCCTGACATGAGTGACGTCGAGCTGGCCTTGCCCCCCCTCCCAAAGTCAAACACAACCCTGATGCGGCCCTCAATGAAATAAAGTTTGAACACCCCTGACTTAGGGGTTTCCAAATGAACAAAATACTGAGGAGCAAAAAATACTGTTCAGCTAGTGTGTTTTTCACTTGTCTTTTGAAGTAAGAAAAAAATAGTGAAAGAAATAGAGCCGAAACCTGAGAGGTTTACCAATGGAAACAGTATGTATATCAACCTGCTTCTCAAATAAATTTCTGTCATGTAAAGGAGTCTGAAAATTGGGAAGAGACATGGGAAAATAAGCAAGCTAAAACATGATTAACATCTTTGTAAAATTCAACTCTGGAAAGTAAAGTATGAGTAATATAGCACATAGGGATGGATGTCTTTCTACTGGCTTCACTAGCCTTCTAAACATGATATTTTCCAGACGTGTTGTACTACAGCTGGAAAGACTGTTTTTAATCAAGGAAAAACAAATCCATCTATGTAAGGTTAGAAATGGCCACCTTTGTGGAAACACCGAGGTACAAAAGACAAGTTTTCTATTTGCCTCTTCGTGATTTCATTTTTCTTTAGCTCTGTCTTTGCATTCCAGTCCAAGTATTGTTAAGAGTTTTTTGTAATTGACTACTGTATCCAGGAAGACTCAGGTTGCTTAACTTGTTTTTGCAATGACAACAGGGCTGGGCACATATTGCTTTGCTCAGGTTTGCTCCATTACATTTTCTTGCCAAAGAGCAAATATATTATAATAAGCCTTCCTCATTCTGATATCCTTCAGATGTACACACATTTAAAGTACACACACATTTAAGTTCAGTGTCGCTTAGGTCAGCGGTCCCAAATCTTGGGCAACAGGGACTGGTTCTGTGGTGCAGGAGTCACCAACCTTTCAGACCCCAGGGACCACTGAATTTATAATTTTAAATCCTGTGGACCACTAATATGATCTGCCTAATGATATTCCCGGTGGACGTGGCTAGGTGGTCATGTAACTGGGGGGGGGGGCGCGGCCAACTTGATATCACCCATGTCGAGGGGCCTCTACTCGCCCCTTCCTTCCCAGCCACTCCTTGCCTGCTTACCCAGGCTCCTTAGGGCCCTAACAGAAAGCAGTTGTTGAAGCTAAGCAACCACCGTGAGGAAGAGTTGGCAAAACAGTTGGCTCAGTTCAAATTGGATCTGACCAAGGAGGAAGCTCAGCAGAAGCACCTCTCTGAGGATTACGAGCATCGGCTTTCCAAGCAGAGGGAAGACCCGCGGGACTGCAAGGCCAGGAGCCGAGGTGGCGCAGTGGTTAAATGCAGCACTGCAGGCTACTTCA
Organism: Thamnophis elegans; assembly: GCF_009769535.1. Taxonomy (NCBI): domain Eukaryota; kingdom Metazoa; phylum Chordata; class Lepidosauria; order Squamata; family Natricidae; genus Thamnophis; species Thamnophis elegans. The sequence continues at coordinate 13,439,967 of NC_045549.1, forward strand.
GCTGACTGCAGTTCTGCAGTTCGGCTGTTCAAATCTCACCGGCTCAGGGTTGACCCAGCCTTCCATCCTTCCAAGGTGGGTAAAATGAGGACCCGGATTGTTGTTGGGGGCAATATGCTGACTCTGTAAACCGCTTAGAGAGGGCTGAAAGCCCTATGGAGCGGTATATAAGTCTAACTGCTATTGCTATTGCTACCACGTCTGGAGGCTCAGCGGGCTGAGGTGGTCAGCCAGTTCCAGGCCATGATGCCGTCCACTGAAACAAGGCCCTCTAGCTCTTTGCCACCAGCGGCACTTCCCTCCAGCCTTCTCCCAAAGCCCTGCACCAGAAGGCTGAAGCAGACCCCAAGTCAGACTTTTCCCCCCGAAGAAAGACCCCGAAGGGGGAGACTGTTTGCAGCAACACGGATGTTCATTGCACGTATCTGGCCCAGGGGCCGTAGTTTGAGGACTCCTGATTTAGTGCAATATAAAATGGAAATAATTTTTCTGTGGACCACCAAAACTTTCTCGCGGCCTACCTGTGGTCCATGGACCACCAGTTGGTGACCGCTGCCGTGGAGGATGGTTTTTCCGCGGACCGAGATGGTACAGATTCATGTGCAACCTGGATCTTGCACATGCACAAATGAGACTTTGCTCACTTGTGTGGCCTGCTTCCTGGTGGGCCACGGACTGGTGTCGGTCAGCAGACTAGGGGTTGGAGATCCCTGCTTTAGTCAGAGTTCAGTGAATAACTTCTGAAGGGCCATGGATTTCCCACTTTATGGGGAAATCTTGAAGGAACATTAGATGAATCATTTCCTTGTTGTCCTTATATTCTTGAGATAACCTCATTGATTCAGTTCCTACTGAGAATGTTTATATATGTGTGGGCATGAGTGAGTGCACACAACCTACTTTCCAGTCAATTAAAGTGAAGCTCCACTCCAGAAATTATCTTTTTTGTAACTTTTAGATTCCCAACAATCTGGGATATACATACATACATACATACATACATACATACATACATACATACATATATATATTTAAGTTCAGTTGAGGAAGTCGTACAGATCTTTGGAATTTTACCATTATTTCCTTTCAACCAAAGTATATCTCAAGAAAACATCTGTCTCGGGGTTTTGCCTAACAGCAGCAGCCTCGAACAATGAAAATGAAAAAGTTGATGAGTTATATGTTCATTTTCTGTAAATGAAAGGGTGCTGGGACCTGCCCTGGCCATTCTGAAACTCTCATTTTCCCTTTGAGATGGCACCTGATAAGATGCTTTTAAATTACAGCATCCATTATTTCCATTCCACCTCTGCTGTGATCCGTAATGATGAGAAGTTTCAGTCCTAGACACACAGAGAGTGCCAAGTTGTTGATGACTGGTTTCTTCCTGAGAACAACATTTTGTGGTTTACATCAAAATGATCACATACTATTTCAGGCTGGAGGAATTTAGTTGAGGAACAAAACAGTTTCTCGAGTTCGGGAAGCTATTTTCATGGGAAAAGATTGAAATAGGAGGCGTCTGGTCCCACCAGTGCTTCTTCAGGACTTTTCTGATGCGTGTATGTGCTGGTTCTAAGGTAACATTTAACATATAGGGGTGTCAAACTCAATTTCATTAAAGGCCGCATCAGGGTTGTGCTTGACTTCCGGGTGTGTGTGTGTGTCTGGGGTGGGCATGGCCAGCTCAACATCACTCATTGAGGCTCCGTTTTTGGCTGTGATAGCCTCCTGCAGCTCTCTGCCAGCAAAAATGGAGTTCGGGGGGGGGTCCGTTTCCGTGGCAGAGGGCTGCAGGAGGCCACCACAGCAAAAAACTGAGCCCAGAGGGCTGCATGTGGCCTCCCTGAGCTTCATTTTTGCTGGCAGATGACTGTAGGAGGCCATCACGGCAAAAACAGAGCCCGGGAGGGCGATGTGCGTCCCTCGCAAGTTCTGTTTTAGGTGACAGAAGCACTGCGGGCCAGTCCTTTGCGGTTTCCAGGGTGGCCCTGTGGGCCAGATCTAAGCACTCAATGGGCAGAATCCGGCCCGTGGGCCTTGAGTTTGACACCCCTATTATAGATAAACATGGGGGAATCATAAAGATTGCAGATCATGGACATTTTTTCAGATTCAGGTGTTCATGTGATTGTTTGTTCAGAAATAACAATACATTTCTCAGTGTCCAACAATTTCATTCTCCGGGTTATTGGCAGATCTGTTTGATAAACCAACCTAATAAACAATAAAACCTCACCATCATCTAGATAGCGGCAATAATACAAATGCTCTTGTTGATAACAGTTAATATTAATCGCACAGTCAACAAAACAGTATTGAGCAACACCGAAATTGTTTCCTGAAACACCAGAGAAAATTATAAGGCCTTCACCAGAAAAATCAAAAGATTGGGCCTAGGTTACCTGTATAAGGAGGGTGTTTTAAGATGAACCCTTTCTGACTTTAAATCTCTGTTTTTAAATGGTTCAAGGGTAAACTGAGTTTGAAGAGATAGTGAGAGAAGATTTGGAATAGCCAGCTCTCTTTGACTGGAAGAACGTTTATTGTCTGGAATCCCTTCTAGTATGAACAGACTGCAATGGAAACTGCAATCCTAGCAAATTACTTCCTTCCTTTCTGCTTTATACACCCTGCTCTGCTAGTTTTGTTGTCACCTTCAGCAGTAGTATTTAAAAACATTCTCTGGCTCATCCTTTGCTCATTTGTTAGCTTTCTACCGTAATCCATGTGCCCCAGCTTGACTTTCACATCTGTAAAATGAGCCTTGTGCATCTTTGCTTTGTTCCCGCAGATAAATGCAAACACAATTGTTTATTATATAGAGATGTATACCAGAATAGAAATCCGGGGGGGGGGGGGGATTTTTGTTGTGCCCAACTCTTCATGACCCCATGGACCATAAGGTAAAGGTTCCCCTCGCACATATGTGCTAGTCGTTCCTCCAGGGGGCCGTGCTCATCTCCGTTTCAAAGCCGAAGAGACAGCGCTGTCCAAAGATGTGTCTGTGGTCATGTTGCCGGCATGACTAAACGCCGGAAGGTGCTTGGAACACTGTTACCTTCCCACCAAAGGTGGTTCCTACTTTTCTACTTGCATTTTTACATGCTTTCGAACTGCTAAGTTCCCAATGCGCGCAGCTGCCAGAAGAAAAGAACAGCTAAGAAATCAGGGTTGACTTGGTAGTAAGGGCACAGGTGGATGGAGAATGGCGCCTCCCATAGGAAATAAAAGAGGAGTGAAAGGGGAGTGGGCTTTTGCAGGAAACAATTTGTTTGTTTGTTCGTCATTCATTTTAGGAGTGTCCGTGAATCTCAGAGACTCTGTGCCAAGTATTTCCTTGCACAGCACTGTGTCTGGAAAATTATTTGCATGGCAGCCTTCCAAGCTAGATAAGGCAGCCTTCCAAGCTAGATAAGGTCTGTGGTCATAAATTCACCTTTAAAAGACCAAGCCTTTGTTGAATGTGAATGAGAGGAATTCACATTCATTTAATAAAATGGGCCAGGAATCTGCTTCCTGCTTTTTGGGGAAGCCTAGGTCAGAACAAGAACAGATTTTGACAGGCTGGCTAAATTAAGCAAGATTTGTTACTCATCAGAACATAATGAGATATCTTTGGGTCTTTCCAAGTTATAAATCACGTGGCGAAGCGTTCTTCCCCAAGTGTTAGCATGCTGCCATAATACCCTGTCCCAGTTAGCAAACTAGACTCCAGAGTGCCAACCGAGTGCATCAGGTGCCAAATATTATTTTAATTTCACAGGTGGAAAGGCAGTGATTTAAATTCTGATCTTCAGAATAAGTGTCAGGATTTTGTCACCTCGGAGAAAGGTGTGAGATAATTGCAGGCTTGTAAAAATAAAGTATATTAATGCAGAGATAATTTTCTACCAACTCTTTCTTTTAAAGTAGGTAATCATTATGTGGGATTTTGGGTTTTCTTTGAAGGAGGGGGGAGGGAATTGAAAAAAAATGCAAGGGCAAATTCAAACAATGTTGTCCTGCATAAAAGATAGCATGTAATTTCTAGAAGATAAGCTTCCAAGAGCTCAACTCCCAAAGGGGTATTTATGAGGACATAAGTACCACCGGATATACTTCAATCTGTTTTTAGCTCTTTTTAAACACGCATGCAATTGCCGTTTTATCAACTTGCTTTTAAGAAAAAAAATACGACAAGCTAAACTTTTGATAATTTGCTTTGATCCCTGCTAGTTTTCCACTTGTTCAGTTGTGGCGTTTGTGATAGCAGTTCCCAAACAGACCGCTTAAGCTGGCTTTCTTTCTTTTGCGGTTTTCCTGTTTTAAAAACACTAGATAGCTTCCCCCCCCCCTCCTCTTTCTTTTAATTTGTAAGATTTTCTGCTATCTTCATGGCTCCCTTGGGTTTCGTTTTGGCCTTTTCTGCCTGCTTGCAAGATCTGGAGGTTTCTGGAAGTTTTAAAAAGTAGTAACAGCATCTGCTGCATTTTACCCTGACTTTCTCCTCTTCCAATTCTGTAGAAGGGGAATAGATCGGGAAAGAAGTGAATCATCTGGTTTCTGGAAAATGTCTTTAACTGGAGACCACAACGTCATTTGTGGGGAGGTGATCCTGTGAGTAAAATGGGAAATTTTGAAGGGCCATCTTGCTTCTGTATATTCCTGATAAGGCCTCCGCCCCTCAGGCTCTTGAGAAGTTGATGGTAGTTTACTTAGGAATAGGTGACTTTCTTCAGGGTTAAAAGAGAGACCATTTCCTGATTTTTTTTTAAAAAAAGCAGAAGCTTTTTTTCCCACAGGAAAGAAATTCAACACCACCCCTCCCCCAATGGCTAAGTTTGTAGACAGCAATTCTGGAATTTTAAATGGAAGTATTTGAAGGAATGGCAGGAAGAAAGCTTCATAAACTGGAGCGTCAAAAGAACAATATATAGTATCTAGCCCAATGCTTTTTCATTCCTGAAATTCCTTTATAGGACAATTGATTTAATCTCGATAAAAGATGGTAGAAAGGGCTTTTCCTGATTTGTTATTGTCCAAATTTTTGGACAACTACTCCCATGATTACCTACTGGTGGAATGGTACATCTGATGGGCACCAAGGAAGGATGATATCTATAGATGCAGTAGGACTCACTTGTAAGTCAAGGACTACCAGTAACTTCAAACATTTAGATATAAGCTATAGTTTATGGCACAACATTATTTGAGAAAATGTGCTGTATTTTTTGGAGTATAAGACGCGCGTCTTATACAACGAATACAGCATTTTTGGCCTCCCGAAAGCCCACCCCTTCACAAAAATCAATGTGCAGAGGCTTTGGGAGGCCTGCAAAGTCCTCCTTGGGACTGGGGAGGGAAAAAACGAGCAAACAACGGGTCATTTTTTGCTCATTTTTACCCCTTCCCCAGCTCCCAGGAGCACTCTACAAGCTGCCCAAAGCCTCTGTGTGCCCCGTTTTTTTTGCGAAAAACAGGCTTTTTGCTCATTTTTGCCCCTCTCCCAGCCCCCAGGAGCACTTTGCAGGCCTCTCAAACTCTCTGCCTGCCCCACTTTTGACAAAAAACGAGGGGTGTAGAGGATTTGGGAGGTCTGCAGAGTGCAAAAACTTCTTTTTAAAATGTACCTCTTCAAAATCTTGGTGCGTCTTATACTCTGAAAAATATGGTATTTAAGCCAAATCGTAGCTTAGTGAGATACGTAATTGCGGTTGCTTGTTTAAAGGAGATGTAGAGTGAATTATGCTTTAGGCTTTTTTTTTTTTAATACATTGTTGTAAATGACATGTTGTTTGTGTTGTGTAAGGTCTGCTAATAAAATAGCTCTTTAGAATATTGATAGTTACATTAGATAAAGCACCCTGGTCACTTTGAGACTTCAGGAGGCGATGGATTTTGCGAAAACCAGCTTCTTTCCCTTTTGACAAACAAAACGTTAATGTTTGACTTGCCCAACAAGACCACAGTCCATTCTTGGAATTGTAAATTATTTCTGGCCGGAATTGTTGCTCCCGGTTTTCTACATACAGAGAAAGAAAGAAAAATGCTCACTTGTGATGCAAAAGGGTCTGCAGATGAACTGTAGATACAATTTCCAACTTGGAGGACGTCCAGAGGGGTCATTTTACCTAACCTCAAGCTCAAAGGAACATTTTGTACATCGCCATTTCTGTCCTATGCATCTACTGACATTTCTACAAATCAACTCCCACAGCCTGGCTTCTCACCGAAGCCCAGAACATTATTAATTATATTTTATGATATTAGGCTCTTCAAGCCAAGAATGAAAATTTCAAGATCTGAAACAAATGCATTCCTGTGCGTCAACAGTGGGACGTGACAACTTTTTTCCAGATGTTTACTCCAGTTAAGACACTCCCAAGTTCTGTAGTGTTCGAAGAACTTTGTTTCCTATCTTTTTTTATTACATTGCTTGTGTGTGTGTGTGTGTGTTTGTGTGCTTATGTGTGTATTTATTGTGGGCTACACTTAATTTAACGCGGGACACGGTGGCTCAGCGGCTAAGATGCTGAGCTTGTCAATCAGAAAGGTAGGCAGTTTGGCGGTTTGAATCCCTAGCGCCGCATAATGGAGTGAGCTCCCGTTACTTGTCCCTTTTTCTGCCAACTTAGCAGTTCGAAAGCACGTAAAAATGCAAGTAGAAAAATAGGGACCACCTTTGGTGGGAAAGTAACAGCGTTCCATGCGCCTTCGGAGTTTAGTCATGCCTGCCACATGACCACGGAGGCGTCTTCGGACGGCGCTGGCTCTTTGGCTTTGAAATGGAGATGAGCACCGCCCCCTAGAGTCGGGAACGACTAGCACATAAGTGTGAGGGAAACCTTTACCTTTACTCTTAATTTATCCAGCCATTGGCTGCCTACTGCTTGAACTCTGTACAGCTGACAATTGTGCAAACACTGTACAGGTAGTCCTCGACTTACAACCACAATTGAGCCCAAACATTTATGTTGCTAAGGCAAGGGAGTTGTTAAATGAGCCATGGGCCATTTTATGACCTTTTTGCCATGGTTATTAAGCAAATCACTGCATTATGTGGATCATTAAGCTTCCCCCATTGACTTCCCTAGGAAGGTTGCAAGTGATATTCTCAGGATCCCGAAAGGCTGCAACCATTGTAGCTACATGCTGGTTACCAAGCCTTGGAATGTCAATCACATGACTGTCGGGATGCTACAATGGCACTAAGGGTGAGAGGTGGTCTTAAGTCACTTTTTTCAGTGGTGTAACTTTGAACAGTCATTAAACAGGTGGTTGAAAGTTGAACTTCTATAGAGCCTTGATGGCGAACCTATGGTATGTGTGCCTCAGGTGGCACGTGGAGCCATATCAGCTGATTTTTGGGCCTTCTGGGCCCACCAGAAGTCAGGAAACAGGCTGTTTTGGGCCTCCAGTGGGTCTCCAAGGGGTGGGGAAGGCCATTTTCGCCCTTCCCAGGCTCCTAGAAAGACTCTGGAGCCTGTGAAGTGCGAAAAGTGGACCTTCCGGTCCAACTGGAAGTCTGCAAATGGGCCCTTTCCATCCTCCAGAGACCCTTCGGAGAGTGGGGAAGGCCTTTTTCGTCCTCCCCAGGCTCCTAGAAAGGACCTGGAGTCTGGGGAGGGCGAAAAATGGATCCACCACACCATCACATGCCAAAAGCGGGAGGAGTGCCCTGGGTGGGTCACATGCGCGGGGGTGGGCACATAAAATTATGGGTGTGGGCATGTGCATGCACGATCCCCCCGCGCTCCCCTGCTTTTGGCAAGCGATGGCAAAAAGGTTAGCCATCCCTACTATAGAGGTTCTCAGTCAAAAAAAAGAAAAACAAGAAAGTCCAGTTTGCTTCCTGAAAAAAGCGCCTTTGGGTTGAAAGAGAAAGAGAACTTTAGTTTGCTATCGTCAAATTAAAACAGAAAGGCATCTCAAAAAGCCTTCATAATGGTGTTTGATGTCATTGAGGTTCTGCTCAGAGATGGCCCTGCCTCAGGACTGTCCTGCTGAAGGTTATCAGGGTGGGGTGGGGTGAGATCAGGATGGCCTCATGATAACATTCAGGAAGGCAGTAGAAACTTCCAGAGCGAGGGTGCTGCTACCAAGAAGCTCAGCCTCTCCTCCTGCCAGTCTCCATCTTGATTGTACTATGTGAGCAGATTTCACCTGGAGGAGGCAGTGCCAGAGGTAACAGGAACAATGGCCAACATCTCAAATCGGCCCCAGAAATTGTTCCTTTGTTAAACTAGTCCCAACCTGGCATTTTCATACTGTGCTATCTATAGGTTAAGGCAGGGATGTCAAACTCGATTTCATTGAGGACCACATTGTGTTTGACCTTGGGGGGCTAGGGGAGGCGTGGCCAGGATGGGCATGGCCAGCTTGACGTCATTTGTCTCCAGAAGCGCCTGTGGTGACCTGAGCATTCTGTCAGCGGAAATAGGCTCCCAAGCTCCATCTTCGACTTTGACGGACTCCTGCAGCCCCTCTGTCAGTGAAAATGGAGCTTTGGGGGACCATGCTTGGCCCTTCCGGGCTCCATTTTTGGCTTTGATGGCCTCCCAGGCCACACACACACACCTGGGCTCCATTTTTGCTGGCAGAGAGTTGTGTGCAGCCCTCCCCAGCTCCATTTTCTCTAGCAGAGGCACCGCTGGCTAGTCCTTCACTGTTTCCAGGGTGGCCACGCCAGATCTAAGCGCTCCATAGGCTGGATGTGGCCTGTTTGTCTTGAGTTTGACATTCCTGACTTAAGGTTTTACACTCAAGGGCAACCCCTTATGAGTGAACTTCAGTAGTCTATAAGATAAGTTTCTTCGGTATGCTGCTTTTTGTTGAATATTTGAACTTTGGCATGAGGGGACTTATTTTTATTAGATTATACTGTATATACTCGAGTATAAGCCTAGTTTTTCAGCCCACTTTTTGGGCTGAAAAAAGCCGCCTCGGCTTATACTCGAGTCAGTGAAAAATTGCCCGAAATGGAGGAGAAAAAGGGGCGGGGCCATGCCGCTGGGTGACACTCGTGAATGGCCCAGTGCCCCTGTGAGTTTCCCCTCCCTCTGTGTCAGTTTGCCGCGCAGCGCGCATCGCACCATCCCCCCTCCTCACGTTCTAATGTAATGCAGGGCTGTCTTACGATTCCCCTTCCTCCCCCTCCTGCCGCTCTGCAACGATGTCCCACCTCCTCCTTGTTATGGCAAGCAGCCACATAGCGATGTCCCACCTCCTCTGGTACAGTGATCCAATGATAGGAATCACTGTGCCGTGTGTCATAGGAGGCGGGACATCGCTCCCGCGGCTGCACGGGACATCATCATCACAGCGGGACATCAGCATCATGAGGTGAGTGAAGTATTTCATTGAATACACCGCTAGTTTACTGTTTTTCTTTGAAATAAATATTCAAAAACATTATTGGTATCTATTTTTATTTTTGAAATTTACCGGTAGCTGCTGCATTTCCCACCCTAGGCTTATACTCGAGTCAATAACTTTTCCAGTTTTTTGTGGTAAAATTAGGTGCCTCGGCTTATATTCGGGTCGGCCTATACTCGAGTATATACGGTAGATAGGCATAAAATGTGGGACATCAACTGAGAAGCAACACAATGCAAGTAGTCCTCAAGTTATGGCCATTTGTTCAGCGACCGTTTGAATTTATAGATCAGGCCTCAAAAGTTCTACTTACTTTCGCTCCCCCAGAGTACTATAAGACATGGAATAGGTGGTATAATTGGTTTGAAAGAGATGTAAAATTAAAGCATAATGTGTAATGAATACATAGAAAATATAACAAAAGGAGATGGTATATATTCAGCAGTGTGATTTTAATGGGGCTCAAGGTTGACTCAGCTTTCCAGCCTTCACAGCCTTTCCCCTATCTCGGGATCCGGAATGCCGCCGCCTCATGTACCTAGCTATCCAACATCTGCTGGACATCCAAGCGATGGAATCCATTCCAGGACAGGAGTACAACCTAGGCCTGTACCCCAACCTGTTCGTGGTCCCAAAGAGCTCGGGAGGGTTGGGGGGCAATTCTGGATCTGAAGGACGGTCCACTTCAGATTCCTCACTTTGAAGGTAGTTTTTCTCGTCACAGTCACCACGGCTTGACGCATATCAGAGTTGGGTGCTTTGTCATCCAGGGATGACCTTTGCCAATTCCATCAGGACAGGGTCGTCCTTAGATTAGATCCCACCTTCATCCTGAAGGTCAACACTCTGTTTTGCAGATCACAGGAAATCATACTTCCCAATTTCTGCATGTCTCCTTCTCACGAGAGGGAACACCTATGGCACCGGCTGGATGTCCGTCGCGCCTTGCGTATCTACCTTGGGCGGACATCCCCCTTCCGCCGGTCAGAGGCTCTCTTTCTATCCTTTCAGTCCAACACACTGGGTGCCAGGGTTTCATCTGCCACCATTGGTAGATGGTTGAGACAAGCCATCAGTGAGGCCTACTTAGCTTTGGGCAGCACCCCTCCCAAAGGGATCACCGCCCATTCCACACACAGTGCTGCTACCACGGCCGTGTGGGCCACTAGGGCTCCTCTGGAGGACATCTGTAGGGCGGCCACCTGGGCCTCCCCGACGCCCTTTATTCGACACTACCGTTTGGACCGTTTCGCCTCGGCGGACGTGTCCTTCGGGCGTCGTGTCCTTCAGCAGGTAGCGACCTCCCCTCCCCCGGGGTGTTCATCCCACCCAGGGACTCAGCTTGGGTATGTCCCTGTTGTAGCCCCTCCCGCTGAGCTGCAGGAAAAAGAACATTGGTCCTTACCTGAATGTTTCTTTTCTGCATCAAAGGTGGAAGTGCAGATAGGCCCGGGGGGTCGCAGTTGGGGAGGATGTGTGTGTATGTTCTGTATGTGTTTTCCACTTGTTGCCTTACATAAGATTACAGCTTTTCTGTTCGACCTTGAGGAAACTGAGAGCCAATAGGGAAGGATGGTGACTTTAAGAAAATTCCCTCAATCTCTGGACCAATCAGGCTGTGACTTAACCCTGTTGTAGCCCCTCCCGCCTTTGCTGCAGAAAATAAACGTTCCAGTAAGGACCAATGTTCTTTTTATCAACAAGTTGTATCCTGTACAATTAATTAAATATTGTGATTCCAGGATTCCTGCTTGTAATTGCAACTGATAGTTGCTTCAGTTGTTGGCAAAAAACAGCCGTGTTCCTTTCTTGTTCCCAACTCCTCGTTAATAAGAGAGTGATTAATACAGTGGCAACGGATGTGGCACTTCTGGTTGTGTTTTGACCTGCTTTGTAAATCACTGAACCAAGATACCTGGGATATAGATTGGCAGTTGGAGTAACTCATCAGTGGTGAATCCTGAGAAACAGCATTCAGTTGATGCCTCGGCTTAGTGATGCTTGTTAAGATACTTTATTTTCAAAATGCCAAGGCAGTCCAGGACAGACTGGGATGAACCTGTTCTTCTAAAGGATGGAGTTAATGTTCAGGTTTCCTGTTTAATATCTCAGTATTTAATCTTTTGAGTCTATTAAAGGTAAAATAGTTAATCGCATATATAGTTCCCTGGTCTTATATATAGTTCTTGTTTTTCACGTTGATGATTTCAGACTGAGTGATAGTTTGAAAAGAACCACACATTGACGAATGACGTATGCTTAAATTTGTAACTTCATCTGTTCACTGTGATAAAGATGAGCAAGAAAGTTGTATTACGGATTTGGAATGTACTTCTCTTAATTCCTTTGGTGTCATTGTAATTAGTCTAGGTGTCCATATTGTATTAGCTCAAGGGTTTCTATGTTTATTGAGAGCCCAGCTTCCCAAATAGAGAGGAACAGGAGCCAGATATCAGTGTTTAAGTGGATAAATAAATGCCTCAAACTTACGTTTATAGTGAGTTTGCTTCAGCCAGTTCAGTTGTATATGATTAAATCTGGATTTATCTTAGAGTCTATGAAGATTCTCAGTCATCCAGGTCATGGTTGTCCCAAAGGTACTTTTTCAAGAGACAACTGGACTTTCTGGTTTTTCTTTGAAGAGATATCACTTCTCATCCAAGAAGCTTCTTCAGTTCTGACAAGATAGTGGGGAATGGAAGGATTTATTGGAAGAATCCTTCCATCCCCCACCATCCAATCAGAGCTGGAGAAGCTACTTGAATGAGAAGCGAAACGTCTTCGAGGAAAAACCAGAATTTCCGGTTGCCTCTTGAAAAAATCACCCTTGGGATTTACCTCAGAGCTTTCCATATTAGACATATAGGATGTGTATAAACCACTGTTTTCCAATCAAAAGTCAGAGAGAATGATTTCAACTGAGTTTCTGGGTCCATTTTGGAGAAATTTGATACATGTTTCTTTATATTGGTGAGATATATTATTTGAAAATTGAGCGATGCCTAAATTGCATGAATAAATGTATGAGCCCAAATGTAGGGATGACGGAGATAGTAGCCCATTGTGTTTAGAAGATGCCTTATTTGGAATCCTAGCTTAATCATTTGAAAAATGTTTCTCTGATTCAGGAAATTACATCACTTCCTGTAACTGTATTGGGTGGTGACTAATTGTTGTAGCCAGATTCTTGGTAATTTACATAACATCTGTATTTCTTAGGGCTGTGCAAAAACTTTGACAAAAGGGCTTCAGGAAAGCAGGCAAATGTATGAAGTTCCTCTCTTTGAATCATTAAAGCAGCCACATCTTCTTTGAGGCTTGTGCTACTGTTTCAAAAGCTGCTTCTACAGCTTCCTATTTGTCTACACCAGGAGTGTCAAAGTGGCGGCCTGCGGGCTGGATTCATCATACGCAGGCCACACCCACCTCAGCTCCGCGAATGGGAAAAACATAAAATGTCATGTGATGGCAATGTAACGCCGCAAGTTTGACACCCGTGGTTTACACCCAGAACCACATTGTTTCATATTTTTTCCTAGGGATTGGAGGATTGTAAGAAACTACCAACTAGCAATTTACTAAGAGAATCACTTGCTGGTCCATTGCTGGCTGGGGAATTCTGGGAGTTGAAGTCCATACATCTTCAAGTGTTCAAGCTTGACAAACATTGCCATAACTATATCTGTAATCATAACTATCTTATTATCTTAACTATAAATCAATATCGCTTATGCCTCCTACTATTCAGAGGTAATCATTTAAAGTTGTGATGATTTATTTTTCTCCGTAGTTGAATGTCTTCTGGATATTTTTGCATCAGAAAATGAAAACTTGTGCTGCATGCTGCATTAGAATTTCACATCCAACACACACAGCTGTTGCTTCTCTTCCTGTTTCACATGATTAAGAGTCTAAATTAGTTGGCTCCTCCTCAGGGTCCGGGATAGATTTGGCTACCTACCTACCAATCTACCTACCTATCTATCTCTTGTAATGAACTGTTGTAATTCCACATAGGAATGTATTCTGCTCACTACCTATTAGAGGATAAAATGCTTAGGATTTGTAATACAGATAGGCTTCGACTTACAGCAGTTTGTTTAGTGATAAAGTTTTAAAGTTACAACAGCACTGAGAAAGGTGACAGGAACATTTTTTACACTTATGACCATTTGTAGCATCCATGTGGTCATGTCATTATAATTTGGATGCTTGGCAGCAACATAAATTTGGAGCTCAGTGGTCATAAGTCCAGGACCACCTGTATTCAAGCTTGACCAACTTGGATAAATTTCACATGCAGTTATTGTCATCTTGCTAGAATTGTTCTAATGCTGTTGTGACTATTGCAAAGGTATTCTAAAATCCGGGGTGGGGGGGAATGGACTCACAAAACACAACTGGTTTCAGCACGGGACACTCCTGGACAGACCAGTAAACAGTCAAGACTGGACAATCCCTCTCTGAAGAGGCCGAGTCAGTGGTGGGTTCCAGATCCCGGTGCAACCAGAACGGTGCAACAGGGCCCGGTGTCCACCACATGAATGCGTGTAGTGCGCATATGCATACTTACCATCTGCGCGACACCTCAGTGATGCTCCAGCTGCTCGGTGGAGTGTCTCGCCCGTGTGCTGAAGCCCTGAAAAGCTCAAATACAGGTAAGGAGGGTAGGTGGACATGTGGGCCTTCCGAAGCATTGTACCGGAACGGTACCCGGTTCCTCCTGGCAGGCATCGGTACGCCCGTACCAGTGCGTACTGGTTGTAACCCACCACTGGGCAGGGTATTTCAAGTCCAAAATCTTTCAAACTCGGGACATTTTGAAGATGTCTATTTTTCTCCTTAAGCATTGTTTCTTTTGTTGAGTTGGATATCTTACTTTAAAGCTGGATTTCTTATTTGATAAAAATAGTAACGTGGATCTTTAACACAAGGACATCTGCTTCGGTCTCTGTTTGAATTCTGTCGCTGTGGTTTTTTAAATCATAGTTTGTAAATAAGACCCAACTAGCACACACTAAATCATAAATCAAGGTTTACAAGTCACCTTGGTTTCATAGAGCAGAGTTCCCCAAACTTTTCAGCTTTGCAGATTGACAGCGTGGGGGAGGGGGAGGAGGAAGAAGGGATGGTTCAGCCAGCAAGTGTGCATGTGCACAGCTCAATTTGCGCAAGCAGTGTGCATGTGCACCTGCTACTCACACAAATGGTGCACGTGTTTGCCTGCTGCTTTAGTGGGGAAACTGTGAGCATCCTAGATCAAGCTGAAGCCAGAAAAGATGCTAGAGAATTCCTGGATAAGCAGGGGTTAGAACCAAACAAACAACAGGAGTAGAAAACAATACCCTAATCAAGGCATTATCAAGGAGAAAACCACACTCCTTCAACATTGGCAGGGCAAGCCACAATCACTAACTGATGATGTTACCTCGTCAGGTAATAAAACATCTGCAAGCAAACAACTGAATTCGTAGAGCACCAAGGACTCCATAAGCTAACCTTTTCCTTCAGCAATGTAAATGACAGGAGAGAGGAAAAACAAGGAAAGGCACAAACGTAACTCTTGTAGGAGATATTTGATTGAAAATTGCTTTATTATTTCCTAGAACTTGTGTTACTTTTCCAGATGCTATGTTCTTCTTTAAGTGAATCTGAAAATTGCAGGCAGAAAGTTGGCCGAAGCTAAAAGATGTGGACAGATGGCTAAAGTTGTAGGCAGTTTTTATAAAGTGCTATGTTACAAGTGCTAAAAGATGCAAAATGTATTCTAGGAAATTATTAGCCTAAATCACAGTGCTTTTCTTCCTTTCGTTGAAATGTTTCAAGCAGGAGCTGAATATTTGTCTGATGGAGGTGATCTGGTCTGATTATGTTCTCCATTGATTTGGATTAGATGACTCTCACATCTTCTCTCCAGGACTTTAATCTTTGCTGTCAGGCCACATGTGAATATTCTATGACTCATCAGATTTTCCAAATGTCTGGTGACCTCATGTAATTCTTCACAATGACACAGGAATAATTTTGCCTTAAAACAGCTAAAGTCTTCGCATAATAATGTATAAATATAATATTTGTGTTATAAAATAAAGCCAACATCTCATGAGATCTTCTGCAAAAAATTGGAAATCTCAAGAGATTTTAGGGTTTCAGTGGCTTGAGTGTTACTTCAGATCTCTTGAGGCATCTGTGTCCTTCCTTGAAAATGTGATTACATTCACGAACAAGAAAATTCCAAAAGAGTACAAAATCTCTTTTTAAAGAGTTTCTTAAAATCTTAAGAGAACAATGCGCACCCACACACAGGGGTGGGCTGCTGGGGGTTCGTAGGGGTTCGGGAGAACCTCTAGCAAAGATTCTGTGCAGTTTGGAGAACCCCCAAATCCCACTCCTGGCTGGCCCCGCTCAACCCTCCACTTCCCAGAGGCTCCACGTGACCCGTTTTCCGGAGGAATTTGCAGGATGAGCCAGGAGTGGGTATTGTCATGTCCGGTTGGACTTGAGACAGAGTTAAACTGAAGCCACGCCTCTGTGCTCCTTGCTTCTGACACCCAGTTTTACTCTGGCCTAAGAGAGACTATTGCTTTTGGCTCCTCTGCATCCAAAACTCAATCCTGATCCATCCTGATCCTTATTCCTCCCTGCCTCTCTTCATCTGCCTCCATTTGCGTCCTTGAGGTCCTCCCTGGGTGTGGCTGCTCCCGGCCGCCAGTAAGGGTCCTGCAATTCGGAGAGGGGGCCGTTTGGAGGTCGGATGCCATCGCAGTGGCCATTTTGACCTCGTGGCTTGGCTGGTTTGCATGGGAAAGGCAGAGGCTTTGATGGAGCCTCGCACATGTTCACTCTACTTTGGGGGTGATTTCCCAGTGGCGGCAGCAACAAGTACCAGCGGCCTTGGAACAGGCCAGAAACATCAAGGATTGGCATGGCGCGAAAAACAGGCCTACCGGAAGTTTGGGAAGGCTGTAAACGGGCCTGTTCCCAGCCTTCAGAGGGCCTCCAGAGCCCTGGGGAGACCATTTTCGCCCTCCTGGAGACTCGAGCAAAGCCTCCGGAGCGGGGAGGGCAAATACCCCCCCTCCTAGTCTGGAGGCCAACTAGGCCACACCCACCATGGCCACGCTGACCC